>NW_027175898.1:9726182-10166182 GCF_023055335.1 Clinocottus analis
ATAACATTTGGTGCAGCATTTGGTTAAGTATGCTGTGGTAAAATACGGGGTCAGGTGTCCTATAAGACTCTCACTGATGATTAAAGTGCCTGCAGACGTCTCAAAAATAGAGTGCAATTGAGCAGAACAGGCCCAGCTGCCTTCCTTGTTAGAGTCGAGAGGCTTTGCATTACTGTGAAGAGTGTAAAGATCACATTCATCCTGATCACAGTGGGCTGTGGCACACACTCAGCTCCCTCAGTGTCCCATCACTCTTGATAGATTGAGTGTTAATACATAAGATGCATGAATGTTGGGAGCTTCATTAATTTTTCAAATACCACTGTCATAATGATGCCAGCACCTCGGTGTAGCCCTGTTGAGTGTGTCATATGTGTAATCATCTGGAAAGATGGGACGAGAACCTGATAGTTTTGTCAGTCTGTTATTAAATTATTATCGAGCCAAATTAAGCAGCTTGGCCTGCGTGTTCTTTCCCAGCTTGAATATGATTGGTTTTAAACGGTCAGTGCCCAGGTTCTGTAGGACAGCATCAAATTCACACAGAAAGGTTGGCGCAGGATTGATGTTGTGAGGGCTCTTTGGATGTCTGACATTTTTTCAAAGCTGTTAGCTTGACGCCACTAGGACGTCCTACAATGTGGAGCAAGACTACATTGGCTACCAAAAGACCAAAATATTGGTCTATTCGTGGCTGTTTATGGTTGTGGTTTGTGACGTTCTGGTGTAAGGTCATGACGGCTGCTCCTGTGGTGATGTATCCATTATTGATCCCCTTCCTGGAGCTGCCTGTGTGTTTAATAGGGCTGGCCAAGCTATTATCCGTAGGCTTTATTGACAGTATTGACAGACATGCTGAGAGGGGAAGTGCAAACGGCAGCAAGTCATCACAGCAATGAGTTGACCCTAGAGATGTAGATGCCACAGGGGCTTCAAAACAATGTCTATTGTATGTTAGCTTCTGTCTTCTACATACACAGCAGTATATGAAGGACCAGCAAGGACAAAAAAGTTTGGCGATTTAATTTCAGCTGTGTAGGAATTCATGAATCGCTTCAGCTGACGGAAATGAGTGAAGTGCTGAACAAGCAGCGTCCCTGCTGTAGATTGTTTGTATGATTGGTTCTCATTCTCTCTGCCAGGATTGTATGCTCGGCCAGAAGGAAGAGCATTTCCAAAGCGAACCAAATTATTGATTAGTTGTAAATGTCACCTTCAATGGTTTATATGATCACACAAAAGGGCTGACGAACACAATGAGCCAATATTTATGAGAGGATTTAATTATAGGTCGACAAAATAAATGTCAAAAATGTCCAGAAAGGAAAAGCGAACATGTAGCCACCATAGAATTTAATTTAGAGGATCGACCTCCTATCGACCTTTGACTATAGCGTCATTGCAGGTTTTCAGTTTCATTATCAACACTTTGCAGTATACCTTGGATGTTGTTGCCTGAGGTATACTGCAAAGTGTTGATAATGAAAATAATAACTGTCTTCTTTTCTTTCTTTTTTTTAATATAAAAAATGAGGATTAAATAATATACAAGAAAATCATGTATTCTGGTACATGATGATTATACCACCCGCTGCTTATTCTATTAAAAATAATTTACATAGTACATCATGATAGAGTAATGACAGGTATGTTTGTAATAATCTTGCAAACTCTGTGTTGATTTAAAATTGTCTGGAGCCCAATGGATTGTTTAATACTTTACCTAAAAGAAAGAGCAGTTGTTTCATTTACATTTTGGGAAACCAAGGAAACCTCTTGGGGGCAATCGGAGGAATCTTTGGGACGAGATGGCGGACCAGTTATGATGCAATTGCTCCAGAAATGAGGATTTTAAAGGATGTCACTGAAATGTCTCACGACGGGAAAGAAAAGCAGCGTTGCAATTTATACAATAAGTATATAACAAGTTTTGGGCCGAAAGGCATTTCAAAATCACTCCACACATAAATTACTATACTAGCTTTAAACTTAAATTAAAAAACTAAACTTGCAAGAAGTAAAATGTTTTGACAGATATTTTGTTTTCCAACAACTTGGATACTCCTAGAGAAATGTTCATTAAGAAGCAGCTAAAAGCAAAGTTTAACAAATTAAATGTAATACAGTTTGAATGTAACAGACAAGATACACCAGAGTCATTCTCGTGTAGTGTACCTGCCTGTTGACACAATGTTATCTAACATTGCGTTCAGATGCGGTTGACTTCAGATGCGGTTTGCTATGCGACGTCGTATTCATCAGATAGCCGCGATGCTTCTCACCTGTCTCTACATCTGTGATCACAGCCTTGTTGTCAAAGGAGCCAGAGAGAAGCTGCCGCCCGCAGGGGGTCCAACGGGCATCACGCACAGCTCCCGAATGGCAGGTGTAAACCCTCAGGCATCGCCCGCTCTCCGCTCCATCCCACACCTGCCAGAGATGGATGAGCAAAGCCAAAGTCACGAACACACCGAGACTGCAGCAACAAAGTCCTTTTCCTGTCAGGACGTACACAGAACGTGTCCGTTTGAATTGACAGGAAGCTTGAATGAGTTTAAAAGCTATTCTCAAATGTAGAATGACAGATCACATCAGTAATTTGTGCTCGGTCTTTGAATGCTCAAAAAGGCAAAAGGTAACAGGCTAATTGTTGGCATTGACCCACGCATCCTTAACGCGGCAAACAAGACCAGATGATAACATGTTGTGTGATTGAGAGAAAACATCACAGGGCGCTGACACGCTGCTTTTGTTCAAAACACAGAAGGAAGGATCTGCATGCTCCTGACGAGGTTTTCAAGGTTTACTGATAATCAAATAGTCGAGGTTCACTTTGGCGGCCACTGCTCTCCCTTCTCAGATGATGCATTCGATGTGTCCTCCAGCACTAACACTGGTTCCAGTGTGAAAGAGGATTGGTGAATGTCTCTTGTTCAAAGCTGATAAAGATATAATAAGCCTTCCTCCAAAAATGATATTTGCAACGAAACTAAATTTACTCACCCAAGTGCCACTAGAGAAATTGACTAAATAAGTATAGAACTCAGGCTTACACGCTGGATTTAAAAGCCAAGACAAACTTTATAATTAATCAAACTAATTACGTTTGAGTGTGCCTGCGAACCAGTTTCTTGCGTTGTATTGTTTGAGGCTTCTCTGATATTACCACCCGGCTGCCTTCTGTTGGTTCCAACTGCCTGACGACATTACTGAACTCACGCAGGATGACATGTTATAGCAATGTGCAAATAAAATGCATGAAGAGCCCTATTATGCAGACAGTGATTTATGAATGATGTGTCAGTCTGCCAGATTGCTCTCGTGTTGATTTTGGCATGGTTTACTCCTTGTCGGCATGTTTTCGCACTGAGCGTCAAAGGCATTTTGGCAAACAGGTTGGTCAATATTGTGACGTGCTTTTCAAACAATTTATTGATGAAAAAAAAAGAGTAGGATTTTCTGTCAGACATGTAAAAAGACAAAAGCTCCTTAAAGCCTTGTCTGAAATAGACGGGGATCTGGTCTGTAGCCTACTGAGGTATATTACACTAATGATGAAGTATTTTTTCATTCCCTGCATTGCCTGGGCCACAGAGGAACTTTGAAGATCTGTGGGGGACTGCAGATCCCGCTCTGCCTCTCCCTGTGTTTTATTATTAAAGCGGATTTCTCCATACAGAATAAAAAAGTAAAGAAACACATTGAGAAGTTCTGTAGGCTACCACAGTTCCCACAGGAGACATAAAGGGGGAAGAGAGATGGAGAGGACTGACATGCAGACATATCAATCCAGCAGGCAGTAGTACAAACACAATGCCAGAGATGCCTTCAGGGTGAGAATAAAGTGGCAGAGAGAGACAGATAATCACACTGTTAATTGTTAATATTGAAGTGAAGCATCCATTAGGAATAGTTAAATGCATTGCACAACAGGATGACTGTCACTTCTCTGCTACTACACTGCCATCTGAAGGTAAACAAAAACAACAGGATTGCATGGATAGCCACAAGAGCTTGAAAATATTCAACTCAACAGACTTCTAACAAATCTGACAAAATGTCAAGTTGCTTCATCATCCCTCAAGCGTAATATTTAATAAGGACGGGCGAGTGGGGTTGTAATGTACTACTGTAAGAAATAACTATCATAGCAAAAAAATTCTACAACATTATTAGTTATGTAATCAATGTCAGCTGAAGAAAAAAAGGATTATTATTATTACAGTTAATTTGCATATTGTGTCAAACTAAAATATAGGGCCCCCCCTTGGACTGTGAGATACTATGCAAACATTGGATCTATCTATTCTATATAATCTATTACAACTGCATAGGCTGCAATTAGGTTCCTTTCACTGTATATTCATTAGAAACACTAATTAAAACAGAAACAGAAAACAATGAATAAAAGTAATGAGGAACAAAAGTCAAACAAAATTGGAATATATATATATACATTTTTTTTAAACATTTTTTTTAAGTACTTCTGGGGTCTGCGAAGACCAGTTGGTAAGATAAGGGTTAAGCCCCGTCTCCAATGAATGACAGCAATAATGATACTCACCATAACGGCACCATTCAATACACACACAATGGCAATAATCCCGTACGATGTGAGACGTGGGCACGAGAGAAAATGAGTGCTTGTTTATTTGCACTTAACAGACATGCAGAGTGGATCCACAAAGATGACTCATTGGGATAATCTGCTTCCTAAATGACTCTCGGAAATTAAAACCAAATTGGTATTTGTGTTCTCAACTTAAAACTGCAGCGTTACACCTGCCATATCCATGATGACAATGGCTGCAAACAGGCTGGAACAATGACAGTCTGGCTCTGAGGAACCGACAAGCAGGATAAGGAAGAGAAGGCGGAAGTCCTGAGGGCTTTGGTGAAGAAATAGAAAGAAGGAAAGTGGTAAGACTTCATAGAGTGTGTCCCCTGCCTGTCTTCAGCCAAGCAAAAGAGAACAGAATAGCTGATTAAAGCGCAAGATGAATATCGCTGTGCAGTATGTCAAGTAAGAACCAATGTATGACAAGCTGTCACAATACAATAAAATGAACAATGCCACATAAAACACAGCTCAATATTCACGTATGTGCCTGTAATGATATGAAATAGGACACCCCAGGTGTATTGTTGTACTCATAGTGTAGCACTCACAAAACAACAGTTCAAACCACGACATCTCACAGCAAGACACATTAATTAAAATGGCTTCAATGGGTACTTACGATGTGTCTCTTTTTACCTACTTTATGCTAATCGAATGCCGATTTAAGGAAAACGTATGCAGTGTTTTGCATGCAGTATAAACATGTTATTTTCACATATTCTAAAAAGGGTATATTTGCATTTTTCGGCTTACTGTAGATGCATAAACACTCTTGAAATTGCAACGCTTGGGTATGACTGGAAAGCTGAGACTTCAGTGGATCCAATGAGCCCAATTGTAATTATGTGTAATATAAATAATTGGCCATTTCATTGTATTGCCACCATTTTTGGAAACTTGATGTCACTAAAATGAAAGTGAGTGAATTAAGTGAGACGAAACACAGATTTTAAAAAAAGATACGCTTTTCCATTGAAACAACAAAAAACTTTTATATTAACATATGTATTACTTTGTTTAAATTAACTATGCCTCCTAAGGTTTAGAAATATTGATGTATGCCATCTTCGGAAGTCAATTAATTCCTGTATGTTTTAAACTTTAAATCATACATCAAGACCATGAAAAATCATGATAAAATTGTCCTTTCTTATCGCCTCATAATCCAGCCTGGTTCCAGATCAAGCATGCATTGCCCAAAATGAGGCTCAAATTACTCTGTGGACTTAAAATGGCAGAACAAAAAACAATTACCTGTTGAAAATCCACTCAAATTGATCAAAATGGCTCACAAATCACGAGTATAGCAAAGTAAGAGTATTTCACTTGCTTCTCTATGTATTGATGTCACATAAAACAGCTGGATAAGCAGTCTGAGACAGAGAAGAAGAGAAATCTTTGCATACAAACAACCAAGTCTTCTCCTCCCCTTCTCTCCTCATCTCCACCATCTGCTCCAAGCCGCCTTCTGCAGGTGCCAGCAGAGGTGGCTGCCATACTGCTGCACTTGTATGGTTATGCAAATGACATCATGCATATTCAAATCATTAAACATTCAGAAGCCTCTCGGGATATTGGTGGGGTACGTAGTTTCGCACTGGGATAGAAATATTTAGTCACTGGCAGACGCCTGCATGACTTGACCTTTACAATAGGGAAATGAAGGATTGTTTTCCTAGTGTGAAATACAGTAAAAAAGAGAAGGGAATCAGAAAGAGAGTCTGAGAAAGAGAGAGATAGGAAGCCCCATGGGCTCTGACATACATTCAACTGACAGTGACAGATATGACTCTAAAGAAAGTGGTTTGTGGTACATTTATAAATCGATGTTATCTCTCTGCACCAGTTATTATCCCCTTAGACCTCCCCGATGCACTTGGCACCTGCCTGAGAAACTATACTGATAGATGGATTTTTGTGTTCGACACAGATTTTTCTCACAAATCACCAAGAATATGAATATGGGAAATACATCCAAATGATATTGAAATCTTGAATTACATTTCAGTTTTGGTAAATGAAAAATGTGAATCCATTATTTCAATCTCGAAGCAGTGAATCTCCTATTATTGATTTCTCAGGTTCTAAGGCTGAATCTCAATGTGCATCATTTATGAAGTCAGTGAGAGTTTTATTGTAGCTCATTACCTTGAAAGTCTTGTCCATGGAGGCAGACAGCAGCAGGTGACTGAGATGAGGCACAGGACACCATCGTACTGTGTTGACTGGACCCTGGTGGCCTCCAAGGCTCATCAGAAGCCTCCTCGGTATCCCTGCAGGGCCAAGCTTGTGGGCAAGATACGGCTTTATTCTCGCCGACACATCTGAAAGAATTTGGCTTTCTCTGGTCAGATTCCCTGGGTTTTGCTCTGCTGGGTACTTTGGGTCTACTGTCCCTACTGACGTGGCAAGTCTTTGTCTCTTAGGGATGTACGGTCTGACACCAGACCGTACATCAGTGTGAATTCTTTTTGCTGGATTCAACCCATCACTGAAACTTTGTGGCATGTGAGGAAGAGTCTGTAGTGGTGAGATATTCCCTTGAGTCACAGGTACACTCAAATGAGCTGCAGTATCTCTTAAATGGTTTTCCTGTGCTGTCCTGTCACGACAATATTTGCTTTCCCAGTCATAACAGTCTTGTGGCTGTGAATGTGGGTGATGTAAAGAACTGTGTCTTTCGAAGACATTTCCATGATAGTCCAACACTGACCTGTCAGAGCCAGGTGTAAAGCTGCAAGGGCTCGGTATTATCTCAGAGGATTTACACATCCTGGCGTCTTGGTTTTGTTCACAAGATCCAGTTTCAATAGAAGCTGATGTTATGTCCTCCGTTTGATCAAGATAATCATCCTCTGATTCTGAATCTTCGTAAGCCACCAATGAGGACATCTTCACATGATGATACCCTGTTTGAAAATAATATAGGGAAAATAAAATGACAACGTGTGAGATATGCATTCATCCATTAGAGGGCCATGGGTGACATCTAGTGGTCGCTACTGGTGCACCTCGAAGTATACTGACATGGCACTTTTAGATTTGTAACAGCAGAAGTTGAATTTACAAACGTTTTTTGGGGAATTTATTGTTTTATTGGGGTGCAATGTATAGCACCCAGCTACCTCTATGCAGCAGCCAAGCAGACGTTTTATTTTAAAAAGGTAAAGACAGGGATATCTTTGATTGGATATCCACAATTTCAATCTCAGTTAGTAAACATTACGTTACGACTTTTAGCATTAATCTTAGATAAACAACAACTTAGTTCACGTTAACATGCATGGATAAATTGACCTGTGAGCTGAGACCTTTAACACATTGCCGAAACAGAAAGATAGCTACGTTAAGAACGAGTGAGCTATAAGTCAACTAACTTAAGCTAACTACATTCGGACAGATCAAGTTACCTATATATTTTATATTGTATTCGTTAGTGGTCTTATAAACTTGAGTAAAGTTGCGGACAATACGCTGTTACGGTACATTCTTAAAGTTTGCGTCCAACGTTAGAATAGGTGTCTTAAACGTCACCAATCTAGCTAAATCAGCTAACGTTGATCGTTTACGTTTCTGACTCGTCTAATAAAACGTCAAGCGGACACGATGCAGTGACTCTCACTTAAACATAAAATAACTAACGTCTGAGCGTTACCGTGGTTAAAATGGCCAAACGTTAGGTCAAAAATCCCGCAAAAATGGTTAAATGTTGTGCAGTGTTTCGTAATAAAAGTAATAATTCGATCACAACATGCTTACAAGTAAAAGCTTTTATTTTGAAAGCTGCCGGTAGGAACCGAAGTGTCTGTCCCACTCCATGTTTTCCTCCGACAAACACCGTATTGATTAGTTAGTTTAACTCCTGTGTTTCCCATGAAATCAAGTTAATAAAATAAAGACAACTTACTTCACATTTAATGCATGAAACAGAGATCCAATGGTGGCACCTTTGCGGTCATAAATCAATAGCGGAACGTTTGACTAATCGTGTTTATCTGGGAAGCATTTGATCCAAACACTTCCACAGCCAGGCTGATGCAATTGTATGAGCTGTCAGTGGTGTGTAAAGAACATACGGTATGCCGGCTAGTCGCTTATTTCATCATAAATAACATTAGCCCCTCTATTATTGAATGTAATTGTAATGCTTTAATCATGTAGCTATGATATATGGCAGCGTGAGGTAAATCTAGAGGTAGTGTGAGAGGATTAAGCGAACTAGTTCAATAGCTTCCGTCATCAAGTTAGCTGTGGTATGTTCACATACGGGAAGAATTTAAACTGAGAGGGGGTACTTGAGCAGTTATATATATGCTATACAGAACACGTATCTTTCAGTTATGTTATATATTTGGTGAGTACTGTTCATTTATTGTAACTTCTTTAATACTATTAAGTGACCTGAAGAAGATGACAGACTGTAGTGGAGAATGCGAAGGAGCCAAGAGTCCTTTGGAGCTCTACGAGAAAATGGTAGCACAAGGAGACGAAATCAGGGCTTTGAAAACAGCAAAAGCAGAGAAGGTAGGTGCTCGTAAACTACTGTGTAAAAACCGTGATTTAACTCTGTGGGTTGGTGATCAAAGAGTTGGTTAATCTTATGTTGCAGATCAGTGAGCTGGAATGGTAAATGGTCAGATTCGATTTTTATATATGATTTTTGCATCAGTGTGATGTACTTTTATTTCATTGAGTTTGCCTTTCCTAGTCTCGTTTCTTTTTTATTCTCCGAGCTGACGTGACTGAAAAGTGACCTTTGAAACAATTCAACTGCAACAACTAATCCACATAACACACTGTCACTGTTTTTTACTATTGGCTGAAAGTATTTTCATTGAAAACTTTTTTATAGTGAGATCCATGGAATTTTCACAGTAACCTGGACATTGTTTTTACTACCTACTATTTAACTGTTTAAGTATATTCAATTCACCTACATTGTATAAAGGGCATACAGAAATCTCAGAAACCAACAGCTGGAACCGAAAAATATCTGCATAGTGTTTTATTTTGGGTGAAATAACCCTTTTACATATAATGAGATCCGCTTGTGCACTGCCACTTGATTCCGTTTTGATTTGGCTGCCTTATCTGACAGAAGTGTTTCGGTTCCTCAGGCTGAAGTTGATGCTGCTGTCCAGATGCTGTTAAAGTTGAAAGTAGACTACAAACAGTTGACGGGTCAGGATTACAAAGCAGGCTGTCCGCCCTCAGAAAACCCTGTTGACCCTGGCAATGTCCCAGCAGCAGATGACGCTAATGATGAAGACAGCGTTGACCCATGGAACGTTTCCACCAACAACGCCAAGGGAGTGGACTACGACAAACTCATAGGTATTGAAAGGACCTTCAAGTGTGGCCCTCACACAAAGAGCTACATTTCTATTTCAAAGTTTTTATCTCTGATGAAAATGTATGTGAGTGATCTGTTTTCAATCACAGGGTCAATTAAGAGCAACACGTGATTTATGCTATACAACAGCAACACAATTCACATTGTATCATCTCTTTCCTTAGTGAAGTTTGGCAGCAGTAAAGTTGACAAAGAACTGGTGGACAGAATAGAAAAGGTCTTGGGACAGAAGTCTCATTACTTTCTACGGAGAGGGATTTTCTTCTCACACAGGTCAGCATTTAAGATACTACAAATATATCATCAGTGTCATATCTTGACGTTTTACTCATTTCATGTAAATTTCGCAAGTTATTGGCGTCAACATGAAAACGTACTCTCTGAACCTCTGTGACCTTTAATTTCAGTTTTCCCACTAAGTAAAAAGGATGTTGGTAAGAGTTAATGAGACCTCAGTATATCACTTGCCTCTTATTTCTTTTCCCGGCAGAGATATGCATCAGGTGCTGGATGCCTATGAGAAGAACAAGTCCGTCTACCTTTACACTGGTAGAGGTCCGTCCTCAGGGGCCATGCATGTTGGTCACCTCATCCCTTTCATCTTCACCAAGTGAGTTCTCCTTCTATAATGTTTATTAATAACAAAAAGCTATTAAAGGGAAATTTAAGTGTTAAATCAGCAAGGCACCATCTCAAATTATGAGTATCAAGTTGGAGCTGAAAATTACTCCTTTGTTGCAGATGGTTGCAGGATGTATTTGACATTCCTCTGGTGATCCAGTTGACGGATGATGAGAAGTACCTGTGGAAAGATCTAACACTAGAAGAGTGTCACCAGTTCCTTGTGGAAAATGTCAAGGACATCATTGCCTGCGGCTTTGATGTGAACAAAACCTTCATCTTCTCTGACTTTGAGTACATGGGGTAAAATATATTCCTATCTGGCAGACTTTATGCTGATGCTTCCTAAGATACATAGAAGCTGCCATGCTTATGTATAGCATATTGTCTCTTAATTTAATCCTTTTTTTTAAAAATGTGTGTTCATTTCATTTTTCCTTCTGCAGTGCATCCCCTGAATTCTACAAAAATGTGGTGAAGGTCCAGAAACACGTGACATTCAACCAGGTCAAAGGCATCTTTGGCTTCACAGACAGTGACTGCATTGGTAAGGCAATTTACCAACTGATTACTAAGACATGCTTAATTATAATAAAACAAAGACAGACCATTCTTTGATTGCTTTCATAGTAAGGTCAGCTGCAAAAACAGTTTACGAATGTTTCTATTTTGATTTCCAAAATATATCTATGTAATCCTGTGTTTTTGTGTGTTATTGAATTCATACCTTCTTGGTTCTTTATGGTGTTTATTGTTCTCTGTCCATCCAGGAAAGATTAGCTTCCCAGCCATCCAGGCAGCCCCATCGTTCAGTAGCTCCTTTCCACAGATCTTTAAAGGCAGGACGGATGTACAGTGTCTCATCCCCTGTGCAATCGACCAGGTCAGGACATTATTACAGTAATTAATGACAACATAATAGTGTCATATTTCATGATGACATGTGTCTATATCTATCCTCTCGCTCATCCAGGACCCCTACTTCAGAATGACCCGTGACGTAGCTCCAAAGATCGGCTACGCCAAACCAGCCCTGCTGCACTCCACCTTCTTCCCAGCCCTGCAGGGGGCACAGACCAAGATGAGCGCCAGTGACGCCAACACCTCTATCTTCCTCACTGACACACCGAAGCAGATTAAAAACAAGGTGTCACTATTGCTAGTCATTGCTAATTTAAATGGATATTGCCGATACTTTCTTACTGACCAGTGTTATCGTTACTCACAGGTCAACAAACATGCATTTTCGGGAGGAAGAGACACTGTGGAAGAGCACAGGAAGTATGGTGGAAACCCAGATGTAGATGTCGCCTTCATGTACTTGACCTTCTTCCTGGAGGATGATGAACAGCTGGAGAAGATCAGACAGGTGAAGATGTGGAGGACAGAGAAAACAAATGATACCTTTCAAACTGTATTTCTTTTGCTAATCATGCTCTTTTCTCTGTTTTGTTTTCCTGATTTTCTCTACGACTGATTCTTCTGCATCCTCCAGGATTACCTTAGTGGCGCTCTTCTAACAGGAGAACTGAAGAAGATTTTGATTGAGACACTGCAGCCCATTATTACGCAACATCAAGAGCGACGCAAACTAATCACAATTGAGACACTCAAGCAGTTCATGACACCAAGGCCTTTAGATTTTAACTTCTCGTCTGCTTGAGTAACGGAGAGGTCCAGGTATATCATATCATGTTATGTCAATAATCTCCGTCGAGCAAATAACTATCCATATTTTTCCATTTAACTTGCAACGCAAAGACAATTAAGTGCTACTCTGTGGCCGACAAAGCGTTGCATTACCCTCCCTTTCCTGCTAATTGGCATGCTACGTGTTAGATATTCTTTGCATCAAGCGCACAAATCTGTTCTCATGAATTGTTTGTGTTTGCAGCGCTGCTGTAATGTCACGTGAGCCCAACTTTTCACCTGGCAAATTGTTCAGGATGATAGACATTTAAATAGTCATTGTTGCAAAATCACCTTTTTGAAACTGTTTGTCCAGAACACTTATTTTACTTGAATCATAACTGTTACTTTGCAATGAACAAAAGCAGCTATGTTGTATCAGATGTGAATGTCAGAATAGTTTAGCACATCAATAGGGAGACTGTGCTGGAGGATCTGTGTAAAATATGTGTCTTATCAGCAAAAGGGATTTAAGTCAAGGTAACTCTTAAACTCTTAAAATAAAATGTGCTTGAACAACCAAACAGCATGTTTTTTGGGTCACACCGCCTTTTTTTAAACATTTCACAGCAGACATTGTAAAATGTTTACAGCAGTCACAGTAAATACAGAATTGATGATTGCTGTATGAAATGATAAAATGGTGACCAAGTTGCTGCAAGCACAAGACAAACTGTGTTCGTGAAGGCACCTCATTATTTTTTAGATAAAGAAGACAGTTCACTGGGAAGGCTGAGCGTCAGGCCCTTTGAGAGTCTTTTGGATGATATTGTTTGTGATAGTCACAAAAAGCTGTGTCATGTTCTTCACAAACCCGTCCATCTGGAGATCCACATTGATCAAGGGTGTGTCAAATAACCTGCCATACCTGCCAGAAGTGTTTTCCACTCTATGAACATGTTTCAAATGACACTCCTAAAAAAAAAAGCATTCAAATAATTTGCTTCCAATTGTGCAAGCTGTACTTTATATAAGCATATATATATTTTAATATACTTTACGCGAAGTTGTGTTTGGTTTAGCTGGTTAAATCTGTCCCAAAAAAATAAATAGAGATATGGACTGACATTTTATTAATCTCTAACAAGTCAACATTGTTCTAGGATGATGACCACAATGATGACACTGATCAGGTTTCATCTGGATACATTTTTGCCTTTTTGCTTTGGCTGTTTGGCATGTTATATCCTCTGATCATTCTTTATAAGCATCTAAAGCCTTTTTGAGGCATGTGGGTCAAAACAAATAAAAAACAAATATACAAATACCCTTTGTGTAAATGTGGGTGCCTCATAAAAGAAAATCAGTGCGACAGCGTTATAGTGTCCAGACAAAGGTCAATAAATACTGAGGACGGGAACGGGACCTGTGTAACTGTTACACTCAGGACGAAGAGGAAGATGTCATATTTGGCAGCCGGGCATCCGGACTTCTGTGCTGTAGTTTATAGAGATGCTGAGGAATATTCCTGAACACATTTCGTTGGGACTGGAACTTTCAGGGTTGCTGCAGTGCTGTAATTGCTCACTTTGCCGAGCTGATAATCGATTTTTGATTGGATTATCTTATATTTTGTGTCCTCATAGATCATATGCTTAGCAATGGAAGAAGTAGTCCGATATTTTTGCTTTAGTAATACCACAGGGTAAAACACTTGAATCAAATACTTAATCTTACATTCACCATCTTACTTCAGTACAAGCGCAAGGTATCAACATCAAAATATACTTCAAGTGCCAAAAGTATGTGTAGTCATTATGCAGAATGGCCCATTTCCAAATAATATAGTATGTTTATGGGTTGATTAGTGACGCATTAGCGTTTTAGCACTAATGTGGCAGCTGGTAAAGGTAGGGCTAACTTGATACACTGTCTGGTATCTTTATCCATCACAATTTATAAGTTAATTAAATGGTTACATTTATATTGTGAATCTGCAAAGTCAAAGAAATGTAGTGGAGTAAAAAGCCCATTCAGCTTCCAAAAGTAGCATACAATAGAAATAAAGTACAATTACTTCACAAAAACACTTCAATCACTCAAACACATTATTCTCTTCACTGATTTACTGTTTATTTATATTACTTTTTTCCATTGCGAGAATAATAAGGGAATATCTAATCTAAATATGATCTAAATGAACGGTACTTGAGTAATACGTACTTTGCAGTACTTGCTGGGCGGTTTTGTTGTATTTCACCGCGCTACACAGCTGAATGATGTTCAGTGTGAGTGTACTAAACTTAGCCCCCATCACTCTGTTAAAGTAAGACACGCTTGCATGCTGATGACGACCACCACGATAACGCTGTTGATTTTGACGGTGCGCGGGATCAGCAGCGAGGGCTTCACACGCGCCTCTGCAGCTCGACCCTGCGGCAGCCAATGAGCGCGAGGGGCGGACAAACCCGGCGAGGGGGAGTTGTCTACTTCCAAGTAATCCGATTGGGTTTCCTTTAAAAAAAAAAAAAAAAAGAAAAAACTGCAAACACGTTTCTTATTTTCTCCTTTGAACCAGCGCCTCCTCTTCCTCCTCCTCCCGCCGCACGGATATAGAAAGTGTCTGGCACTGAGAGCGCTTAAAAATAGTGAAGCGTGTGCGCGAAGACTTCGGCGAAATACACCACGTCACACAGCTCCAACCAGGCTCCCGAGTCCGCGCGCTCTCACCGTGATTCAAGCCTTAAAACTCAGCGGAGGAGGTCGCTGAGCTCTCACCAGCTTGACTGAGCTTGTAAATAACTGTGTGGTTTATAACAAAGTGCTCTCTAAAACACCTCGTGAACTTCGTCTGTCAGCCACCACGTGCGCCTGACACGTCTCAATCGTTATACTTTTTGAGGGAATGGCATTGGACTACGCTGCGGGTTGCATAGGAGGTGAGTAACGAGCCGGTATTGATGTTAGCTTGTTGGGCTAACAAGCTGGAGCTAATTAGCATTAGCCAGCTTTTTTTCTTTCTTTCTTTCTATGGGCAGGTAGCGCGTGGAGCTCAAGGCTGTTTGTCCTCCAACTGCCACGTCCGAGAAACAATACACACAAACTACAGTGACAGTGAAGAGGCTCAAACCTCTAAACTCCTAAGCAAACCCCGGGGGTAGTTTGAGTTATGAAATGACATGTTGGGAGGGAGTGGTGTTGAAGTATTAACATTCTTGAAATAACTGGTTTCGGCGTGCGTTAATAAATGACATCGGTTTGTTTAACTGTGCGCATGCGTGTTAGGGGCCTGGTGTCATCTTTTCTCCTCCTTATTCATCATCAGTTATCACACCATTCTGCGTTTCCATTCCTCGAAGAGGACTAACCCTCTGTTTAGGTTGAGTTGGATATTAATCACTTCCTGTTTTAATGGAGGTAACTCACAGCTAGTGTTTCCAGTACATTCTCACCATGAAGCCCTGGTAATCTTGTCAGCTGTTGTGTCTTCTCACCCCCAAGGCCAGTTCCTTCCAAACTACCCCAGATAGTCTCACTTTAAAGCTGGTGACATGAAAGGTATGTCAAGAAAGCCACATGTAAGAGTTTAGTTATCTTAGTGATTTATGTAGAGATACTAGGACCAAAAACAAAGCCTAATTTGTGCCGCTCATAGTCAGAGATATCTTCCCCTAAAGCTAATTTAGATTTACCCTTGCACTACGACAGACTGTTTTGTTCATTCACAGATTCAGACATGTTCTGTCCTGTACACATGCCCCAATGCAAGCTGGTCACACACCCTAGTAAGAAGTGTATGCATCATTTGCAACAGGGAGCTCAAAACATTATTTTTTTATATGCGACTAACTCCTACGAACATCCATGCAATAGTGCCCCACCGTAATAATATTAATAATAATAATAATAATAATAATAATAATAATAATAATAATAATAATACATTTAGTTTTTAAAAGCCTTTTGTTTGTATGGTCGAGGAAATTATGGTCGAGGAAATTTAAAAAAAATTCTCCTTGGAGATTAATAAAGTACTTTTCATTTCATTTCATTCGTATCTTAGTGTTTATATTCAGCATTGCTAAATACCATTTAATGATGTTTGCATGAGCTTTCACATTTGAGGTGTGCCACATTTTAGGATTAGATGCCTCTGGTGATTGAATGCCTTTTGGCTAATATGTCCTGATATGACATGGATTTTCTTTACTCATTGAAGTCAAGGACGGGGCACCATCGAGCTTTTGATACAGGTGCAACACAGTGGCGAGCTGATTACTCTGCTCAGTCTCGGGCCTGGACTGTTTTGCAATAATAAAAGGTGTTTTCTAATCTCTTATTTCACAATTGGTATTTGTAAATATGATTTTTAAAAATGCCCTCTTGTTTTTCAGGTGCAGCTGGTGTTTTGGTGGGACATCCATTTGACACTGTGAAGGTGGGTGTCTGTTTCATCTTTTTCATTATTTGCTCAAGTTAGGCAATATGATTCAGTTCTTTGTTGTTCTAGTGTCCTAAATCAGACCGCTCTGAATTCGAACCCAGATAATCTGAATGTAATCATCCTACAGTAGAATGGGATATTTGAGGCAATATCAATGTGATCTTAATAACTGTAGATTGTTTTATTTGTCAACAACAAAGTATTGTTCTGAACTTCAGTTTACATCAAAGTTCAGAACAAGAACATCTCAAATAATTTCCCTTTTTATATACTGTACATAGAAAATTGTCATTTATTAGAAGCTATTAGGGGATATTTGATTAAGTTACTGGGATTTTGCTGAATAACTCTAGTGGTCTGTTATCCTGTACAGTCATTGTTTTCAATTAGCTGCATAATCAGAATAATTGTAATCACTATAGTTGGTAGAATTGTTTCTGCAGTACTTCTTTTTGGTTATAAGCTACTTGTTAAAGTCAATTTAATGGGACTATAAACATATGTGTTTTCTTGCATCTCATTTGACCATTTCTGTAAAACTAACTTTGAATTAAATATTTTGTTGTAATTCCCATGTGTTTAAAAACTCAAGAATGCTTAAATATAGCTTACAATTGGGAGGCATACAGAGATGGTCAATGGTTTGGTTGTAGCTCTTTTATACCTTGCTTTCAATGTCATTTCTCCCTGAGCTTGTGTCTTGGGGAGAGTGTCTTAACAGCAACAGTGTCACTGTGTTGTAGATGAGAGAGAGAAATAAACAACCTCTCGATGGAAATATGACCTAGTAAGTATGGTCGAGGTATTTTTTTCTTCTCTCACCCAATGTCTTGTCTTGCGCTATAGAAATATACAAAGCACAGAAGCTATTTTGGTTTCTCATACCGCTTCATTCTCGGTTAATTTTCCTCCTTATGTCGCATCCGTGAACATATATATTTTTTTACACTCAAAGAACCATTTTAAAGCTCTGCCTGCTTGTTTCCCTTTATATCTGTGTTACAATATGTGGCTTGTAGTTGTTGTGGCCCTGTTGTGGGCCTTATGGCTCTTACTGTATGACTCTAACCTGAAGGTTGTCATTTACAGGTGAGGCTTCAAGTTCAAAATGTGGACAGACCTCTGTACCGTGGGACATATCACTGCTTCCAGTCAATCATACGGCAGGAGTCGGTAGGTTTGTTGTAAATGTCTCTTAATACTTGTAAAAAGGATATGTCTGTTAAATAATGTGTATGTTTTTCACAATGCGCTGGCTACTATGCCAAGGTTGAGAATGGTCACTGCTCTAAATAAAGTGTCCAGTTACATGCTGACCTCTAAACATGCATCAGCCCGTGATCAGCCAGCATGTTCCTAACATAGGGTGTGAGGGCTGAGAGGGGGCGGGGCTGTGTGAGTCTGTTAGACAGGGTCACTCAGACCTTTTCCTGCACGGGCTAAATAAAGCTTTGCACATCATGCCATTTGAGTTAAGTGGCATAGGCTTGATGTTACATGAAGGCTTTGGATTGTATTTCTACTACAGTAAAATATTCAAATTGTCAGTGGTTCTCAGCAATTTGTTCCCTCACATTCATATGTGTGGATATAAATAAAATACAAATTGTGTGACATGATGAGAAAAGACAGTTATTTGGAATTCATTTTAAAATCTATATATATATTTTTTGAAGACTTCATTAACGATAGATTATGTTTTTAAATACTTACAAGCTTGATTAATTAGAATTGCAGAAATGTTCATACTTGCTGGGCTCCGTAGAGATTCTGATGTGTCGCTCATTGCTCCGTGTAATCTGTCTTTGTATCTGTAGATGCTCGGTCTGTATAAAGGCATCGGCTCTCCAATGATGGGCCTGACCTTCATCAATGCCATAGTTTTTGGTGTCCAGGGCAACGCCATGCGCAAGCTTGGCCGCGACACGCCTCTCAACCAGTTCCTGGCTGGAGCCTCTGCAGGAACCATCCAATGTGTCATTTGCTGCCCAATGGAGCTGGCGAAGACACGCATGCAGTTGCAAGGGACTGGAGAGAAGAAGTCGACGAGAAAGCTGTATAAGAACTCCCTGGACTGTCTGGTGAGAATCTACAACAAGGAGGGAATTCGAGGTATCAATCGCGGCATGGTGACCACCCTGCTGCGTGAGGCGCCGGGTTTCGGTGTGTACTTTCTCGCTTATGACACGTGGACACGCTACCTTGGCTGTGAGCCGGAAGATCCTTACATGATCCCCAAGCTGTTGTTTGCTGGTGGAATGTCTGGCATCGCTTCCTGGATCTCCACCTATCCCGTGGATGTGATCAAGTCGCGCCTTCAGGCGGACGGGGTAGGCGGGGTTAACCAGTACAGTGGCATCATGGACTGTGTCAGACAAAGCCTAAAGAAAGAGGGGTGGAGGGTGTTCACGCGTGGACTCACTTCCACTTTGCTCCGTGCGTTTCCAGTGAATGCTACCACATTTGCCACTGTGACTCTATTTTTAATGTACATGCGTGAGGGAGAAGAGTGTAGCATTCAGGACTCTGAGCCGCAGGCCGTCCAGCTGCAGCCACAGACGCAGACAAGCAGCATGTAAGTCATCGCGCTGCAGAGAGAATTACTACAGTCGTCCGCAAATATATAGCATTTATCTAGAAGAAAGTTGCAGCTTAATACAAGTCTATGATCCGTTAACTGGTGTCCATTATGAGAAAGGTATAGTGACCCAAGGTAAGCCCATTGAGCTTCAGCCAAGTGACCCTGTGTATTTAAATAATATATATTTTAAGAAAACGGTTGCACTTGTAAGATATGTTGTGGTTAATAGTCAATGGATTTTGTACACAAGTCATTTTGAAAACTGTTAACATTTTGGAGTAAAAGTACCACTTTAATGCTGTGTTCAGGTCATAATGGAGTATGTTGCCAACTGTTCTCTACTATAGGACAAGCCGAAACTTAGTTTATTACTGAGTATACACTGAGAGTTATTGGTTACCAAAAATAGTCCCCAACGTTTATCATGTTTGTGAACTTGTGAACATGAATGCATTCTTTACTGTTACATTTTACAAATTTAAATCGGTAAAATTAATGTGATTTTAAAGATTCAATTAAAAGATGTTAAGCTGTTAAATAAATGTTACCTCCATGGTGTCAAGGTCAAGCCCCCCACCTCAATATTTACCTCCATATAGTGTGAACACGGCATCTTTTCATAACGGTTAGAATGACAAAGAAAGCGTTTTACCAATAGTTATTTTTTGAGGTTATGATTGTGTATGTAGTTTTAACTTTCTGACGAGAAGTCATAAAATCTTTTTTGGTGGAAATAATCACTGCTCTGGCTTGGCCCATTGCATTATGACACACATGGTTCAAGATACAAAAGCATGTGGGATAAAATATGTAATCATGCCACAACCATTGTCCAAAGCAATTATGCTGATTTTAATCTTTTTGTTGTGGACATTGTGTCCAAAGAAAGCACCTTATGGTATGAGTACATGTACAATTATAAATTATTTTTTTGGCAATCACAGTTTTCACTTTGCAACGTAATTCAAATGTTGTCTTTCCATGTAGTGCAACATTTCTGTTAGTGTTGAGCAATGATGGTTAAAAGTGGGCTTTCAAATCTTTTGCACATGTCAGGCTCCACATATAATATACACTGGCCTGCGCCACCTAGAGGCAGACAAAGTAATAGGTCTGGCAATTTTAACACTTTCAGCTGCAGATTGTACATTTTTTAGCTGCTTGTTGTGAGTTTAAGAATGTACATTTTTATGATTTCTTTCATTTAAGCACCTGTAATAACACCATCAGAACGCACAAGTGTTACAAGAATAAGTCCCTTGTTAAGAGCTTACTAATCTGCCAAAGACAGATATTTGCAATGTTTGCATTTGAAGTTCAAATGTTCATCACCATAGTTGCAAACAACCTATTTTGCTAACCAGTCACATTGGCTCTACTTCCTGACTCTGTAATATTTGGACAAACCAAATAAAGTTAGGACACCTCTTCCCTCATTAACCAGGAAAGTCAAAGGACAGGTGGACACGCAGTGTGACCTCGAGGAATTTGACCTTGTATGTTACTCAGTTAACAGCTGCCCGAGTTCAGGCTTTTCACATTTTTCAGGTTTGAAAAGATAACGAATCAAACAGCGTTCATGCACTAAAGGAATGCCTTTGTAAACCTACTTGCAGGTAACACGAGTATCAAAATGGCTGGAGCTATTACTTTCCTTCACTCTTATGTCTGCAGTTCTTAACTACTGTTTTTCTTATTAAAGAGTGGCAGATGTTTGACTGGTCTGAAACTGTTTTGGGGTTGCTTAATATCATGTGTATATACTGTGAATATGGTGGGTTTAGTTTTCATATCCTTTGTGAATTTCAAGGTGTGCATTCTCAATAGGCTTTCAAATTTCTGTTAATTACAATCTAGTTGTGTTTTGTTTTACGGTTTTAGTTTTAATTTGTCTGACTGTACTGGTGGATTATGCATGATTGTAGACATCTTTGTAAAAGGGCTGATTTTTTAACTGTCTAATGTGCCTTCATGTCCTGTGCTTGTTTATACACACACTATCTTGCACCAGTGCAGCATGAACGCTATGTACCCTGAGAGAATGGTGAAATAAAAATCACATTGTTTTCTGAAATACAGTTCAACTACACAATACATCCACCATTCGCATAACATTAAGTAAGTTCATTAGGGACTTGAGAGAAATGTCCTGTTAAAGAAATGACTGACCTCTAGTGGTGATACAGGGGTATCACAGGTTCTGCTTACTAAGCAAAAATTCTCACACTAATGTATAAAAATAGCCATGTTTATTCAAGAAACCTGATACCATATTAACTTTTTTTAGAGTTGCATTATATACAAAGGTATACATGATTTGGCAAAAACAATAAGTTATTCAAGTATCAATCAAATATTGATTGAGTTCAGTATTGCACATAACGCCATCTGACTGATTAGTGACAGCACATGAGTCAAAGGGAAACACTTTTCACCCAAATCGTTAGAAATGCAGCATAAAAGAACTGTCTCATAAGGAAATCCATGGTATTATATAACAAAGAAATGGAGGTGTGTGGGGTTTCCCTTTAACTTGTTGAAGGTTGAATGATTGTACTGAGGCACTTCTCATTAAGATACAACTTCAGATAAATCAGTTACTGTACTTATTACAGTACCTATCATCCTTTGGTCCCTAGTGAGACTGAAAACAAGGAACAAATATAAAGAAGAAGGGTAGGGGGACTAAAGAAAGAAGGTAGTGGACAAATAAAGGAAGAGAGGAATAGATTTCAGATTGTTTTCCTGCAGTGTTTCTCCTCCACTCTGCTAGCTGTTTTTCCCTGCTTTGGATGTGTTCATGAAGGAGGAGTCGCAGGAATAGTGCAGGAAGCGGTAGATGTCCTCGGCTCTAGATTGACTCATGCAGCCTCCCTTTTGTATGGCTTCAATGGAGCTGCGGGAGAAAATAAACTGTAAAAACAAAAAGGGAAAGAAGGCATCTTCTGTTCTGCCACATTGCACACACATTTCCTTCACCTGTTGATGAGTTGGGCAATTGAGCTGAAGTTATGGCTCATGCTGAGGGCATGGATGTAGCTGACTGAGGGCAGGCTCAAGTAGAACTGCAGAGCCTGCGCTCTGTGCTGCCCTTTGACCGCCAACGGTAAAGCGATGCCCCGTCCTTTACGCTGCTCCAGCCGTGCCAGGTCTGCCAATAAGCCGGCGCTCTGTTCAGCGCCATCGCTCCACAGCAAGCGCATCCCGGTATGCACCAGCGCTGTCAAAGTGCTGTCATAGTAACGTGTTCGCTGAAACGGCCGTGATGTCTCGCCTATGACAATTATGAAGAAGTGAAACATATGTTGATGTCACGAGGTAAAGCAAAATACACAGGACACTTCCCATGTGAGATCAAATGTGGCTTAATATGAAGTCGTCAACTCAGCGGTCCGACTCACCTGGCTTGACTCGGTCCTTCTCCACTATCAAACAAACGCGCTCAAACAATCCCTGCAAGCTGTTCACTCTTTCAGCCAATCGCTTACGGTTGTGCATCGCAGCCAAGTTGGATTGGCTGTGCCTCTCCACTGCCATGCGGTTGCTGACGATGAAGTAGCTGCCGTCCAGAGAGCAGACGTGGATGGTGGCTGCGTGGCGCTGACGGAGGCTGGTCATCAGCTCCATCCCGGTACTGATGCAGCGACTGTCCACCAGGATGCAAATTGGAGCAGGGGGCTCTCCGACTGACGAGTCCTGTGCAGTGGACGTCTGTGGAAGAGGTGCCTGGACCTGAAAGAAAACCTCAATGTAGTCAATTTAAAGTTTTACTGACTTCGTTGTAGGTTTTAGTGACCATGTGGCTGGTTCAACAATATACACCATATGGACAAGAGTGTATTTGTACCACCTTTGCTCGCACCTGGGGTTGTTTCTTTAAGGGTAACGGCAACTCTGGCTCTATAAAGTCGAGTTCATCAGAGATAAAATGCTGATTTTCTAACCTTCGACGACACCTGCAAGATAAAGAAAATGATGCTCTCGTGGTTGATGAAGGTTTATGTGCTGCCATATGATAATGTATTCACCTTTCCTTCTGCTGGTCCTCCCTCACCGAGCACCTCTGTGCCTTGCTCAGTAATGAGACCTTCGATGCTACGGTTGAAGACGAAGATGAGGAGGAGGAAGAGGGTTTCTGCTGCAGCCTGCTGTGCTCTGGCTGTACAGCCTTCGGCCACAGAGGGGCGGCAACACCCGCTTCTGTTAGGAGACTTCTCTTTCTAGCGACTTCCTCCGTCTCCTCCTCACTAGAATCATCAGGGCGTATGACACGGACGCGCTTGGTTTTCACCCCAGCTTTCTGCTCTGCTGGAGGTCCAGCTGTAATCTTGGCGCCGGCCCCGGCTCTTGCTTTGTGTAAGAAGACACGCCGCCTGGTGGCATACTGCCTCCGTCCCTCCACATACGACTCCTCGGGCATAAGTTCAATGTCTTCAGCGCACTCCTCGGCGCTCTCCACCTCCTCCACCTCATTTCCCACCACAAAGCTGTCCTCTGCGTACGTTTCATCCATCTCAGGCACCTAGAATCAATAATTAAACTTCATTTCTTTGTATCTGGTTTCTTTGCAAGACACATTTTTTGTTTTTCAAAAGCCGAGAATGTAATAGATAGTATACCTGAGAAAATATGTCCATGTTGTGATGATTTCTGTAGGACATTTTGAACTTTCCCAGGACTGCAGGGCTTTTCACGGACTTCAAGTAAATGCCATGCATCTCTGAGTCTGCCATGGAGGGGAACAGAAGAAAGTTTAAAGGTTATGGCACAATTCCTTCAGCCAACTTAAACTGACTTTAGTGAATAAGATTTGAAATGTAATCCACTCAGGGGAAAATACAATCACATCATTTTGAACAAACACGGTGTTGTACCATCCAGTCCCTGTGAAAGATGTCTGTTGTCGACCACAAAGCCGTCCAGAGAGCGGTTCTGTTCTTCTCCATCCTCTTCATCAGAAGACACGTCTCCCCCCTCCTCTGACAGCGCTGCTTCCTCATCCAGGAACTGGTGCCCTTTTCGACATTTGGGGTGCTGAGAAAGAAACAATGGATAATGTCAGATTTGCTGTGAGTGATAATTATAGACTTGTCATTTTCAGGGAGGGAAGAAGGTGTCATTATTGAGCAAAAACAAGTCTGAAAATGCTATAATTGACCTTTTAACAGCTAAATAACCATATTTAGTTTGTGGAGACCAAAAACACACACTCCAAAGTCATGCAGCTTAGGTTAATTGGACTCTAAATTGCCCGTAGGTGTGAATGGTTGTCTGTCTATATATGTGTGCCCTGCGATACACTGGTGACTTGTCCAGGGTGTGTCCTGCGTTGGCCCATTGATAGCTGGGATCGACTCCAGCGCCCCCCGCAACCCCGGACAGGATAAGCGGTTTGGATGATGGATGGAGACCAAAAACAAAGCTATTGTAGAGTGAATATTTGTTCTTATATTAATCAGGTGGTAACCAACACAACTCTAAATTAATTTATGTTGCTCTGTAACGGCTGGATGTGCTTATCAGTTTGCCATATCAGCTTTAAAAGAGACGGTGTGTAAATGTTGTGTTTGAGACTTGTTCTCTGCTGCTGCTCCCCAGTTGCCCAAAAATAAATCAGTTATTCCAGGTATACAGATCAGCTGTAAGAGAACGGTTCTTACATTTACAAAAACACATTTGCACACTTAAAATTATATACAGTACATTCACGTTTCTGTACGGGTAACTTAGGTTGTTGGAAAAATGATCTTTTGTCATAACTACAAACCACCAGAGATGTTTGTTTCAAACACACGTGTCATTGATCACATGCCGTGACAAGAAAACATGAGAAATAAATGCCATGATTCAGACCCCAGCGTTCTGCAGAGCCATCTGTCACACAAACCTTGGCTTTGCTGTGTGGGACATGTTTCCGCTCCGCTCCGTGAGCTGTGGTTCTGCACGTGAACGCAGACGCATCCTGGAAATCATCCTCAGAAACCGCTTCAGCCTCCTTTTCATCAGACTGGAGATCAACAAGGAGAACAAATGAGTGCATGAAATGCTTTATCAAACCACGAGGAAGTGAAAGTATTTAAAGCAAATTGAATATGCTGAGCAGGTTTAACAATGTGGCTTTTTTTACTGCTAATGAAGTAAATCTTACAGTGTTAAGAGCAGCTGCACGTTTCCTCTTCATCGGGTACGGCGAGTCCACATCACTGGACGTCTTTGATTAGCAGAGACAAAACATGTCACATGTCACATACATACACATCACCTGTAAACAGTGCACGGTATGCAAGTTTTACATGTATTCATCGAAATACGCTGTGACATTTCGAGAGCTACAAATGCTTCTTCACTGCTCGCAGACTCGTTGCCATGACAACTGCAGGTACCTTGGAGCGGATGGACAGAGGCAGTCGTCTGAATCAGATATCTCCGGTACAAGCTGTTGTTTTTGCACCACACAGGATGACATTTTACTTATTTACTTGGTATTTGTATTAAGTGTACAAAAACATTCAAATGTAAGTGATCGTCTTTTTGTATCTCATCTCATTCATCGTAAAGGAAAGAGAGAATGTTTATCAATTAGATGTGCAACGATGTTAAAAGCCTTAAATGTGAATATTGTCTGATGCGATAGCAAACTGAATACATTTGGACTGTTGGTCAGGACATATTGGAAAACATCACCTTGGGCTTTGGTGATTAGCATTTTTTTTTTAGCAATATCCTTTAGACCTAATGATTAATACAGAAATCAATCGTGATATTGGAAACATAATAAAAAGAAACATGAGTTGCAGCTCTGATATTGACAGGCCTTGCTCACCACGTCTGGAGAAGACAAAGGTTTGACCTTGTTCTGATGTCGCCTTTTATGAACCACGACTTCATCCTCACTGTCACTGTTGCTCTCCACTAAGAAAAAAGGTGGGTCAGACAGAAACATAACGGCAAAACAAATGACACCAGTATAAAGATGTTTTAAGTTTAGGGATCATATTTTTTTTAAAGGTAAACACACCTAGATGAGGAGGGGAGTTCTCCTCCAGTCGTCTCGGTTTTAAGCCGGGAACCAAAGACCCAGAGGGCCGAGGCCCGGTGAGGCCGGGCACAAGCAACCGCCTGACTCCTGGGGATGTGATCGGAGATGGCAGAGCGAAAACTGTAGACGCCGACGGTGAAGCTAGAAGAGATGACGTTTCTCTGTTCCTATGCTCTGAAAGCACGACTGGTGTAGATATCTTGGATTCACCGGACTGTCGAGGCCTTCTGTGTCTCACCGAGCTGCAGTTGGGAGTGAAAGAGTTCGAGACAGCTGGCGAAGACGCCGCGGAGTCAGCCAGCTTGTTGGGCTGCGGAGAGGTCAATATACGCGGGGCAGGAACAGCCTCGGCCTCCGCTTCGTCGGAGTCCTCCAGCGAATAGCCCAGGTCAAAGTTGACAGAGTAGTAGTCATGGGAGCTGTCAAATGAATGAGCTGTGATCACCTTGTCTGTCATTGAACTGTCTGGGGCAGATTTACTTGGTGCTGCTGTGTGTTTTGTCTCCGTGGTGCTCGGGGTGGTCGCGTCCGTCCGAGTCATCAGCCGGGCACGCGGAGTGTGAGTTGTTGGGGGAAATGTGTGTAAAGCGTTAGACATCTTTTTTATGCTGTTAGCAACGTCTCCGGTAGTGGGCGATGTCCAGGACTCGGCGCCAGGAGTGGAGATGTCTGGCATGGTCATCTGCAGGAAGGCCTCGTCGTCCCCAAACAGATCTATGCTCTCGTCCATCTGAGCTCCGCACTGAAAGTCCCGGTCATCTTTCACACCGCCACCATGTGTTAAGTCTGGCATTTCCTCGTTCCCCGCATGATCCCACTTTCCCACATCATTCGTAATATTTTTCTCCTGGTACTTCTCAGCTTCATCACCAGCCCTTTTCTCCTTGTAAATCACATCGTCTGTCTCTATGCTGTTGTGCCTTACATCCTGATTATCATTCATTTCGTCTTCCCCAAATACTTCATCCCAGGTAGGACTGTCTGACGGCACGATGACACTCTGCTGCTGCTCCTGACGAGGCCAGCCACGATGCGGTTTACTGCCCTCTTCATCAACTGGAGGCTCGTCCCAGTTCGACCTCAGGTGGGCATCTTTAGCGTCACTTATCATCGCTTCATCATCATTGTCGTCCACATCCAGGGCAAAGCTGACCTGGAATGGTGGCTGAGGCCACTGAGGAGAGGGAGGAAGTGATGGAGCAGCCATGTCGGCCGCTAAATCTAAAGTCGGAGACGGCGGAGATCGGGACAGGAGCTCTGCCACGTTGGCCAAGATGACCTTTAGACTCCGATCTCTTCCTGGGAGTTTAGCAAAGGAAAGAGGAGGGGCTGAATTCCACTGAGGAAGGTAAAACATGGCCTGAAGTTCAACATCTTCATCTTCATCAATCTTTGTTACCGGCTGTGAAGTTTTGTCATAATTGACAGCCTCACCAACTGTGGGCTCTGACCTTGTGTCCTCCTCGGTAACAATGACACAGTCATCATCATCGTCATTGTTTGAGGGAAAAGAACAAACTGCCTCAGGTGCTGGGTGATCTGTGATGTCATCGTAAGGCGCCTCAGTATCATGTGCAACAAGAAGTCTCTGTTTTGTCTCAGTGAATGTGGAAACTATGCTCTGTCCTCGTGCAGTTTCACAATCTTCTTTGTCGTCGAAGTACTCCACATCAGACGACGTAGATGTGGGCGGTTTGGCTTTGTTTTTGGTAGTTTTCGTGCAGGTCTTTGTTCCCTTCTGCTTCTTGTGAATGTTCTTCACATGGCCAGCGGCACTTGCTCTGTGGAGGTACGGAAGAAGCTCCTGTTCATAACGGCACTCCCCCTGAACACAAACACACACACACACACATACACACACAACAAGTGAATAAAAAATATCCCTCAGCAGCAGAACAAAGGTCAGGGTGCTGTGATCAGTCTCTGGACTTGCCAACCATTTACGTCACACAAGCCAGTTGACCAATCAAACAGCTTGTCGGTTCAGGCTCATATAGTAATCTAATCAGGAAGTGTCCTATGAAGAGTTGTCACATTGCAGCAACACATGGAGCACAGTTTGATGTAACGTCTCCCTCTGATTTATTTGGCTGACAAACATGGGAACGTATGGTTGAAATTAGACATTGATCACCAGGACGATCGCCAAGAATCTACCCAAAATGAAGACGTCTTCCATCTCCCCCTTGCTGTATCTTAATCACAAACGCACACTGAATAATCATCTAGCATCTGTGCAAGCCATATGACCTGGAAGTGATTCATCTAGAGTGGTATCCCGCTTGGGCCGACGGGGTGCAATTCAACCTGTAACCAGCAGGATGAAGATGCTCACTGAACACATAGGAAAGAATAAGTTGCTGAATGTATAAAACCGTGATAAAACTGTACATCAGTGTCGACGACTAAGCTCCCATGTTTGCCGCAGAGATAGTTCGGTAAGACTTGGCTGTGTCTTTACACCAACAGGTCACTACGTGTAGAAGTATGACATGGTGACACCTGCCCACCCATCCAACAGCGTGACAGAGGACTGACTGCCAAACTGTTGTTTACCTCTTAAACATGATTTTAACACCAACTGGATTCACTCCAAGAGAGAAGTATTTGTAAAATCTAACCGATCCTGTCTGCTGCTGATCTGGTTAACCCACTAACATTATTGCAAAAATATCAACACAGGGCATCTTTTATAAGCTGCAGGTCTCTACAGAAAGTTGTATTTGCATTACATACTCTCATTGATGTTACTGTCCTGCATTTACTATTGTAAACTATTTTGAAAAGTATTACCTTAAATCTGATGAATAAATCACAGTTTTGTTATGGCTAATCCATCTTTAAAAAATCCTTAAAATTCCTGTATTCCATATCGCTGTCAACTTCGCACAAAGAGCGAGGCCATAGGATGTCCTGAAGACACCACAACGGTGTTTAGGTAATTAATTCTGAACATCCCCCATTGAAGATTCATTTTAATATCTCATGTATAGTTTTAACACCCTTTCGGTAAAACAATGAGTGGAGCTGGATTCACACAGGACTAACCTTTACCCCTGACAAACAATTAGTTAATGATCAGATTCAGTTTGCAGATCGAGAGAGTCGCAGACCGAAATAAACGTCATGGCACGGCCGCAGAGAGAGAGGATCAGAGGGTTCATCTCACTTCTGATTGAATGATGAAGAGGAGCCCTGTCAATCATCTCATTGCACGCTCATGAACACGCACAAATCCTTCGTGTTAATCAGTCTGCGTGACTTTTTTCCAAACGTGCTCGGGCTCAGGATAAGAAATCCAAGAGTTTCGTTGTTCTAAAATTGGTAGATGCAGATCAACTGACGACGACACAGCAAATGACGCAGCAAAGACGGCAAACTATTCATAGAGGGACTTTTGGCATCGTTGCTATGAAGAATAATGAAAAAAATTCTCAGATTAAAAGATGACCTAAGGGCGGACAAAGCGTTTGAGGCTTTCATAACTTCTTCTGACGTCAGCAGGTGATACTCGACTGGCAGCAATGTCAAGCTGTTCAGACAGCAACAACAAGCAATAATTAAATGTAAGACACAATACTTATGTCACAAAAATACATTGCAATTGGATTTTCCCCCTCAAAAGAAGTACATAACGATCCCCAAACTTCTGCCTCTGTCGCAATCATGCAAAATGGCAACTCAAACGTGACATAAAAAGCTCTTATGTACATAAAGCCATGGCGTGTTTTGAGCTTCTGGAAGTGTTGTTTACACTCTAAACAACTCAAGCATAATTAAACATCAACTATTATAAATATCAACTGTGTATTCGAATAATCAGCAATATCTGACTAATTAATTTGAAATGGGAAATCTAGTCTGTAATTGTGCGTCACGTTAATTCTCTATAAACTGTTTGTCTTTTATCTTTTTTTTGCATCTGTTTTCTGATCTCCCATCAGCACAGTACGCTACATATGTAGGTCAACTCTGCCCAACCTACTTGCAGCTTCCTGGGTTTATGTAACAGTTCAGAGAAGCGTTATATAATCACAGGAGAGGAGGCCGGCCTGCCTCGTGTCTCCTCCTCATACAGAGAGGCAGCGCAGGGAAAAATACAGCATTGTTTCGAACCCACCCAGACAGACAGAAAACGGCCTCAAATCAGATTAATGGCTTTTTGAGTGCAATGCTATTAGTGCTATTAGCCAGATTTATAAGAAACAATTAAGTTTGGATTTTCATTCAGGTGCTTTATCTTGTTGTTCTCCTTCTTTTGTTTCTAGAAGCAAAAGATCAGAGGGTCTCTCTGCAAATTCAGGCCGAGCAAGTGAGCCGTGGCTGATGTCAGAGTAAAGACGAGTGCAGCTGGAGGAGAGGATGCTTATGCCTTAATAGGAACAAAAGAATGGATGATTACTGGAGGAGACTTCTACACTGCTCATGATCAGAAAAAGTAAAACTAACAATACAGTACAATGTCTGGAATCTTTCAAATTTTTCATTAAAAATGATTTTAATTCAATTCAATGGAAAGGAAAGTTTGGCTCAAACAGCAGAACTCACTTGAATTAAAAAGAAAATTGCAGACGCAGGTATCCAATTATTATGTATGCATAACATGCTGCAGCTCCAGATTAAATATTTCTAAACATTCATTATGATTACATTTGGTGAAAGTGGAGGTATGTGACTAAACCCACAGTAATTGTGTTTCACTGTGTGTATTGCCATTTTCTAATTTTACATTTCAAATGCAAATATTCTACTTTTGACGAGACTGCATTTACTTGACTGCTGTAGTTATTCTGTACTTTTACATCACGATTTCAAATTAAACAAATCAATGATTAGTTTCTCAAATATTAAACTACCAAACAATAAAAAATAATAATAATAGTAGAACATAAGAGTATTTTTACATTGTATACTTGCTAGTTTTAGCTATTTTACTACAGAATGTCTCCGGCACAGTATCATTTATTTATGTATAATATACATACACATATATACACTCCATCTCATCGAGATCAAATATTTCAGTCAATCGTCAAGGCCAAGGTGGATCAAGGTGGATCAAGGTGGATCAAGGTGGATCAAGGTGGATCAAGGTGGATCAAGGTGGATCAAGGTGGATCAAGGTGGTGGAACAACCAACATACTTGTCCTGATCAGCAGGTTTCTACTATGAGACCTGGTGCCAGGATGAAGGGCAGTGCCTCATCATCATCAGTGTCTACAAACACACTTAGTGGCAGTCAGCAATTATCTAGCCTGTAAATCATATTTCTTCATTTCATTTTTAATAACTCCATCACCGCGGTATTTATTGTGACGAGCTATTAAAAGACAAAAATGAACAGATGAACAATTATTTCTTCACACCATATACTACTACATCCTGTACTAGTACCTCCCTCCCTTTTTTGACAAGCAACCCTGGAGGCAAACACTGGGTTAGGCTGGGTTAAGCTGTAATTAACACAGTTTTCAATGGGTGCTGAATACTTTGGACAGGCGAGGCTTTGCACTGACGAGATGGAATACAACACAGACGTTACCAATGGTGCTTCCCTGTGGAAAATAAACCAAACCGTCTGTGTGAAGTGTGAAAGGTTCACAAGTTCATAGAAGACCCCAGGTGTCCGTGGTTTTCTTAGATGATCATAAATTTAAGAAATAGGCCAGATTACCCCAGTGGATACATTTTACTAATCCACTTAACATTGGTTTATTATTTGCGAATCATTATGTCCTGATCTGTATTTTTGTAACATTACTGGATTGTTGTCATATGAAGTCTACACAACAAAATTAAATATACAAAACAATTAGACTGTTAAACAGTGTGTACACATAACTGGAGTGTAGATTGTAAGAATATACCAGCAACACAGTAGTGACGTTAATAATCATGACTTTAAAAGCCCCAAGCTGATGTTCATTTAGTAGTTCATTATAAACGCTATGGTGACGCTAGCATGTAAACTAATATACTTCAGTTGTATAACTCAATTCTTTAGAGATCGTTGTAACGGATGACAATATTGAGAATGATTACAACAGTAATAATAGTAATAGAAATAATAATAGGTTAAAATAATGTTGTACTGAAATGTTTTTTGATCCAATGCTTGAATTGAAGTTTGGTTTTGTTCAAGGTAATGTCATAACCTGAATTCATAAATAAAGGCATGCAAGACACAAGCTGCTTTCTTGCTGCGTAATCCAGTTGTGTTTTTACAGGTGGGCTTATTCTCTCCTTCCCGAGTTTGTGAACCACACGTTGGGGAAAAAAAGGTAATAAAAGCCCACTTGTTAGTTCAGCCAATAGTCAGTTTTAACATAATCTCTGACCTAATTTCTAGGATTTGAACAAACTCAGAGGTGTTATCGACGGTACAATCTTGTGAAACAGCAGATGGTGAGAAACGGTCTTAAAAGCAATATTTGTTTGTGACATAACGCATAGTGGGAAGGGATAGGCCAAATGTAAACAAAGTCAGAAAGAGTACGGGATAATGTTGGCTGAATTAAAAACTGCAACAGCATGCTAAAACATATTTCCTGTTGACATTATGAAGATTCAACATAATAACAACTGTTGCGTGCGTCTACGAGATCGGATGTCCTCGCTGATATAAGAGATCCATTCAAAGTCCCAGATAAGAGTGCTTTCAACTGGCAGCTAAAGACCACGAGCCCAGCTGCGAGTCAGCAGCTTTATTATGGAGGGAGAAAAACTAGTTCACCTGATTATAGCAAATATGTTGTCATGGTAAAAGTAAATCTTGATCAAAATTCCTATTATATTTCCAGTGCTACACATTCGGATTTCCTATCGACATTCCAAAAATAAAGTTTCTTAAATCCAATTCGATTTGAAGACGAGAAGCTCCAAAACAAATTTGCCTTCCAGCTGAAAACGATGAATGCAGTCATGCAACACAAACCGCAATATGTTCTCATTAAACTCAGCTGACTCCTTCCAGCCTGGTGAGTTTATAAATGTTGGTCTCCCTTTCAAAAACACAGACTTCTGTATTTTCTATCTTTTAATGAAAGATTTGTGCTTTTTTTTTTTTTTTTTGCAAGATGTTTGGTTTAATTTGCATATACGTTAAAATAGTGTTTAGATGCTCATCTGACTAATTTATTGAGCTGCTGAGATACTGACGACCCAAGTTGAGTGATTCTCCTTCATGCCACAGAGGACGACCTTCGCTTTTATCTTAGTGCTCACAGAAAAAAATATAGGGCCATATTATCACAAATAAAATGGTTGTAGTTCCTCTTCTCACCTCACTTTCCTCTCTCATGCCGTCTATGAGCTCCATCACCTTAATAAAGTGTTGGCAGCGGAGGGAATGATCAACACCATGGGTAGGAAGCGCTTTGTGCTGCCAGTGTCTCCACTCCCACAAAGACAGGTCTCTGGACGGTGGTCCACTTTTCAAAACTTCCTCCTGTGGGATATACAAAGACATTATAAAAAGGTAAGTAAATATTTACAATACATTCAAACTTCTAACAGAAGAAACACAGACAAATATAGCACGGTTCTTGTACATGTTTAAACAGCAAACTAAGTGGCTGCCATCCCGCATTATAAAAACTTTTTTCTACAACACATTATGGTCTTAATTGAACTTCACTAGATTCAATGTCGCTTAGTGGTATATTTAAAGATGGCAGCAAGCTGTCACATCATATCTTGGCCAAAAAAAAATTGTTTTGTAAGTCAGAGCCTACACTGCAAACGTGGCGGTGTCTTTTTGTCATAGTGATTTGTTTTATATTGAATCATTATTAAAGGGACTTTATAAAGAAACACTACACTGTATGTGGGTTTCAAGGCCTGGATAGGTATGCTAGCCTAAAAATGGACTCACAACAACTTTAATTTAATTTAGATTGTCTTCTATGGTCTGGTACTTCTCAGACCTGGACAATAAAGACAAGAGAATGGAATAAACCTGGGGTGGTAGATCACTGGGCAGGGATATGAAACGGGACTGTTTCAGGGTCGGATGAGCTTCACCGTCCTCCAGCCGCATGGTGGACGCCCACAGGGAATATTCAGTGCTGCTCAGAAACCCATCCGACGTTGCACTGCCCTGTCGAACTACCACATACAAAGACAAACTCAGAAATGTGCAGTTTTTCCTCATCAAGGTAACCCTTCTTCTCCAACTCTATTTTGTATGAGCAAAATCTGCCTTATTACTCACTCAGGTTTTGAGGGTGGATGAGAGAGGCCCGTCCCTCAGAATGGGACTGTCGCCCCTTGACCGACCGCCTGCTGCTCTCCTCATGGTCAAACTGTCCACAGATGATGTGCATTTTATGCATGGTGGGGTTCACCCCCCCGGGCAGCATGCGGGGACTGTTGGGGTACATGTGGAAACTGCGTTTGTTGTCAGTAATGGACTTGTCTAGGCTGCGCTTGTTGCACTGGCTCTGGTTGTATTTCTGAGGAAAACGAAAGGTTAAAAGTTAGGTATATGATGGTTTTGTGGATTTGTGTGTGGTTATGTGCATTTGGTAGAACATTTAATGTTCAACTCAAGGGTCCGCGGCTCATTTTGTCACGCCTTTATTGATGCAACTCAAACACTCACCCTCTCCTCGCGTCCCTCAGCCAGGATGACGACGATTCGGCCCTGCCGCTTACGTCCAGTGCGCCCCATTCGCTGCACGAGGCGAATGGGACTGTTCTGCGCATCAAAGCAAACAATGAGGTCCACTTCTCCGATATCAAGCCCCTCCTCCCCGACACAGGTTGACACCAGTGTGTTGAAGCCTCCCTGACGGAACCGGGCCACCACCTACGACACAAGTCAAAAGAAGTTTTAAATAGCAATCTTTCTATCTTATGTCGTCATCCTAAACTCACGCATATAGCAGTTAGTATATACAGTGAATGTGGGATGTAAATTCATACCTGTGCCAGCAGTTTAAATTGAGGTTGTCCTGTATTTGTTCAAAGTAAAATGTATCTTTACTAACATTAAGGATCTGGTCTATTCTTAGAATATGATTTGTTTTTACCACTAATGTTCATCGAAAAATATAGTTGTACGGTTGAAACAGACAAATATTTTGCCTGATAATAAGTTGTTCTCGATAACGTTATCACCAGAATGCATTTTTATATTTCTTAATTTACTGTAAATCTGCACTAAAGTCATTCTACCTCCAGCTGTTCCTTCTGTGTGAAGCCTTTGACTCCCTTGCCCGTGGAAGCTTGGCCCATAAAGGTCATGACCCGTATCAACGGCACATGGTGGTTCAACATGGTTGCGATCTCCTGCACGCTCTCACGAAACGATGAAAAGATCATCACGCGCGTGCTTAATTCCTGAGGACCTGAAAATGAATGAGACAGAAGAGAAACCGGACGATTAAAAATGACTTAAGTAACCGTCCGCCGATTTATTATGCCGGTTTGATTGAGATGCAGCAATACTTTGTTCTGTACTTTGTTCCTCTCCAAATTGTACAAGTCAAGGTTCAACATCAAAAATATGTTTCACATTTGCTGCTAAGTCGAGTTTCACTGTTCACATCACACGATACAACTCCAATGTTGAATCACCAGGGTAAGCAGAGCAAGCAAGTTAAATAGCTTCAACACAGTGTTAGTGACTTTCTCTTTACTGTAGAACCTGAGGATTTTTCTGTTTCAACCCAAAACAATCAGTGTGTCAATGTATCAGACTCAGAGCACAATACTGCTAAAATAACTTTCTCACCCTTATTGTCTGCTGAGCTCTCAGCCCACTGCCTGAAGTGCTGCAGCACCACCTCCTCCAGTTTCTCCAGTTTGGGGTGACTGTAAATGAATGGCTCATCTGGACCTAGAAGTATTAACCGTAGCAGATATCAGGTAAACAGATGATGTGTAGCTGCACAAACCAAATCAAAAACAAAGAAAGGCTCATGAATTTGACTTGACTATGAATGAGTTCTCACCAGAAGACGGCTTTACAAACATTGCGTGCATCTCTTGGTAAAGGTCCATAAAGACAGGGGTTCTCTGGAGCTCATTTCTGGCCCTGATCATCTCTGAACCAAACAGGGCATGGTGAGTGCTCATCTCAAACATTATTCACAGACATTACACATTATCAAGTGTCAAAACACCCAGAGGCACTGACCAATCTGGGGTGTGAAAGCATGTCAAGTCTGTGGGTAAAGTGCAACGAAATACAATGAAAGCCTGAAAGTAATGGGACCGACCTTTGGATCCGTCCATGATTCCCTGGACGTAAAAAAAGAGTGACCTGAGCCCCATCTGCATCAGCAGCTCGTAGCCATGGTACAGGCTGATGCATAGGGCAAAGTCGCCCTCCAGCATTCCCTGCTGCGGACCCTGGAGAGCAAGAGAGCAGGTCAGTCCCTTAAATTCATTTTGAGAAGAATGGAAAGAGGCTTTGAAAATAAATACTGCCTTATATCCTTCTTCTAATGTATTTCAAAATACATTAATGGATGACTTTAAAATATAATTAATGTAAGCACTGTATTTAGCTTAATTCTAAAATTGGTATTTAAATTGTATATAATAAATACTAATATTTTAAATGTTTTTATATATATATATATATATATATATATATATATATATATATATATATATATATATATATATATATATATATATATATATATATATGAATCCCTAAACTAGTTACAATTTATACAACTGATAATAAATAACTGGCTTTATTAACAATAATAGTTAAATAATTCAAAAAGTAAGAAGAGTGTAAAAGAAAGATTAAAGCTTTATATGTTTCTTTGGCACCTAACAGTTATATAATAATAATGCAAATATACTTTATTTCACTCCTCCACTTTAATTATATTTCACAAACTCATTTTACTTTTCAAACTTTTAGTCCCTAGTTCACATCTGATCATTTAAGTATTTTGTATATTCCTCTTGAGACATGATTTCCCAAAGAGCGTTTGGTTTGACCGTTCTGACTGCACTGCAGCATGCTCCATGAAGAGTACCCATGGTTGTTATATCAAGAGATTTTACATTCAAGAAAACATTCTTAATAATTTGATATTCCATTTCTGCCAATTGATCCTCCTAAATACTATTTTTATCCTAAAATATGCTTTTTTTTTCTGCCAGTCTTTTACAAGTTTTAGTTTGCCTGCAATTATGCAAGGCTGCGTATGATAAACTGTGTACTAGAGCACACAGTTTATTTGCACAATAGCGCCCAAAGATTCATAGAGCAGAGTCCGTGCCTTGATGTATGGTGACGGGTTCTTGCGAAACTGATCCCTGGCGAGGATGATCTGGTATTTGCTCAGAGTCTGCAAGTCTTTGTGTGCCATGACCCGATTCTGCACCAGACGAGACATGAATTTCTGCAGCACCTGGCGGAAGAGTAACCAATAGATACGCAGGTCATCGATAATGTCACAGCAGAGCCATTTCCTGTACTAAGGGGTAATGGGTCTCTCTGACACACACACACACACACACACACACACACACGCACACACACGCACGCACACAATAGAGGTACTACTTCAACGAGAGACACATAATAATACTGAAATATGTTGGATGTTTTCCCCTCCTGCCATCGTTTCCTGATAATGGGAGATAGATGAAAGCCGTTTGTCAGATGGACATTTTAACAACATCTATTCATCCTCACAACCACAGACAATGGGAAGCTGCGTCATTACAATTTCAATTTCAGATGTGGGGAACTGCTGCTCTAGAAACTCAGCTGGAAAAAAGTCTTTGAAAGAAGAAGTGGGCTGACCCTTTGGAATAAATTGGTTAAAAAAAGGGAGGGACAAATTATATTAGTCAGCATTATACACATTTCACATTCATAGTTTCATATTAATAGTTTTATAATGATATAGGGCTATACTTTAACATTCAAACAAATATTTAAAAATACATTACATAGTATACATACACACGTATGTATCTTATTTGAAGTGAGGTTGTACACATCAAAAATAGAAAAGCTATAGTAACACACACCTTGACAGTCACCATAGGGATGGAACCGATCACATATTATACTTTAACATACACACATATATGTCATCTAAAAAAAATTAAAAATACCTTGATATGTATATTTTTCTGGACTAAATGATAATGCATTTTCTTAGATAATCAAGCATCGCAATCTACAAAATAAGAAAAAAAATAAAACCGTTGATGCCACATGACATAAAAAAAAGAGTAGATCTATTTATATCTACATAAATGTAGATATAGATAGAACACAATGGATTGTACAAGTAGAAAGTCTTCCACAGCCACTATGATCCTCTTATGAACCGATAGAGGTAGAAGTAGCTTTGATTTACCCTATCAATATATTCTAGATTACATATTTACACCTGGATAGTCACACTGGAACAACAAGTAATGCAGTAACAATTGAATAGAACAGAATAGAGAACCTACTTTCCCTGTTATGTCCCTTTCCTCTTAAAGATGAAACTAAGAAGTCCACTTATCCCATATCTGGAAATCTCCCATCATACTCAACGTCCACCTGCCTCTTTGAGGTAAAACCCGAATGTGCATTATAGAGCTTATATAAACAAAAAGGAAAGTATTAAATTCCAAACCTTAATGCCACTGACCTTTCAGAAAACATCAACAGCTATATCACAGAGACCTAAACATTCTTTCATGAGAGGGAGAGGAGGCCGGTCCATCTGGTCAGGACGGTGCTTCATCACATATGATACGGTTCCAACTTGATAACGGATCTCTAAACAGGTGGTTGCTAAAGACCTGTCCAAAACATTTAACAAACCTTAACTAACATAGAGGATGCAATGCCATTATTCAAAGTATTGCTTCGCTTTTATGTTTGTAAAATGGAGAGATATGTGAAGAGCGATTTTTTTTATTTTTTATTTTTTAAAAAGGTAGGTCAAGGTTTTTGTATGTGGGACTAAAAAAATGAAAATTTTCTTTATTTAAAATTCAAAGGGAACCTATATTTCTTTATATGTGACGCTTCTTTTATGACAAGATTATTCAATCAATGGTAACAAGTGTAGAAAATGACAAACACCTGATGGAGATGACGCTAAGCAGGAGGATTAATTGCATAATGCAAGGCTAATTTAGAGAAAGTTTCTAAAATACTGACAAATGTAATATGAAGCCTTATGCAGCTTGTATACTAAACAGTGTGTGTGTGTCAGAGAGAAGCAGAAGAGACCACAAGCTGTTTCCAAAGGCAAAATGTCTCCCTCTCTCTAGTTAATTGGCAGGTGGAGCTCAATGAGGCAATGCATACACAGCGGTCAGGTCCAGATTATGAGATTACTTAGCACCACATTACTGAGGTGGCTGTTTTTGTCTGAGTGGAATGCGAACAAAGGGTACAAAGACAAACTGTAAATTTCCAAACTGGTGTTTTTTCTAGTTTCCTGCATTCTGATTAGCGCCTGTCTGATACTTTTAGCTGGGGCTGAAATAATAATAATAATAATGATAATATGAATTATCTTAATACTCTTTTATGTAATGGTAATACAAGGATTATTGATTAAAAAAAATATATATATATATTTTGCAATATTTTGTGTGTGTGTGTTTATATATATATATATATATATAAATAAAGAGAGAGAGAGAGAGAGAGAATTAGAAAAAGTCAGATTTTATGGGACAAATTCCAGATAAAACAAAAGAGCTTTAGCCAATGGCAAAAGGTAGGAGGATTTGAAGGAAGTTAAAGGCAAACAAAGGGTTGAGGAGAGGAGAGGACAGCCTCACTGAGCATGCTCAGCAAGGGCCCACAGATGATTGGTTGAGGGCCATGGCGCTAAGTGACGAGGTAATTCGCTGAAAAGGCCAGTCTGTAGGCAGTTATTAACATCAAAACCAACACTGAACTGAATTCTCACAACTGCATGTCAACAATGGGACTTATTGGTGTGTGTGTGTGTGTGTGTGTGTGTGTGTATATATATATATATATATATATATATATATATATATATATATATATATATATATATATATATATATATATATATATATATATGTGCGTGGGTGTGTGTATAAAAGGTAAATATTGCATCACAATGATGTAGGTGGAGGTCTAAAGCCAGGCAGGAGGCCTACAAGTAGAGCAGTTTAGGATGTGTGTATCATTGCATCTGTGTGTATTTAAATGAGAGGATGTCCGCTCGAGTGCAAGTTGAAGAGTGCAACATGGTGGTTGGCTGTTGCAGTGACACAGATCAGCGGAAATCCTGCTTAGTCTGTCCCAGAGCACACAAGTTCAAGTTTGTTTATGGTCCTCCAAGGGTGCACTACATTTTCATTTACCATTAGCCACAATTGAAGACACATTATTAAAATAAAGAACAATATGTATATAACATGCATTATCAGTCCTCTTTTTCAGGTTTTCTGGTGGGTCTACATAGCTTGTTGTGTATTTGAAGTATGTCGCAATGAGTCTGTATTATCTCATCAATTATGGCCGTCATGCAGACACATGTACATGCTCCACTACTCTGTGTCCTGTTAAGACATTCATCAATTTCTTAAAGGTTCGGGATGCAACTGAACACATGTGTTCAAGCAAGCAGGCGTCACTACACAGAGTGTTAGGCTACATATATATGAGTGACATGTAAAACTGCAGTCACTAGGACTGAAACCAAAAAGAGAGCAGCCTTTATTACAATACCAGTAGACCAGAAAAACAGCTTGTAGTCTGAATTTACCGATTAAAAGATAAGTTGATTAACAGAAAACTGTTTTGATAACCAATTGAGGATTTCCTTTATTTGTAAAATCATACCAATTTGGCTCCTCATACAATCATTTATTGTTAATTGAATATCTTTGGGATTTGATCAAAGCAACAACAACAAATGCTATGTTTGTGTTGTTATTGTTATTATTTGTGCTACTGTTGATTTGATAGTGAAAATAATTGTGAAGAGTTGCAGCAATGGGCTGAAGCACATCAGTTCACGCTTATAACAATAATCACAAAAAATTACGGCGGAGATGTTTCTGTTCAACACCAAAGCGTTTGTTATAGTTTCCATCTTGGCCCTCTCTGTGATTAGCACTGGAGGAAACTGGAGTCTGCACGCGGGCAGGGGGGTCTCGAGCCTTTATAGTGGCGGGCAGCGGAGGGAGAAAGGGGGCGGTCCTAGGAGCCCGCAGCGTCACGTGCTCCGCCCTCGTCTCCTGTAAACATCACGTTCACCTCCGGCTACGGAGGGAGAAGTCACTCTGCTCCGCGCGAGCGAGAGAGTGAGTTCACTTCTTCCTCGGTTTAGTTGGCGAATATTACGAAGGGATGCGTCTCGTTTAAAGTCCGATGTCCCACAGGCCAATACGCATATGGCTCCATGCGCCGAGGAGAGATTTGTGGTGCCTGGTTTGTTGACCAGAAAGTAGCAGCTGCCCCGATCTGGACGAGCAACGCGCGCAGGTCCGAAGGGAAAAGGACACTTTGACGAGTTTCGCAGTTTGTTTTGATTTCCCAGGCAAACCCTTTGGGGTACTTTCCCCTCGGTAGGCAGCGACGAGTCTGACGAGCAGCGATGGATCGAGGTGGCTGTCAGATGAATGGCGGTAACGGCGGCGGTGGCGACGACGGCAGGCCCGACCAAACCGGCATGATCACGCTGGAGGACCTGGAGTCTTTCTCGGAGGAGCAGCTGGAGGACTCGGACAACCTCGACGATGAGGATAAAGACATGGACGATGACCGGCTGCTGCACTACTGGCAGGACGTGGCGAGGGGACACCAAGTGGAAGTTGCTCAAGGTAAACGCAAAAATAAATAAACACGACATGGACGGGACACACGACTCTGAAATAATACTAGATTATATTATTATTAATATTATTGTAATAATAATAATAATAACTGTATGTATATAGCACCTTTTAAAAACTAAGTTTACAAAGTGCTCTACAGATAAGCAAAGCATAGTCATAACTTAAATAGTGGTAAACAAAATGGACCATAACATGAAGGCAATGAATACCACAAAACCAAACAAATAGTCAAAAAGAACAGTAGAAAACAAATCTATCAAATATACAAACAAAACCAGAGGAACAAAATAACTGCATAATATATCATAACAGGACGACTTCCCTTAAAAGCAATTCTATAGAAAATGGGTTTCAAGAAGTGATTAAAAAGATATTAGTCCTATTTAGGGCCTTTTAATTTGAGATATATACTCAGGTGAGGACTATAAAACAACAACAAAATAAATGTTTGGCATAAAGCATACCATAATACACATTGACCTAGTTTCCAGTGATGCACATCTATAGATAAACCAGTGCATCACATCCCCTGTGCAGTAGGCCAACGTGTGTTTTGGCTAAAATGTATGTATCAAAGTTAAATCATCAGCCATACAAGGTCAAACTTCTTGTATGGTGACGGGCTGTAATTTAAACAGCAATCGGACACTATTATTATATAGTGTTTTTTCTATGAATGGTTATTACTGTAGGAATATGACTTAACATTTTTTCCTCATATAGCCCGATATCAAAAATGTATATTAAAATAAACTTTAACCAGGAAAAAAGGAAGGAATATGGTCCAAAACAAAAGCAGTAATAGTATGGTTAATAATATAGTAATACTATAATGTGTTGTGTCTAGCAAGTTGCAAACTTAATAGAAAATAAATGATGAAATAAAAAAATATGTTATCTGTAGTTTTGTGTTGTGCCTGATGATTAAACAAAAAAACATGCCATTTTTGCAGCGATCGTGCCTCCCCATGAAGTGAATGGTTTTAGTGTTAGTAGTTCTAGCATAACTATTGCAATACGGAATAACTGAGTTTATTGAAATATTTGATTACCGTATATAGCCACCGTAATCTAATAGGCAAAAAATCCCATCGCCACTGTTCAAATCTGATTTAATGAAGAGCCGCTTTGCTTAGCTGCGAAATGCAGAGGATAATCTAATAAATAAAATAGGCCGTGATAAACACTGGCTGCTCACACTTTTGATTAAGCACTTTTTCCTTTGATTGACATTGTGTTATTGTTTTTTTTCCAGATAGTGAGATTGGAGTTTTGGTTGTCCTTGTTTTTACCTTGATATGTATTTATAAACAATATAAGCAAAGGAAAACCAGAGTCAAATTCCAATACCCTATATATTTGGCCAATAAAATGAAACATGACAAAATGTTGCTAAATTGACAAAATACAATTTATTAAATGAAATAAACTTGATTATTATTTTATGTAATTCTAGTGTAACGCATATCAACATAAAATGTTATCTTAATATTCAATTACAAACTACAGAGAGCTTTCTGTGTGCGAGAGCTACGTAACACGCGGTTGAAAATTCTGTCGCTATGGACAGCAAAATGTTAAAATATTTTAGTCTTTGGATGGCAATGCCATCTACTGTTCCCGCTGACGGTATTCTCTGCCTGTCACGCCTAGTTTGAATGTTCTTAAAATGAAAGATATATCCAGTTTGCCATCTACCATTTGCACGATCCCATGGGAATGCAACAGAGCTGATTCTGAGCCGACAATATACATTCAGCCAACGACTGCAGATTCACAGACAGAATGGGACTTGAGGGTTTTTTTTATTTATATATATATATACATATATATATATATATATATATATATATATATATATATATATATATATATATATATATATATATATATATATATATATATATATATACATATATATATATATATATATATATATATCTATATATATATATATCATCATCAAGGTTGACCTGCTGTGCACCGCCTAAACCAAAAAGATGGCTGCAGCAGACCAATCCAGTGTCTGATTCCCCTTCTGAGTCGAATAGTCAACAAATCGGTCGTTTTGGTCTTTGTCGACTCAGATCTCTTACGTGGATTTGTCCTTCTTCATGCTTTTTCCATGTTTAATGACTTATGTCCAAGAAACATATAAACAAGTCTCTTCAAACACGTTTGGTCTGAATTGGTCTAAATTGGCTTCTTTTTTTTAAAGTGGTGACAGCTTTTTAAATAATTAACCTGAAAGTTTAAGTTATTGTTGCAAAATCACACATGTGTTTTCAGTCACAGGTATTTCCATGGCCTTATTTACAAAGTCTATTATCATTCAAATATTTTCTCTGGAAAATTGTTGACCAATATACTTCAGAAGTACCTAAATTCAGGAGTACAACTTACTTAAAACATCTGAATAAACAAATAAACCTATTGACCTAAACTCAACTTTAACTTCCTACAATTATTCATTATTTTTCTTTGCACATACTTTATGGTCTTTCACCTTTAGGGTCCAAAACAACAAAGTCAACATCAAAGTGTTCTTTTAGTTCAATTTGTGTGGCTAATATTTGTGAATAGTACTATCTACATGTGACCCATTATCACTAGTTTACTCTGCCTAAAAGTCATAAGCAGTTCAACCAATGTGATAATTTGTCCATCAACAAACAATAAAAGATCAGGAATAAAAACAGAAGAAAATGGGAATATTTTTGAGAAAAGCCAGAAGACATTTTGAGAAGGAGCCTTTTTGGTGCCCACTCAGAATCCAGTAACACAGACTGGCACATTTTCCTCCGGCTGCCCTCAGATTACGGCACTAATTGAAGACTGAAATCACTTAGTGGAGCTTTCTGACTCTGGGGGATTAGCTACCTGCTCTGTACTTGTACTGAGGTTGGGGCTGCTAAACCCTGGATTACAATACTGTTGTTAAGGACACAGGTCAAGGCCATAGTAAACTCCTTTGCCCTAATTGGAATAACGAATAGTGGACAGGGTTGATGTTTGAACTCTTATCAGTTTTTTGATTGGCTAACATTAGCTAATGCTAGTATGCAACGACGCTGCCTGGCCAAAAAAAAAGTCGCCGCCTGGATTTAACTAAGCAAAGAGCCTCCTATTGGATAATTACTGCACGGGCGATTATCTTTCAACTGGTGCAATGAGTTGTTTCTCATTTCTTAAACCATGTCGAGAGACACATCCCGTAGTCGTGGAAATGATGTTAGTCTGTTTATGAAGAGTCAAATCATTGGCATGCATCAAGCAGAGAAAACATCTAAGGAGATTGCAGAAACTACTAAAATTGTGTTAAAAACTGTCCAACGCATTAATAAAAACTGGAAGGATAGCGGGGACCCATCGTCCTTGAGGAAGAAATGTTGCCGCAAAAAAAATCCTGAATGTTTGTGATCGGCAATCACTTAAACGTTTGGTGAACTCAAATCAAAGAAAAACAACAGTAGAACTCAGGGCTATGTTTAATGGTGAAACTAAGAGTATGTCCACACGCACAATGCAAAGGGAACTCAAGGGATTGGGACTGAACAGCTGTGTGGCCTTAAGAAAACCACTAATTAGTGAGGCTAACTGGGAAAAAAGGCTTCAATTTGCTAGGGAGCATAAAGATTGGACTCTGGAGCAATGGAAGAAGGTCATGTGGTCTGATGAGTCCAGATTTACCCTGTTCCAGAGTGATGGACACATCGGGGTAAGAAGAGAGGCAGATCAAGTGATGCACCCATCATGCCTAGTGCCTCCTGTACAAGCCTATGGCAGCCAGTGCTATGATCTGGAGTTGCTGCAGTTGGTCAGGTCTAAGTTCAGCAACAGTATGTGCTCAAAGAATGAAGTCAGCTGACTGACCAGGTTATTCCATCAATGGATTTGTTCTTCCCTGATGGCACGGGCTTATTCCAAGATGACAATGCCAGGATTCATTGGGCTCAAATTGTGAAAGAGTGTTTCAAGAAGCATGAGACATCATTTTCACACATGGAATCCAGACCTTAACCCCATTGAGAATCTTTGGGATGTGCTGGAGAAGGCCTTGCGCAGCGATCAGACTCTACCATCAATAACACAAGATCTTGGTGAGAAATAATGCAAAATATATCTTGTGACATTGCAGAAGCTTATCAAAACAATGCCACAGAGAATGCATGCTGTAATCAAAGCTAAAGGCGGTCCAAGGAAATATTAGTGTGTGTGTGACCTTTTTTTTGGTGGCAACTTTTCTTTTGGCCAGGCAGTGTATAACTCCACCGTAGCTACTAACTAGTTATTTTTTACAGTCAAATGGTGACCGTCAACAGAAATCTCTGAGCTGTACTATTTTACATCTTTGACTGCAGGGCTCAACCCTGAATGGCGAATAAAATGGCACATCGGGCTAATAATTACTCGTCCACAGTACCAGTTTGGTGCTCGCTAGAAAATGGCAGTGGGTAAAGGCAAAGTTTGTGAGCTGTGTCAGCAAGTTTTAGTTTAGTTGAGTGGCTTCAGACAGGATGTGTGTGAAAGTCCAAATATGTATTGATATTCAGTCAAGCTTTTTGCTGGAAACAAAGACAACATTATTCTCAATGGATAAAAAGGAGGAGAAGTAAAAGGAGGTCAGAGGAGCAGAAATCCTCAACTGATGCGGCTGCACAAAAGGCTTCTTCTCACTCGCAAACACGGTCGGATTTATTGCTCCAAAAGTGCTATCAAATGGCCATTTCACTGTTTCTAACATCCCATGAGTAAACACCAAATATAAAGTTAGTAACATAATGTACCATGTCTTTGTCTCCCTTCATAAATATTTATAATAAATGCCATCGCACACCCAAGAAACTAAAAACAAGATTGTTCTTCTGCCAAAAAACACAAACCGTACTCAATTGCATGAAAATCTTTCTTCCACACTAATCAGTCGAGACAATGCTGACATTTTTCTATTCGGTAAGATAACAAGTAGAAGCATGCTTCTGAGATCTGTACCCAACAATATGTTCCTTCACTCGAAGCACAAGATAATAATACATGCCAGTCAACACCTGAAACCTTCCCCGCCGTGTCTGCTAGGTGTTAAATAGACACACCCCAGCTTTCAAAATAATGAACTCAGTCAACTGATCGAATGAGAAACTATGATTAGACTGTAGTTTGAAATGTTGTACACAATGTCTTACTTCTACACACCTATTTTACTATTGTATGTTACATTGCTAAATGCATGAAAAGCCACAAATGGACTGCACTCACTATAGCGAGCAAGACAAGCAAGACTCTACTGCTATTGTTGTCACTGTGCAGTATTTGCAATTTATATAGATTTAGTATATTATACAAATGCTAATTTAACAACAACAACAACATTCATTGAACACGCCGTTGGGAAGGTGGTGCTACTGTAGAGTATGATGGTCTGAGAGTCTGAACCCTATGGGAAGAGTAGTTCTTCACATGACAAACAGAATATCTCAATATTATGTGACGGAAAATAAACAGTGAACAAGAGGTTACTGGAACAGGAGCCAGGGTGAAAGCGGGACATGCTTACAGCCCCGTATTGATTAGAAAGCACAGGTACAAGAACAAGTACAAGAACAAGTTCACTGTTCTGCGTCAACACTGAGCGGCTCTAGAGGGGCTGCCATAGAAACTGGTGAAGTGTTTGCTTAGCCGTGCGTGCAATAGGTGCCCTCTCTGTGAGAATAAACATGCAGCGGCTTAAATGTTTTCTTTCCCTCATTTACACTCTGTCAGTTAATATTTTACTACCTCAAACCTACGTGGTCATTATTCATGCTGAGACAGCCCTCCCACTGTGCGATTTACAGTGTAACCTTGATTTCATGAGGTTTCCCACTGCTGAGAAGTTCACACTCTCATACACACACATTTGTCGAAAGATTGATCTCCTAAATACCACAGATCCCTCTGACCCAGTTGTCCCTCATGATATTGATTGACAAAATTTGATTGAATTGGGTTCCTCTTGAGTGACTTGCATTTGACAGTTCAACAATGGAACACAATGGCATTATTTAATCCGACAACGTGGGCATTATCGTAACAAAGTGTGATGTGTTGAGGCTGTTAATGTTTAATGTATTGACAACTTAGTAGATGAGTTGCTGATGCGGTAGCATTGCGCAATATGGGCCACACTCCATTCAGCTTCAGCATGTGTGGCTAAATTATATCATCAATTGTTTGTGTGTTTCGTTCAGTCAATCATTATAATACAATATTATTTTATATAATATACAAAAACAGAGATTGAAAACGTTAAATACTTGCATAAAATGCTACATCATCAATATGCGCGTAGTAAAATAATCTATAGCAAATTGAAATACCTGTGATTGGTTGAAATTGTAATCCAGCCACGGTTCCATAAGGGGATAAACTACATTGATGCATAAAATGCTGTCAACTCTTATTTAAATTTTAGAGAATACTTTAAAAGCATTGGCTACAGATGTAGTCCCCCTCTATTAATACCAGTCTATATATCTGGCCTTGGGCAGCTTTACTCAGTGTTCTCTCCATCAGCTCCAACAAACATTACTCTCTGCGACATCCTGGCACAGTCATCTGCCCATCTGGCTGCCTTTTCTCACGCAAACTCCCAACAATGCCGGCTAGTAGATCAGATGTGAGTAAGGATGTTTTAAACAGATTAGACGGGAGACGGCAAGTCTAGATATGTTGCGAATGAAAAAAAGTTGTAATAATAAGAGTACACTGTAATTGTATATCACAAAACAAAGGTTCCAAGGTTGTAATGATATAAGAAAAGTGAAATAAGTTAAATAAAACAATAAAATCATCATTAAAATGAAGGAAAAATGCCTTTGTATACAGATACTGAGGATATGTTGTGCATAGGAGATGTACTGTACGTATGTTGTAATTGTGTAACATAAATGTTTTTACCCATGTAAACAATACTTTATTTCTGTTCCACCGTTTCAACGTATTAAATGTTGTTTGTCTGTTGACAGAAATGTCAGAGCCCATCCAACAGCTAACCAGCAACAACCAAGGACGCAGTAACAGAGAAGCCATCCCGTTCACACTCCTCGCACGCAAAGAGAAGGTATCCATCTGACTTTTACTACTTTGAGCACAACAAATATTGTACAGGTATATATAGACACATTTCTATACTTTTGCATGTTCTATATAAAAAGGAAAAAGCTATAAAATTGGTGAGCTCTTCTATGCGAGTATGGGTCAGATATTTATTTTTGACAAGATGGTAGCATGTCCCCCAATACAATAAGCCATTTAAAGTCCTTAGAGGGGTGTATAAATAAATAGTGCTAATTGGTTTAACTTGAGGTAATTAGTTAATTAAAACTTGGCTAGAGACTCCGGTTAAACAAAGGACAATCATGGCACCCTATTCTTAGAGAAGGTCTCAGAGCCTTGTAGAAGGACAGCAGGTAATAGGTCTGAGTAAATTATACTTTATGTATTAGACAAAGAATTATTTTCATCACTAATTTAGCTATGTAAATAATTAGAAATGTTCAGAGTTTGGAAGCTCCACTATCACCGTACGTCATCTTTCTGAATATTTAACAATAAGTGGCTAACAGAGTGATCTGTAAAACCTCCGGATGTAGCTGATCAAACAGGATTCCATTTCATTATACAACTATAATAGCAGTTGTTACAGGACACCAATTCATAAGACTCAATTTAACACAGTAATGATGAGTTCCTACGGTTCTAACTCGTCTTTGGTCATCTTTGCTTCTTCAGTGTGGGGAGCTACTGTGGGAGAAACGCCACTACGAGAAGGGCCACTGGGCTTGTGTAACAATGCGTGAGGAAACTTACGAACAGAGCATCTGCTATGGTTTCATGAAGCTGATGAGATACATCTGCCAGCATAACTCCTTGGGTAAGTACACCAACAAGAAACCATGAAAAAAAATATCCACAGTCTTGCCTTCATTATCATTTGTTGATGATGATCCCCAAGGCAGTACTTTTTTCAGGTCAGCCTGACCAGTAATAATGAGAATGACCATTTCCTTTGCATCTCTAGGTGACTACCTGGGCATGACGCTGCCCATCATCACAGTGGTGCGCACAAATGAGAACCATTCTGTGATCTCCAATGATGTCACTGTGGCGTACTTCCTTCCCATTGAGCATCAGGCCCAACCCCCACTACCTGATGACAATGAGATTGTCATAGAGATCTGGCCCGCCACTGCTGTATACACAAGGTCAGTAGAGAATGAACTATTCCTAACTCAATTCTTCTTGTTTACATGAATGGTTAATACTGATTGTTCATAATGTATTGATTAGAGGTGCTAGAAACAAAAACTTGATGGCGTGCTCATGCACCACTCTCTCCTTCTTTCAGGCCCTTTACTGGTCCCACCAATGAAGTGACCATCGTTAATCAGATCAATGCCATGACTGAGCAGCTGGACTCCCCCAGTTTGAGCGCCAATGACTCGTTCATTGTGGCCGGCTACACCAACCCTGCTCACATCAACCGTCAGAATGAGATCTGGTTCCTCGAGCGACCCTGAGGGAGAAGAAGATCGTGTCGTGCATCATCGTATCTGTGACCCCTGAGCCTGATAAAGACTCCCATAACACTGCCGCAGCTCAGCTACAGCCTCAGGTGCAACACAGTCTTTATTCACCACTTCTACCTAAAAAGGCCACAAGCCCCCGCACACCTCAGCACAGTTGGGGCCTGACATTAACTCAGGCCTTACTCCACCCTCAGTGAATATTCATTCTTGTTCATGTAGATAGAACCTCATTTAACCCAAAATAACTGAACCAAACCACTACCGTACTCTCATGGACACGACCCTGATGTTAAAGACACAATGAGTAGGATTTGTTGGTTGCCGTTTGTGTGAACACAGCATTCAAAGTTGGCCCCTCCTTCTCAGCTCAAAAAAAGGTCACAATGCTCACCAGTGGGGGAAAGCAGAGCCCAGGTCTTTGGACCGGGCTTTCTCCACATGGCATTTTCACCTCGCTATATTTGCGTAGAGGAGGATTTCTGCAATGCACAGAAATGTCTTGAATACAGCCAAAAAAATAAAATAAAGGCATAGGGTTGGGTCAGCAAATACAGACATCGGCACACACTTCTAAGTGATGATTGAGAGGGTTTGTTTTTTTTTTCTTCTTTTTTTGTTTTTTTTTTACAAAATCCTACTCGTTGTGCCTTTCTGGTGAAACATGGCATTTAACTCCTGCTCTTACATTGAGATGGCTAAAAAGAACCATTTCCTAAACACAGTGCGCTCTAGTTAAAAAGTTTAAATAGTTTGAACTCTTCACACTGAACACTGATTGCTGTCATAAAAATGCAGCCGCCTTATCGTGCTCCCTTTCTGTTTGTTGCACAGCCACTTTGTCTCGTCTTGTTGGGTAAAGGTCAATGCACGAAAACAAAATCTCTAGCTCGCTGTGGTGATTACATCTCACTGTTGATCCACTCTTGCTTTATCTCTGGACCAAATTATTTCCTACAGGTTACGCTGTGGTGCCAGTCACACTGCATAGTGCATACCTACTTACATGTTTCATCAGTAAGTGCAAAATTAACCAGATGACAACCAATAAACAAATCAGTCATTACAGTTGCTGGGCCACAAACTTAACCCAGTCAAGGGTTTGGAAAGGGGATTTACAACAAGCAACACAAAACAATAGACAACATCCAAGCCAGAACTGGTAGCTTCCACCGTGAATAAGCTCAACATAACAGGTAATGCTAGTTTAGAAAACAAACACGGAAACAACACTTGGTGTTTGTGCATGAATGTACAGCTGCAGGGAGGGTAAACACACAAAGGACACACGTCTACAAACCAAACACTGAAGAACTCATTGAAGTTACAGCTGAATGACAATCAAAAAGTAATCATTATATCCTTTTTCGCTGGAGAATAAGTCAAGGCATTCCTCATCGCAAATCTATTCACACATATGAATAGTTACGTAGGTACCTCTTTCTCATGCCGTTTCTACTCGCTACCGTGTCAGTGTTTGTGATGAAGCCACAGACATGCTCTCTGTGGATAGCTGCGGTACTGCAGTTGTGCTCGATCTGGCATGTGCATTTCCTGATCGACACTTCATTTCAGTTGGTCGCGTTTAATGCACCATCACGTTGTTTGCCAGGAGTTCAACTTAACGGCCGATCTTCTGAGAAAACCTCTCGTCAAAACTTTGTTATTTTCTTCTTTTTCTTGGTAAACCAGGTAGAGGTGCACCAACTGAACTGGATTTGGGAACAAAACTGGAGCACGCTTAGTTGTACGTCCGCAAACATGGGTGGAAGACGACGTTTACGTTACGTGGGCCAAAGCGGACCCTTGCGTATGAATTGGCCATTATTAATTAACGGTTGAATTTGCAAACACCATTGCTGCTGGTTAGAGACAATGCAACCTACAAAATATATAGAGCGCAGAGAAAATCTTTACTGTTATTATAATCTTTTGTTTGTTTTAGTACAAACTGTTTTCTTAATGGTACATCACCAATAAAAGGAGTCTATAAAGTCAGAGTGAAAGATATATATCTATATATCTATATATATATATATATATATATATATATATATAGATATATATATATATATATATATATATATAGATCTATATATATAGATATATATAGATCTATATAGAGATATATCTCTATATATATCTATAGATATATATATCTATATATATATATCTATAGATATATATATCTATATATATATATCTATATATATATATATATATATATATATATATATATATATATATATATATATATATATATATATATATATATATATATATATACACACACACATATATATATATATACACACACACATATATATATATATATATATACACACACACATATATATATATATATATATATATATATATATATATATATATATATATATATATATATATATATATATATATATATATATATATATATATATGTGTTTATCTTTACTATATTTTTTTATTAAAACAAGCTAATGCAATTCAAATATAACTAAATGATACACAGTAAACCAGCTACACCTAAAGTTCACCTTTTAATATAGGAATGTTAATGCTTCGGAAATGTATAGTTGTTACTTGGGTGTCAGTGGATCAAGAACTGAGCTAGCCAAATCATCCCTGTGTAATTTATCACTGTGTGATTTACCAGGTCAGGGGCATCCTGTGAAATGCTTAGGTGTTCCGTTATTGAGGCCTATTAAAATTGTGAGAAAGTTGGTTGAATCTTATTTAATCCACATCAAATTGTAAAACAAAGAAATGAACAGTTAATATTGGGTTGGGACGGTTGCCCAGAGTTAAAATGTCAAGACATCCAAAGAATTTATTTTGCATTGAATGATTGTATAGTTAATATGACAACAGTAGGGTAATGTAAACACTTGCAAAATAAACACTTGCAAAGCCATTTCATATGTGGGTTGGTTTTCTCTTTGGTTATATGGGATCATCAAGTGTGAGTTTTTCTTTTCTTTTTGCTTATTGTTTTAGTTTTCTGCAAAAGTGTGCTGTTCTGTAAAAGTTTAACAGCGAGAGCTACTGTGATTTTCCTTGTTCAATAAAAACGTGCTTGTCTCCTGTCTTTTGAAATGTACAGTGATTCTGAGTTTTATTGGGCTTTCATTGACAGTTGGCATGTGATTCTAGGAGTATTACCAATATAGACAGTACAGACAAGCTCAGCATGAAGATCTTATTAACACAACTGATTAATTTCCTTTCACCTCTCGAGCATCCTTTGGTAAACAGAATCTGAATTATTGGAAAAGAGATCAAGTTAAAATCTCTTCATAGTGAATTAAATCCCCACAGTTTTGATATTTAGGATATAAATGTACGGTAGATAACAATGTATTGTTACTCTAACAACAACAGCAACAACTGAGCTATTAAAAAAACATTTAGCTTTCATACTGATACATACATACGAAACAACAAGTACTCTATACTGTGTTTTATTACATTAAAAAAGGTATTTCTTCCTTTTTATGGGATCAAATGTAAAAAAACAAAACAAAAGGGGACACACCTTACTTTGTTTTTAAACGCATACCATAACCCCTTTCATGGAAACAGCTAGTGCTCAGTTACTAAAGCATAGTAACATGATGAGTTCTTACAAGAAGGTCACACACAACATGATATATCAGAGTGCAGCCTCCTGCACAATGCATTACTCTGTCTAGTATATGAAAGACACAAGTTTCAGGTAACATTATCACAAATATTAAAACAGAGCTTGAGTGTTTAAACTTTTTTTTTTTTAAGTACAGATTGCTGTGCATAAACGTCAGCAAACTTCAGAAATAATTTTTGCCCTTTTTCTTTCAATTTATGTGGAATGCCACTAAAACGTAAGCTTTAAATTACACCATCAACGTTCATTACAAAGCAACAAGACTGTAACGACACGACAGATGTCTCAGCACTGGCTTGAACACAGTGGACCATTCACGTTTAATCAAAATCACAGAGCTGAGTCACAAGAAAACAGAAAGCTACTTCAGTGGTTATAAGGGCAAAACACTGCCTCTAATGTAGGCCACAAGCTGGGACAACTGAGCCCCAAAAACCTGTCTGCATGACTGGTTCATTCTTCTGATTTGCTCAACAATCATTAAATTCTGCCTGAATAACCGCAGTGATGCTCATTTATCACCCAAATGCAGTGGTATCTCCATTTTGTGTGCAGAGGGGAATGGAGGTTAACGAGCAGGTTGCAGATTGCATTCGGGGTAACATAATGAGAAGGTGGAAAGTAAAAGCAATTCAAGAACAAACAAGAAATGCTATATTAGTTATTACAAACAATCCAAAAAGAATCAGAAAGGAGGGAGGAAAAGACACAAAGAAGACCCAACGGAGCTTATGTTCAACAGGTCTAAACTCTCAAATGCAGGTGTCACATTCCAGCTGCCCAGCCAGACAGATCAAGTGCAGCTGCACATTTACAGTACAGTACACACAGACAGTGAACCGACCCGTGACAAGGAGAGAGAGAGCCTGTAAGGTCTGGCACTGAAGCCAGACCACTGAGTGGGAAAGGATGTTGCTTTCAATACAAATCAATCCATTTTATATTAACTGACTCAGTACGAAGCACACAGCCAGAGTAAAGAGATGTGATGCGGGAAAAGTAACTAACTATAACCACAAGGTGGCAGCCAAGCACCAGAAAAAGTTCCATTCTCACCATAATAAAATTGAAACAAAACAATGGGAGAATATAAACTAACTCTTGTCAAAGTTTGCATGCGTTTGTCAACTGAAGTGTTGTTGCATTTATTACTGATATGAATCAGACTGTAAACACATCACGGGCAATTCATTGATGGTATCAACAAGAAATAAATACATTCTTGGTGAAATAAAAGTTTCCAAATACAGGGAGGAGTTTTGATAAATATGATGCTAAATGGCTTGTGCCTACCTGCAGGTAGCGCGCCTGGTGAGCAGAGAGGGTCTCTCCCAGAGGAACCACCACTTTCTCCACACTGCGCTGGTGGGAATGGGCTCGGATGTCTGGGCTCTCTTCTGAGCGCAGCTCAATGTGGGAGATGAGCAAATTAGAGATCACCGATTGCACCGACTGCAGGGATGGAATGACAGGAGAAGAGAGTTAAATCAGATTTATATTAGAATAGTCAAATGGAGGATTTGCATTTGTGGGTCACATTAGGCTAGAGAGATAATTTAGAGACACAGGTGCCGTATACTGTTCTCACCTTTGTATCCGCCCCTGGAGTTGCACTCAGAGCCAGGATGCGGAATTGCAAAGTCCGGCTACAGAGCTGTCTGATCACCTGAGAAACAAGGAGATGAGCGAGAACACAATAGTTTTAGAACTTTATTGCCATAGTCCAAAAAGGGTAAGAATGCAAGTCTAAAGAGACCCCTTATAGGAAATAGAAGCGAGAGATGAGTTAAAAGCCTCTGTAACCGCCAACGGTGGAAAGTAACTGGTAAAGTACATCTACTCAAGTTTTGTAGTACTTTTACTACAAAAAACATCAACTACTCCTTGGAAGCAATTAGGTAGTGCTACTTAGTGAGAACACCTTGTGGGGGGATTGCCCTTTTAAAGTAACTTTATTGCAGGTTCACAAGCAGAATTGGACATGACAAGTAAAATATAACTTGAAAATATAGTCAGCAATGACATGGAACTGTACGAAATGATAAACTTTCATCATTAGTAAAGGGTCTATTTACCTGACAGTAGGCATGGTTGCCCATCGCCTTGTGAGCTTCATCGATCACCACACACTTGACCTCTTGGGCAGGACAGGACTCTCTGGACAGATCGTTCGCCATAACCTGAGGGGTGAGGAAGAAGACACGTTTGGTCCTCCACACCCCCGGTCTATCCTTTGCTACAGTGGCACCTGCAGATAGGGAGACCGACTTGTGTTAATAATGGCTAAAAGAAGAAAGACGGGTGTCATAGTTGTTGTGCCACAATGGTTACCTGTCAGCTCGGCCATGTGTGCCTGAGGGATCCCCATCACTTTGTAACAGGCCTCGATCTGTTGGGCCACCAGAGGTTTGGTGGGAGCCATGAATACAATCTTCCCCGATGGATACCAGCGGTAAAAGTTGTACATAACCACAGCTGCTATAAAGGTCTTTCCCAGACCAGTGGGAAGACACACCAATGTGTTCTGAAAGAGAGCAGCCTCTGATATCTTCATCTGGTACTCCCTGACCGGATAGTTGGTGGGGTAAATCCATACCTTAGCTGAGGAGCTGTCAAAGCCAGGGAAGTCTGGATAGGTTCGCCCAGCTGTTGGGGTGGGAGAGAGGGCAATGCTCTCTGTTCCTACAATGTTGTCACATTGAAAATAGTTTGCCTTGTTAAGCTCGAGGCCCTTTTCAGCCTCATTAACAGCGACCACCATCAGATCATCGTCGTCGTCTTCATCTTCGTGCAAAGGTTGAGGGTCTTCTGTCCTCACTGACCCCTGACCTATTTGAGCCCACAGAGGAGTTTGGGGAAGGAGTGATGTAACGGTAGCTACCTGCGTGTTGCTCGGGGTTGCTCTGCGACCTCCAACGGCTTTCTTGACATCTTTTTTCGGTTGGAGAACTTTGTTTTGAGACACGGGTGCACCCCAAGTCTGGAACAACGTCCTCTGATTTGAACTACTACTCATTTTCATTAGTTATGGCGAAAAAAAATGCGAAAAAGTGCCATGACACGGGCAGCAACATTGCAAAACTCAACACCGGGTATACAAACTCCCGATCACTTCCGTCCACGTCTTACCAAAATATAACACCACATACGTAACGACGGTTTTACTGCAGGGTCATTTACGTTATTTTAATACAGTTGAAATGATGAAGAAACAATCTGTGTGGTATTGATGGCAATATATCAAGCTAAGAGCTAAATCGATACACGTAACGTTGTCACATTTAACAAGGAGGCTTTTATTTTGTATGTGTGACACCGGAAGTAAACCAAACGCTTGAGTTCATCTCCCGCTCTCCTCTAGGTTACCATAGCAATGGACAGAAGCGAATTGGAGAAGTTACTCACCTGCTTTCAGGTAACATTGATTTATTTAATTATCCTACTTTCAAGTTGTCTTTATACCTGAAGTCAGTTGTTATAAGTCAGTTGTTTGTTTGTTATTGCTCGCTCTGGCTGTTTAGCTTGTCTGCTAACAAATGGCTGCTAACCGTAAAACTTGTTATTAGCATTGACGTACACGTGTCTGTTACTTTAACTATTTTCTTCGCTGTAGGCATCTGCTCGTGGATACTTGACGAGAAACGAAGTCCGTCGTGCGCGAAGAGACTTTGAGGAAATCGTGAAAGAGATTGACGGAGGCCTGGCCCACGTGGAGTGGAAAGAGACGGTCGTCCCTGTTCCCCACTTCACAGACACTGTATGCGACGTTAACTGAAACTGTATTGTGGTACTGTATGCCGCCTCTCTCTCTCTCTCTCTCTCTCTCTCTCTCTCTCTCTCTCTCTCATTGCGTGTGCTCGTGCATCTTCAGGACGGCCCACTTCTACGATCCAGCAGCTCTGCCAGCAAACCCTCAAATGCACGACGAGATGCCCGTGCCAGTCCCCAGTTCCCATCATCACCAGCACCAATCTCAGAGGAGAGAGGAGCTCATTGTGTCCTCCTGGAGAAGATCGATGCAGAGAGAGATGATTCGCAAACCAAAGGTCAGGCCTCCCTTTCTCAGCACTGTATCCAGAGCAGCAGTGTTACAGATGCTGGAGTTTTGCAGAAAGAAAGCACGAAGGTGGAGAGAGATGGAGACTCCACCACCTCTTGGAGCAGTATGGAGCTGGACATGAACTATGGTCACTCTCACAAAGGTGAGAGATGAACACATAACAGTAGTAGTTCCCTATTATTTTTTGTTTATAAAAGATAGATTGTTTACTCTTCATTTATCATTATTCATTCATCAAGGAGGTACATGGCTGCATCTTATGTCACGTCTTCAACTAAGATATGAGAACATTTCCAAGTACTTTTAATTTTTTGAAATCCAATTAAACGGTTGATGAATCAGTTCATTGTTCAAGCACCAGTTTTGTTCAAGCACCAGTTTTGTTGTAGAAACACTGCTAACAATATCCATTGAAAAAATGTTTAGCTGGTGATAGAATACATAGAAAAAACTAGGTTTACTTAAAAACTAACATTATTGTGAGTTTACATTATTTAAAACAGCTTCAAAACCTTTTAAATTACCTTTAAAGATGAGCAGTATTATTATTGCACATAATTTGTTTTAAATATCACCACATTTGGAGGGTTTTCACGTGAGGATAACCAAAAAGAAAAGAACAAATCTGTAAATACAGGATGAGAGAAATTGGACTTTTGTGTAAAGCACATGTTGTTCGTGATCACAAACAGATTTTCCTCCTGCAGAGTAGATGACTTATCAGTCATTTTGCCTTCCTTCCTTCCTTCCTTCAGCTCCCCGGGAGTCCTGCTTGGCTCAGAAGGTGCTCTGTACCCCGGAGGTCCTACATCTCCATAGAAACACCCTGACCATGGAGCTGGTCTGGCTACAACAGGCCATTGACAGCAGGAAAAAGGTAAGTCTGAGGAAGTGGTTAGTTTCCTGCATTTATTCAGCAGTTGCAGTCTCCTGCTGTAAGAAATTTGTCTCCGCTTCAAGACAGAATTTATTCAGTGACCTCAAAAATAAGTCAGTACAGTCGTTCCAAGAAGCATCAGAGCATCAAAAATACCTATGTTGTCGCCGGTATCCGTGCCTGAATAATAACCATTGAGCATCAGCAGCATCCGTAACTACTTGTTGAACTTTACCTGAAGACGGTAAAGCAGCACAGATATACTGACCTTTTATGAAGGGTTTTCTTAGCATAGTCAGCTGCCTACACCCTTTGCGCACAAACTGTGTACCAATTGAATCCCTTAATTTATCTTCCAACAAAACCAATGTTGTCATAAATCTCGTCATTGCTCCTGCATGGCACCCTGCAGCTCCAGGGGATGTAAAGCTGCCAGGATGTGGATTCATGTGCACCAAGAACACTTAATGTAAACCGCAGTTGACATCAGAGAAAGCAAGATTCACTCATGGATGGAAGTTCACCCAAGGTAGAACTTTTAATGAATGTTGTTCCCCTTCTGTCTTCTCTTCTACAGTACTTGTCCCTGAAGGACAGACTGAACGTATCCTGACAGCAGAAGTCATGTGAACTGGAGTTGATGATGTGGAACCGGAGGCCTGATTACTGTCTAATAACTGAACTTTTATACATAAACAAAGACACTGTACATGGATTGCTTTTAGAGGCAGTCATCATGTGTTTGACAAAAGCTGTACATTGTATATATTTTTTGCTAATTTAAAAAATGAATAAATTGTATTTTTCTAAAAAAAAGTTGTCTTTCTGCTGTGACTTTTCTTATATTGGGGTCAAAAGGGAGTTAGTGGTGTGTAGGAGGACAGCTCATTCAGAGGAGAGATCATTGGCGCTGAACAATTCATCTTGGGATTCAAACAAGCTAAAACTTCCCATTTGGATCACACTGAATTATTTTTTTATCTTATCACATAGGAGGACCGTCCTACAGATATTCTTTGAAAGTCATTGTTGTCTTTTGGTATTATTATGTTATTGTAATGAAGAGCACTTTCAGCAGAAGGCTGTAGATAAACACAGCCTCCCCCTGACGGTGCAGATAAACATTGCAGTTTCTTGCTCCAAAAATTGTAATTAAAAAGTCTTTGTCTTATTTCAATGCTCTTAAGAGGTCACTTTTAATATATTTCAATAATGGTTTTATCACCTGCAGGTTCTTGCACTTGCTGGGAAATGCTAACATGCATGATGTATGTATTTTTTCATTTTCTTTTGGGACGGGGGGGACATACAGACAACTGGGGGAGTTTATCTTATTGATTCAGCTTACAACACGGTGACCCACCCATCTCTCCTCCTCTGCCTGTCTCTTTTGTTGTGGTTGCTGCCGATGGTTTGGCCCACAAAACCAGTCATTGCTGGCCTGGCTGCCATAGCAACCAGGAAATACTCACTGCCGTCATTGGAGTAGTGTGTGAATGTGAATGTATGTGTGTGTGTTAGGGGGACAGATAGAGCAGAACGTAGTAAGCCGGAGTCCAGACGGACCACAACAACACCGGAGACTGATCTTCACCGTTTGCGTTCAGTTCTGCCATTTCCTCGCTGCGTCGTCCACCAGGCTCGTGAGTCCCTGAGTATTGTGTTAATGTGTGACCTGAAGAATGTGGTACGAGAATGTGGCTGCTCTATGAAGACGGTTGGTAAATGCTTCGTGAGTGGACTTGTATGCATGTGGAGAGAATGGTAAAGTGTGTCGACTCCACAACAGCCTTTTTAATAAGTGTCTTGTGACAGTACACAGCTGGCCCGTAGATGGCTGCCAGCACCGCAGCCACGACTCCCCTGCCTCCTGTGAAGAGCGTGGTGGTGTATAAGAATGGAGACCCCTTCTATTGTGGACGGAGGTTCGTGGTCAACCAGAGACAGGTGGCCACCATGGAGGCCTTTCTGACTGAAGTGACCCAGAGCATCGGGGCTCCACTTGCCGTCAGGACTCTGTACACCCCCAGACGGGGCCACCGGGTCCCAGACCTTCAGGACCTTGAGACTGGAGCCCAGTATGTTGCTGCTGGCTTTGAAAGGTTCAAGAAGCTGGAGTGAGTACAATAACTACTCCCTGCTGATATTCAAAATACTTTTAATGTACAATTCATTTAGAATTTATACTTTTTGGTGTTCGAAAAAGTGAATATATATATATATATATATTTTAATTGTATCTGTTGTTCTGATGTTTAGTTACTTGAACAACAGAATGAAAAAGCATCCTACTGCTCGAGAAGAAACCCAGGTAGGCTGTTATTTTTTGTAATTCGGCTTGATTTTAAGGTGAACAGCACAGTCCATCACTGATTAATCCCGGTCTAACCATGAGGAATGCGCCAACAGGCTGCACTGTACTCAAATCAGTTGTATCTATTTAACTTGTGCAAAGTCAGATTTGAAAACGTGTACAGGACTTTCCATTATCGACATGCGCTCTCATTTGCCTCCAACACATATTGATACGTTTGCACTAGGTATATTAGGACCACCCTTTGTGCTGACCGTCTCATTGATGTCACTGGTCGTCATGTAAATTACAGGAAACAATGTGGTAATGATTGTACTGCCCATCACTGCTGTATATCGTCACAGATCAGGAATTCCCAGAGTTTCAGAGATTATGATCATTTCCATCGAGAAAATTCTCTGAATGAATCTGAAGTCTCTTCCCTTTTGTTTGTTTACTAAATTGATGGTGGCAGAAGCTCTCTTAACATTCACACAAAATAGATTTTCAACAAGTACACACACATACTCATGCTGACAAATGCTGGCTTTGTTTTCTGACCAGCTGGCAGGGGTGACGCAGTGTGCCCTCGGTCTGAGAAAATCAGTCTTACTTCTCTGAAAAACATGAAAGGAGCGGAGAGTAATTGTGTGTGCCTTGGTTGGCTGCCATCTTGGGTCTTTGGTTTTAAAGTCTAACATGCCTGTGTTGTGGTTGCTGTGGAGCAATGCATGAAGTGTGTCCGTGAGTGAGTTTGATCCTGCTGGTGAAACAAAGAGTAACGCTTACATGCAGTGTTATCCGGGCTATGTGCTTGTCTGGACAGGCCCGTGGCTTAAGGCCCATATTCACCTCCTCCTCTGCTCGGAGACACTGTAAATGCATTAAACGGCTGCCACTTCAAAGTAAAAACAATAAGGGAAGATTATCAATGTCTGGTTTGCTCCGAGCTCATTTATTTAGTCCAGCTGCATTATAAGAGGCAGACACGGATATTGGCTTCAGAGGCCATTGATATGGGGCGACGTGGGCTTTGACAGGAGCCTTCAGATCAGACTGTGAATGTGCGATTGAAGAATGCCGTTTGTCTCCAGCATGAGCAGAATACTTAGTCATTATGCATTTAGGCTGACAGATTTTTCTGTGATGGATGTGCAGTGTAACTGATGTGCAGGACATGAATGATGTAAAACAAATTTTCTAATTTCTCTGAACAAATAGCAACATTTATGACGTTTTGCATGTGAATTTCTGAATGTCATCTGCAGGCCAAAGTAACCCAGAGGCCAAATGTTTCAGCCAAATGGAGGAAGTTTATACCTCTACCTTGCATTTTACAGTGAGTTGGACAAACTATGAAACAAACACACACATAATTACTGTGTTTTTAGTACAATTCTTCCTTTTTAACCATGCTAGCTGCATGACTGTCGGGATGAAATGTCAGTCGGTCAGTCAGTCAGACAACCTTGCCCAGACAGAGGAGCCCTCAGAGAATGAATCCTTTTTTTAATGTTCCTCTCAGAATAAATTGCAATAACTTTGGAAACTTTTCATTTAGTGCCAACACTTCAGAGCAAAGGTTTTTTTGTCCAGGGAAATCTTTCAATAAAGACTGACTAATAAAAAGACACTCTACTTAAGTCCCATAGCTTTAGAGTGCATTTATCCTCAAAACAAGGATTGTAGATTTTGTTAGAATAACATTTGTGTAGTATAAATGTCATGGTCACTATAGACAGGAGGAACTGTTTCAGGAGTGTAAAAAAAAAACTATCCATCCTGTTCAGCGTTTTCCGTAATGGAGATCTCCTATGTCCACCATTCCGGTTCATCATTCCTCGGAGCATGCAGCAGGACCTGGAGAAGATCCTGAGTCTGGTCACAGAGAAGGTCAGCTTACGAACTGGAGCTGTGCGCAGGTCAGTGACACTCACTGACAGTCACATGCACTGTGGAATACAAATAGGAGCAAACAATATCTTCCCTAACTCCTGCTCTTCCTCAGGTTGTGCTCTCTGGAAGGAGCAACCGTGTCCTCGGCTGTGGAACTGGAAACAGGACACTTCTATGTTGCGGTGGGAACCGAGAGGTTCAAGAAACTTCCATATGTGGAGCTGTTAGTTTCAAAAGCCACAGAGAGGTATTGTTTCCCAAGGGCTTTGGGAGCAAAGACGCATGTTTACGTGTATCTTTGCTGACTGCTCTGCACTCTAACATAAAATAATTGAGATGAAACATAAACAAAGACATCTTTTCACATGCAAGTTTTTTTTTTCTTTATCTTGTAGATATAACCCAGGAAGGATGTTCAGAAGAAATGAGGTAGATAATACAATTATTTATTCACCTTCATGTCTTAAAATAGTCTCAGCATTGCTGCCTACAGTTAATTTGCAACATGTGTCAGGAGCAACAGCTGGCTTGTATATAAATGTCTTGCGTGCTTCTCTTAGATCAGGAACGCGAGGAGCGGTCCAGAAGATCAGTATAGTGACTCAGCCCTCCTCGACTCCCCAGAGGTAGGAAACAAGCCCCCTACGTCTTGTATTCACACTACAAGAGCCATATATAGAGGCTGTTAATGTGTTTGGCTTCTTCTGCCGAACACGTTCAATACACCAGGGAGACAAACTGTGCAGAGGGTATTTCGTGCCTGTACATGATTTGATATTTATTCAGTTGCAATCCCCTGAATTTCAGTCAGATGGTCGGAGGGTGAAGTCGACAGGAGATGAGGCTGCAGCTCCAGCAGCCGCACAGCAGAGGAGCAGGAGAGGAGGAGCCGATAAGACCTCGGCGTTCTTCGCCAGGCCGGTCAAGATCCGCAACCACAGAGGACAGCCAAGACCACCACCCAGCAATGCATCTGGTTTGAATCCCCGTTGCTATACTTTAAATTTCATATCTAACTTCACGTTCTCAATGTGTCTGAGGCACTTTGTTTTAATCATTGCATCAGCAGCTTTTTGATTTCTGCTCATACCAGGCCAGCCCAGCGTGTTTAAAAGAGAGGCACGGAAGAGAAGAGAGGAAGTACGAGGGGCTGAGGTGGTGCACGAGGATGAAAACACAGCTACTGAGCTTCCTGTTGACCAGGTTTGCTGTCTTTTCAGCCTTAAAGCCACATGTTACAATGTCAGAATTGAATGCCAAAATATTCGTGAAGGTTAAAAAAATTGCTGAAAGTATGTTCAAAGCGAAGGTTTTTCTAAACCCGTTTCTCATTTTTGTCTAAAGAGAGCTGCAGAAATAGTGGAAGAGGAATTAAACAGTCGAAACAAACAGCAGGTAAATTTCACATTTTTTTATGTTCCATGTGAATTTATTAGCGTCTTATCTTCATGCAGAAATTCACATTCTGTCGGGCAATTTTTCTACAAAGCGGGAAAGAATTGTCGGTATAAATTGTAAGACATGAATCCATGGAAAAAAATGTCATGTAATGATGTATCAATGCATTATGGTGCCCTTGCCAAATTATAGTCAATGCATTCAACAGTTAAAATATGTGTAATGCATGATACTGTATTTTGCATGTGAATCCATATTTGTTTCTCTCAAGAGACATTCACAAATTACAGAGAGAGAGCTGCAGAATGGGAGCAAACACAATGGAAACCAGGTCAGTATACATATGAGTGGGTGTTTAAATATAAAAAAAAAAAAAGAGTTATTTTTTTTCTTGTATGAATGGGTGCAGAATGAGATCTTTTCCCTGTAACAGGCTCCATCATCTGAACAAAATGGTGTGAAACAGAGGACGGAGGAGTCTGCTGCTGAGATACTGGTACCAATAAATACACTACCACCAGCTTCCATTCAGAAGTACACAGACACACAAACTAAAAATTCAATGTGCGTCTCATTTCAAAAGGAGCCTGAGCCGAAGCAGACGTTTTCAAAGTCAAGGCCTTCGTCATCAGCCTCTCAGGCACAGAATAGGGAAGAAAAGGCAAGTTCACTTACCACACAGCGTATCGGCATCAGCATAACCAGGCCCATTGAAAATGTGCGCTTCATTGCTTTTTCTTTTACAGCGTTTTAATAATTTTCTTTAACAGGAGAGCCTACAGAAGATTCATCAGGAGGACTGCTGAATAACAACCACAGAAGAGCTCACATCCTCATAACAGCAGATGACCTATGCAGCTGAATGAGTGTTTGTTCAATTGGTAATACTTTGACTGGTGAGTGAACCAGCACCAGCATTCATTTATGCTGTTTTCTTTTAGAAAAAAGTAAGAGTCAAAAAGGTGAATAGGCTCAAACAACATAAGAACAAAACCTACAAAAGATGACTCACTATTATAAGTTCTAGTTCAATACAGTCAAAACTGTACTTTTCTGACATAAGCTTCCAAAAGACAGGGAGCATGCTGATGCAGGTATTGTGTTGATGTTCAATGATGCAGTTAATTCCATATACAATATGTACATAAGAAACAATATTTTTGTGACATTTTAAGCCTAAATGTACTTCCAATCTGCAGAAATCAGTGATGGAGATCATCGTGTTTTGCCAACAATTTATTAATAAAATTTCAGCCACATCAAAAGCTGAATACATGCAACAATAAAAAAAGTTGTTTGTACAGTGTTTTGTGTGGAATAAATACTGTGACAATAAAATATAAATTACTAGATTTCAGTTATTATATTTCTTGTTTCACATTTACAGTGAGCATGACACTGTAACACACTGTTAAAAGAACTAAATAGCAGTGCTACGTCTATCAGTTATACATTATGTATACAGGAAAACAAGGAAAAGCAATATGTCTTCTCTTGTGTCCTGCCCTTCCCCAACACACGTCACAGTGGACAGCAGGCAGCCGCAGTAAAAATGGCCCTGTTAAACCAAGAAGTTGGCTCTAATTGGTCTATTTCAAACCCCAGCCTTATTTGTATGTGGCCTCTATAGCATTTGTTCCGACGCCAGTCACATGGCAAGGCAGCTGAGAGCTTAAAAGTAAACGTTAACAACCACAAACGTCTTTGCAAGCACCATAAATCTGGACTGAACCCGACATGAACCCACTTCCCCTTCAACTTGGTGTCAGGATTTCTGGATAGGTCTTTTGAAGCTCACGCTGACTTAATTTAGGCACAATTCTCAGCAGCCGTCACTCTAAGAAGTCACCGTCTGAATCTAAATGGCCCTCTTTAGTCCTGATCAAACTCAGATCTGGCCATCTTGCCTCCCTGGCTGAGGAATCCCTTCAAGGTATGGGAGGATTTGTTTTAATCCTTATCTTGATTAATGTGCAGCCTGAGTGATATCCTGCTTCTCAGTGCCTTTGCCATCAATGGAGCTTATAACACAGAGAGTGATGCCAGCCATGGTGAGGAACATTCCTGCGACAGCCTCTGCAGAGAATCAGGAAAAATCTTAAAAATCTGAACACAACCAGAAGAGTGTTTTTCAACGACAAGCAAAAGGCAGATAAGGGAATGAAATGCTCAACGACGGCTTAGTATGCCAGCCAAGTAATGTTGAGCTAATATAACTTGAGTCTTACTTATATGATATCTCTGAACACATTCCAGAATTGATTGTAAAGCTTGTAGAATCCCAGATTTCTCCTTGTGGCTGTCACTATCACTTGCTGTGTGCTGAAAAGCAAACGATTGTATGAAAATGAGTCACTTACGTTTGCCTCCAAACTCTTCACCCAGTAACTTTCCAGTGAACAGAGTGCAAAGGAAGGTGAGCGAGTTGGCCACAGGAACAGCGAGCGATAACTCTGCAGAAGAGAAGAGGCAAAAACTGGATATAATATTCTGCTACCAAATAAATATGCAAACCCGCTGTGTTAATATGATGCAAATGGAAAATCACCCCAAGAGTTTCCAATGTGTTCCAGAACTATTAGTACCAATGAGACCCACGTTTGTAAATGGATATGTATTCTTTGTCTAATTTTATCCAAGGAAATAGAAATAAAAATTGTTTGCTACTTTTACAAAAACAAGTAGCATTCCCACTTCGTATTTGACCTTACATGACACGTAAAATAATCTCAATAATAATCATCATCTTCAATAATTAAATGAATGCACGTTCAAGTATGTCCTTGTTGAGTCATGGCTTAGTGGGACATTGTTAATGTCATCCCTAACCCTAATTTGTCTTTTAGGAAGTTATGCAGAACGAAGAGTGAACATTTTAGTACTAATTCAGAAAACATGTGCATTAGTTTATTTCAGTAAGAGTTGTATTTGTCTGTTTAAACATTTAAAACAAAATGTGAACCACTTCAGTGCAATAAAACAATCAATGACAGCTGCTTAGCATTTATACTGGCATGTGAGCTCACTGGGAGGATTTATTGGCACACTACTCAGTAAATGTTCTTAGCCACACCTGTGCTCTTCATGATACAACAACTTTAAATATGACTTGTACGCAAACTAGAAGCTGCCATCAGATGGTTGTAAAGTGTGTGTCTCACCTGTGGTGGAAAGTGTATAATAGTAGACCAACGAGCCACTCTGGTTCAGAAGAAATGGGACCAGGTACTGTGGAGAAAGCAGATCAATGAAACTAATTGTAAAGAAAAGTCAGAATTTCACGCACTGGCAACTTTAAAGAAGCGAGCTCAGATGTTTTACCTTGAGGTTTAGGAAAAGAAACTTGACCTCAGCCAGGAGCTGCGAGAGCCTGTCGTTGTGTCGCACATGTTCGATGCCCTCGGCGCCTCTCTTGAGGAAGGGGTTGGTGCAGCCCCACAGCACCGACACCAGCAGGAGACTCAGCAGCTCCACTGCGACACGGAACAACCACACACAGTTACCCCGGTGGCTCCATGCCGTGCTGATATGTGCTACTTCTATTGTCAGATATATATTTGAAACAATGACCGAGTACGACCCGATAAGGACAGTAGAATACCGGAAGTGCAGTTACAAATACAGGTGGTAGGTTTTCTTAAATCGATTAGCTTACTTCTTAGCTTTAGCTCTGAGGTGTTAGCAAGCTACGTTTGGTTTACTCCTGGTTTTCAAGCTAAAGAGGAACGGATACGTTGGAGTACTTCAATATCGCCCTCAAAATACCAAAAGTACTTGGCGAATATTGTGATTTAAGAGAGTAAATCGGCTTGTCGGACACTCACCTACGGTCACCATCGTACTGTAAACATTCACTGTCGAGACGCATTCAAGACTGCTTCGACTAAGATTTTAGTGTAAATGGGCGGACCAATAGTTTCAAAACTATTGATTTATTCACTTACCTGACATCACACCATTTATATACAGAGTTATAATCTCAAAAGTGATTAATTAAATTAAGCAGCGAACGATTTGATATGATGACTCATTCGTTGATTGCAACGTGTTTGCAACGTTTCTTGTCATTTTGAATGCCGCTTGAATGTATTTATTTTTTATGGTATAGTACCAAAAAGTACCATCTGATGGCGCAATAACTAACAACAATATTAACTTAATAACACCATAACATGCCACATTCACCACATCCTCTTTTTTTTTTACTCTTTGAAGTTTCGTATGCTTTTTCACTTGCTTCCATATAATCACATAATTATATCCTCTGTATAAAGGACACTTCATTTTAACAAACAGGTCAGCCACAATTAGAAATATTATTTTATATGTTTTAATCTAATTCATTTAAAGAACCACAAACAATACAAATTCAGAGAGCAATGAAAATAAAGTGCAAAAAGGCGTCAAACTAAAAAGGATTTACATCATCACCGTGTTAGGCTGACACTCAGATGTCTAAAAATATATCTATGGTCTTTTTGTTATACAAAGTAAAAAAAACATTTATAGATTTCTTTAACGAAAACTAATCCGAGAGAATCTGTGACCAGAAGACAAAGACAGTGCAAAGCAAGGTTAAGCAAATTTAGTAAGGAATAATGTATGCAATATCAACACATTTCTAAAACATACAGGTATCCATCCAGTGTATTTCGTACTGTCTTTGTCTTCTTTGAAGTTTATATTAATCCTACATTTACTCATGAACCTATGTGGTCATCTTTAATACAAAAATGTACACATTTAAGAGCAGACAAGCCCTTACAGTCTTTACTACACATGTTCTTCATTGTATTAGTAGTGATCTTCAAAGACTACAAGCAGTGAGACACTTCTGGTATCTATACTCTGAACACTGACTGCAGCCCAGAATAAATTCCCCTCAGGAAATGCTCAGTTTCCCATCATGCAACATCCTTCATACAATCCGTCATGTTTGTTTAAGGTACCATTTTGTCCATGACACACCACAAGTGTATCTTGGCATTATGGTGACCAGCAGTGGCTCAGTTGGTGTTTAACGTCCCAGATTGAGTTTCCGCAGGATTCAGTCAGCACACAGTGTACATGGTCAGAGATTAAGATGACACATCACTCAGTGCCGGTTGTGAGACTAAACCACAGTCTTGTTGCTATGTGTTTTCTATTGATGGAGAATCACTTTGGGTCATCACTGTGGCTTCACTGATGGTGCTTAACTGCTCTATGTGGTTCCCCTCCACGCTGTTCAGCGCCGCTCTGGGCAGCTCCGAGGCGATCGCTGAGGCTGGGCTTGGACTGACGATGGCGTCTGACATGGGGTTGAGTACCATGGGGGTTAACGGAACGTTGCTGTTAACTGTGGATAGTGACGTCTTCGGACGAGGTTTGGAGCCTCTGGCTCCCAGGACTCTGGATACATGTGTCCGCCTGGCAGCAAATAAAAACCATGATGTTACTTCACTCACATACGATGTAGAGAGCTATCATTTAGCAAAGTGGCATGTGATGTTCAGTAATTGGTCCACTATGAGGTTTACTCAGCAGTTAAATAGAAATATGGCAGATAATCCTTAAGCTCTAATCTTATTTTGTTAGAAATGGTATTATTTTAAAACCAGACACAATGGTCATATAACAAGTTTTTGTTTCCTTACGATAAATGTCTACATGTGAATAGATTTGTCATTTCTTACCTCATATTAAGTTTGATATATCTATCAGTTATAAGAAGTTTTTCCAAAGTGTTTTCTTTTTAAATTGTTTAATTTGAATAACTTTAAGGTGACCAAAACAATTATATGAGAAAAATAAGACAACATTTGGATTGTCTCTACAGTCAATGTATTATATTGGTTATTGTGTTTGTGCGTCCAGAGAAAGGAATCCTTCCTCAGTTTCCCTTTCTGAGGTTTCTTCCACTCTTAAAGGTTTTTTTTGGGGAAGTTTGTACTTATGTGAAGCCAGGGTTAGAAGATAGAGGGTCATATGCTTTATAGATTCCAAGCCTCTTTAGGCAAATATGTGATTCATGATATTGGGCTTTAGAAATTAAATTGGCATGTACGAGTGGAAGATATGTGTTTTAAATTATTTCCTTTATCTCGCAATTATTATTTTGTGACCCCCTCTGATTTATGGTACCGCCCCTTCGAGGTCCCAGCCCTCATGTTAGCAGCAGAACAGCAAACATTGTAATTAGAATTTACATTGTATAATAAACGTCTACTATAGAGATACATATTGTAACAAAAAAGTGTTATATTCAGGCCAAATTATTGAAATAACAATTTAAGAAGGGAATCTCAAAGGAACGACACCGGTTGAATGTCTCTTTTAAAACTATAGAATATATTGATAAGCATAGTTGTTTTCATAGCCTGATAAAAAGATTAGAAACAGCAGCAAGCGCCTAGTCCTCCTTTAAGTCGATAAAAATAGCATCGCATGCTTCACTTCTCATGACATTCACGATGCAGTAATTGTCCTGTCAAACAGGAATGAGGCCCAACCTGTTGTACGTCTTCAAGATTATCAGGAGAATGGCGAGAATGATGATGATTCCTAAGACGATGACAGCGATCATTGCCCCCGAACCTGAAACACAGTGAGAACGAACAATTGGCATGTTAAAAGGCTGTTTTCAAGTCAGTGTGTCTCTTCTAAAATTGTTTCATGCCGTGCAACTCATGTTGTATATTCTCCAGAAGTAGTTTGTGGTAGCTTAGCAACAACATCACTCACAGACAAACAGAACATGGCAAATATGTCCTATAAAATGCATGAGTGCCACTCCTGTACAAACCATCTAGATTAGACTGTATGATGCAATAGGTTGGTGCTAATAAGGCTCGTCTTATCTTTTTTGTATTGTAATCACTGCCATAGGGGACATTTAAAAATATGATGGTGCCTACAACAAACACCTCATTCACACACACACACACGCACACACACACACACACACACACACACACACACACACAGACTTACTCTGGATGAGTATTTGTTCTTTAGTCTTTGTGGTGTTTGAAGGTGCTGTATTGTTGGTCACAGGTGAGACAGTTGAAGCTTGCATCTTCAGCAATAATCTGCACAGAAAGACAAACACAAAAACACACTTTAGTCAACTGAATAGCACTACGTTTATGTGGGGGCAATATTTTTTCCGCCGCAGTCAACACTGCAGATCAAGCAAGGAGCGAAGAATAGAACGAGGATAGAATATGGGATTTGAAGATTAAAATATCCATGTGATGTATTATTCTTTAAAAACAATAGGCAGGTGTTATAGCAGAGGGAGTGCACCAATGAATAATTGATTGACAGAAATGATAGATAGATAGATATATACTTTATTCATCCCCAACGGGAAATGAGTGTCTTAACCAGAACATTATGTATATAAAATACTAAATAGTGTCGACTGAGCGTGCTGGCCCATTACGGCCATCATTAAGACCTTCTCAAATACCGATCACACACTCATACGCTATGCAAACCTTTCTCCATGTTACAAATGACACACAACTGACTTGAAAGATAAGTGACAGGTAGGTCACACAGCAGGTTTGAGTCTTGGTGTCGCGTCTGCTACAAATCTTTATGAAAACATTTGTGGTTGTGCATGTGCATCATCAGACTCATGCAGGCCGGAACACTCCTGGAAACAATGTGAAAACACGTCGGACAAGTACAGAGTAGAGCTGCAGCGCGCCGCTACAGTTCCTTTTCCATTGCAGATCTTATTTGGGTCAAAACCACATGCACCACCCTGCAGCCATAAATATTGACTTGACTATCAAACAATTGCTGAATATAGTTCCACCCCAAAACACTATTTGTTTAAGTTAAGTTTGCAATTTTTTTAAGTGCTTCGCTGTTTTAGTAAATGACTGAGCCTTTTTTGATCAATTTTATTATTTTATTTTTCTCAAAGATTTAGGACAAGCAGGTGGACTTGGTGCTGAACGCTGCACACCGGTTAAGTAAGTTGGAGAGTATTAAAAGTCTAACACACTGTTGGAAAGTACAAAAATTAAGTACACGGCCTCATAAAAATACATACTAATGTGACTTGTGTTCCCTCCTTCATGACTCATTTAATCATACATCATCGACCATTCATATCCTCAGAGATGTTACGCTGCTTCAGGGCAGCTTCATTGTGTTTTCATTGATGTTAGCACACTGTTATTTTGATCGGATCTACCTCTGTTGCAATTGTTATGAGTCATGCAGAGATCCTCTTTCATTCAGGAGGATCCCTGATGTTGAAAACAATCGCACATAGCTGCAGGTCAGGGCTGTCCCCGTAACTGATACTGATCCCGTTGCGTCCGGATAATTCGCCTTTGCATTGCTTAGAGACCGAAACCCATGCAAACTTAAGATGAAATATTTACACCAACAGACGCTTTGTTTTTAAGTTCCATAATAAAACTAATACGTTATAAATACTTTATAATAATGTGTAGGTTAATTATATTTTCCTTTGTTTTAGAAGAGTCACTCCTACTTCAGTTCCCACATCTTCCGCCCTAGAACAGAACAAGCGTCATCGTGGGAGTTCCTCAACCTCTTTCCACATCGATGACGAGGCCACTGAGTCATTAAAGCGTCATCCAGAGATGTGGATCATTACTAAAATAATCATCTTTCATTGTATCACTTGATTTGTCAAAACATATTTATTTATGTATTTGCAGGCAGTTTTTGGAAACCTTGTGAAATATGCAGGAGGTCGTCCTTCTGTCCAATTCTTTTTTCTTTCTCACTTAATAGCTTCAATGACTAATCCTAAAATCATCCTGTGTGTTTACATATTATTATTTTGTCAAACTGTCAGGCTTTACTAAAATGACAGGCTTTACAATCAACATCACTCATCCAGCACTGTCTCTATTCTCTTAGTTAGATTCAATGCTATCAGAACTATAGCACTGCGTATGCTTTACTGAATGAGTTCACAAAGAAAACTCAAGTCATAAATAATAATCATATATAGCTGCTGGTGCTGCTACAAAGAACCCGTTGTTATAAATGAATAGGTGGGAGTTCAGTGTTTTTAATGAACACCTGCTGCTGGCAGATAAACTGACACACTTTCTCCTCCCTCCTTCACACACACTTACAACAGCAAAACAAAGTTAATATGATTTTTAAAAATGTGTTTTTAGTTCAGGTTTAATCTTAAATCGCAAAATTCACTATTGTTCAAACAGGTGATGAGATTAGTTGCTTGTATAATATCTGGCGACTGTGTTTCTTCATGATAATGTATGGACAAACACAGTGGCAGCTTGTGTGCACACAGCCTTAACCATTAATGGAGCAAAAAGGTTTACATTTCACCCCTAAGCTCTGCGTATCCTGGAGGCAGAGCGAAAGGAGCATTTACAACCTTGGACATGTGACTCTCATACGAGACAAGAGCACCACACATTCCTCTAATAGGGTAAAGATTTGTAAATATAGTCCACGGACTGGGACTTTGACCTTTTCTTTTTAAGATGTGATGAGTCACGAATCAGAATTTCACTTGAGGCTTTTACTCGATACTCGTGTGTATTGTACATTTTAACCAGCTTCCTGCTCAACAGCAAATATTGCTCAACCAACTCTCCTAGTGTTGACACACACTATTAGGCGTCGCGATTAGTAAAGACATACGTCATGTTTTCTGTTTGCAGAGGTGACAGTTTCTGATAAATGGACTGACTGATCATATGCAGTGTAAAGTGTCGTAAAGTTGGTAATACCACTGCTTTGTTGATGTGGTGGAGCCATCTAAAACCACAGATTACCCCCAAAGCTTTGCACAGTACAGACAGTATTTATTTGTGCTTCTATTTACAGCGCAGGTACCATGAATATATATGCAGGCTTAATGTGGCATTTAAATATACAATCCAAACACACACTAAGATGGAGGAATGAAACAAACAACAACATTACTACATTAAGGGCAACTGATATATTTGTGTGTACAGACAAGAGGGACTTTGTTCCCTTGTGCTCATAAATGTACATGCACAAGATACTCCTGCCCTGGAAAAGATAGGGATGAGAGCAGGGATAAGAACTGGGCCGGAAATGGGACTCGACCCAGCAACGTGAGACGTTGTGCCCGCGGCTCGCAAACGGAACGCAGGACGAGGGAAGCAGACTCAAACATATTCAAAGTTAATGGATGATGTTTCCCTGAAGTTTCATTTTGAATGTGAAAAGCTGACTTCAGTATTTTTCAACCCATTTTCCCACGTTTTTGTGTTTTTGTGTTTTTGTGACTGATGAGAACACGTACGTCCAGTATTGAACGAGAATGCTGCAGACGGCAGCTGCTAAACTGCTCCTGCTCACCATCACTGTACTTCCACTGAAAGTTGTTGTTTTTGCCACTGACAGGCTCAGAATATAATTGTAAGTCTCATTGTAAGTCAACATCTCTGACATTAGGACTCTTTCTTACCTTCTTCTCTCTCTGTGGCCCTGAGGAGCGCCACAGGACATCGATGTTGTGTTTTCCTACTGTTATCTAAAAGATTTTCAATGTCATGACGGACATATTTAGCAAATTTTGGTAATGTGGATGCAATGCAAGATATCCCAGCGACACTTTTAACAAAATAACAGAAAAAACAAACAAACAGAATGGATCCAGGAAAAGAAAAGTGTGTTATTTCTTTACAGGCTCCAAGATGTTATTAGACCTTTAGAATAACATTCTGAGCCTGTTAGTGTAAAATCAAGCACTTTATGGACGTGCATAGCGGGAGAGGAGTTGCTCCGAGCAATTGAAGCCTGTTTACTGTCTGCAGCATTCTCCCTCAATCTGTATCAATTTCAATCATTATTCTCCCCTTTGGTCATTGAGACACATGAGATCACATGAGAAAATAGTATCCAGGTTAAAAAATAACAAAGTTACCCTTCAGGAGCTCAGGAATATTATTTGCCAAGAGAATTCACCACAGTGTTTTTTTGTTTTGTTTTGTTTTTACTGCTGTTTACAATCCTGATGATGCAAATTACCAAAGAAATGTACCACAGGAAAGTACTTCTGTTTTTGTTTTTCTTGTGTAGCATGAAGTTGCTACTTCTGCATTTTGCTTGAACAATATAACGATAGTAAAGTACCTGTATTTATCAAGTTTAAACAATGGCTCTTTGCATCATACAGCACAAAGATATATTTAGTTCAAGCAGGTTTTTGATTAAGATATAATAAGAAAATGTGAAATTAAGGTTTTACTGTTTCTTTTACTACAGCAAAGAAAATGCAGTTCATTTGCTGACTGATTAGCAGTTGTTCTTGTATAAGAAACAGTATACAGTTATATGAATTGTCCTTATTGCTATAAAGACGTTTTCATCATTACTTCTGCCGTACCTTTAGTGCTGTATAAAAAGGATGCCAGAAGAAGCAGTCTTCTAAGGAACACATCACAACAATCTAACATTTTCCTTTTGGATTTGAATTCAAGCTAATTAGATCTTGAGTTCTAGCTGCGTGTTATTATGTCATTATAGCCGGCGTTTCATCAGGTGTGTCAACTCCCTCCGCTTGGGGTGGGTTGACAGAAGGCGGTTTGGTATGGGAGAGATAACGTAGGGATCGAGAAAGCCCTCAGCCGAGGAACACCTACAGTTCACACGACTCCTACTCCAAAACAAAGCTGAGCTTCGTACTGCTCACAATCCTACGGTCTGCTCAGGACTTCTTGACTTCAACCGGACCTCCTGGAAAACAAACAACTTTTGCTTGTTGCTGCCTAAATAGCAAATACCATAATTACCCTGAGCGGTAATACGCATGAACATCAGCTAATTAAAACCAGTTTAAGGGATTTTCCTTTTTAAAACACTCCCTCACGCCATTGGCACATTGTTTACGCTGCATTAAAGCCCTTCTGGATTGTAGGTGAAGCCAAGTGTCCACCTGTTCATTTACATAACATGGCAATGTTTTCACTCCACATTAACACTACTAGAGAACTATGTGAGAGATGACTAAAGAAAGAGGATGTTGCTCTTTCCATTTGGTCAATTTTCTAATTCACTCAAATCTGAACTGATAGTTTGAACAACCGGCAGAAGGAAAATGCTTTTGACCCACATGTACAGCCTTTTTGCCCTTGCTTCCAGCCTTAACGCTAAACTAAGCTAAACTAAGCTAAAGTAAGCTATATGTAAGTAGCCCGATCACTGGCTGTAGCTTCATATTCATCTTCTCGATCTTCTCATTTATTATTCCACCACAAAAGCTAATGAGCACAAATGCTAAAACGTGGAACTATTCATTTCCCTTCAAAGCCCAGAATCACATCCTCCGGTACATTGCTATGCTAACCAAACAGCATACTCGACTGTAAACGTATTATCCGTGGACTGGACATGCCATACGTAACAATCATACAGCCTGTATTGTTACAATAATAGAAGAGAAGTTTGAATAAGTCTATCAGTAAAGGACAATGGCAAGAAATAGGTCCCTGTGTGAGAACAAACGTGTTAAAACACCTGAACATTTCCAAAAGGAAAAAGGAAAAACAGATATGATCTACAAATCTTCTTCCTGTGATGTAACATTGCTTACCCCGGGCCTGCTTCAGCTAACCATGAAGTCAAAGATGTCATCAATAAGCAGGCGGATATGCAGACGGACACGCTGACAGATACGTTTTATGCTTTTAAGTAAAGGAATTTACAATGACAACGAATCAGATCACTTTGACGTCGGTATATACTTCCGCAAGTCTTCTCATTGCTGTAATAACAGTTTTGTTTGTTGTTCCACAAATTGCAGCTATTGGTTAACATGGCGGATTCAATATCCTTTCTTCCACCCTGTGTAAACAGATCATTTATTGCTTTTCCAGAGAGCAGACGCAACGCAGAACGGGAACTATTTCGTTTCCTCTTTTTTTACACGAGCAAAAACCAGACAAAGCTTTTGACCGGCTCCACTTTTCTCCCCGTCTGCACACGTCCACATGATGTATTTAACGCGGGCTTCTGCACACACATTCATAAAACACGTTCAAAGTACGACCTTCATCAAATACAGTTGGAATCAATATTTTAGGAGTCAATTAGAAGAAGGTTAATACGACGCAGGTGGAGCTGTTAGTTCAGAACACAGTCTGAAGTCGCCGCAGAGAGGTTATCTGTCACGTCGGATGTAAATGCGCCATACAATTTGTTTTACAGATATCACACTGAAGAGGGATTATACTAAGACTTTTATCAACCTCAATCCATCACTAAGTAATTTGCAACCTCACTTGCAGGTCTCTGGCACAGCTCACAGCGGTCTGACATTGGAATAAACGATGAAGTGACATAAGAGATTTAAGAATCAACTAATTGAAACAAAGTGTGTGTTAAAGAGTGTGAGGAGGGTGAGTTGTGACGGCCAAGAAGTCACAGCAGAAGTATTGTTAAGTCCTTTGACTCGACGTATAGTAGTGAATGTACAGGCGGCAACATGCCTGAACGATTTACACATTATGATGGAAAAGTTTTGGAATGATGCACTATCATCTTGGTACCAAACTGGGTTAGAAAAAGTAAGATTTCAAGAACAAACTAGATATATTAAAATCAAGAACCACACAACAGGGTTAGGACGGAAGACGGAAGCTACTTTGTCATCGAGGCTACAGAAGGTTTGCACAAAAGCTTCTAACATTGTATTGTTTACGCGGTTATGAAAAGCATGACAAATGGATATTTATAGGACAGCAACAAAAAGAAAAGTGCTGTGGTGTGATGGGAAAAACAAGACATATTCTTGTCAACAGGAACCCGATTAATTATGAGTGTTTTAATCTAAAAATAAGCCTAATACCCCAAACAGCCCATTAAATGACTAATACAGTCATGTAGTAGAGCCGGCTTTCCTTTTAAACTGTACTTGTTATTGTATAGCTTTTGTCTCTGTCGTCCAGTGTTGCTTTCTACAAAACCTCCATTTTACAATCAGCATTGGATCATAAAGATGTCTGCTGCTGACAAGAATACATTTTATTTAGAGTGCAGCGTGCTGACTAACTGTTTCCGCTCACCAAGTAAGAGGTGAAGATTGAGACTTTTCATTCTGCTTTCTAAGCATATTTTCAAATAGTGCTTATCGAAGACAAACATGATAACAAAAGAAAGTACATACAAAAGCACGGTGATCATTATCTGCTAAGCCGGGTAGAAGATGCGTTTCATATCTACTTCTAGTGATGATGTTACAGTCTCATAATAACTGCATTCATGTTCATTATTCTATGATTAGAATGAGTGCATTTTTATATTGTGGATCATGGATGGAAGAAGGGAATTTTATGTTCTTTCAGGTTTTTATGCTTCTTTAAGCAGTACATTTGTTTTTTGCTTATTTCTCAATGTCAAATTGTCAACAGAAACATATATACATATACTTTACTGTATACACTGTACAGACATTTTAAAGTGATCCAAACTCTAATATTAGTCATATTCAAACTTGTTTGCTAGGTGCAGCTGGAATGCAACCACAGTCATTATTCTTTACAGGAAAGACAGATGAATTAGAATAAAACACAATAGGAGAACAGGTACGCTTTATATTCCTAGAACTACTCCCTGGGTCAAATAACTAAAACCTGCTGTTTACCAAAAGCTTAAACAAAGCTCCAAGTTTTATACAAACAGCTGTCCTATTTTCCTGTAACGCAGCAGTAACTGATGATATGATAAGTAGAGTTGTTGCATCAAACAGCCCCTTACTAATAAAAGACACACAGGCAGACAGTGCTGGGAACCAGTACATCTGCGTCGTGCCACCGGTTCAGCAGCACAATTTCTAAATCTGAGCGCGCTGTGGAATGTGAGCTATTCATTTCACCTGAGACTCACCTGCGGTCTCGCCATGGTGTCTGGGAGAAGCCACGTTCACACACTCACTCACTGGCTAACTCACTGAAACATTACTCTCAACCACGAGATACAAAGCTCAGAGGAAAATGGAAAGACGTACCTCACCGAGCGTTCTCCAAGTGGAAGCCCGAGCAGCACAGAGCCCCTCTCAGCTGACTGATGGGGGCATAGTCCGACAACGGTGGAGGGCTGACGGTTCCAGCGGGCTGGGGAGAGGCACGAGGGAGAAGGAGAGTTTCCTAAAGAGGGAAAATAAGTCCCAGGTGCTGCTAAAGTGAAAATCCCACAGGTACAAACCAGGCGGCACGGACACAAAGACAGGACAAAAGAGTTTAAAGACAAGCAAATCTCTCCCTCTCTCTCTCTCTCTCTCTCTCTCTCTCTCTCTCTCTCTTTCTCTCTCTCTCTCTCTGTGTGTGTGTGTGTGGTTCCCTTTGGATTCAGATTGTGTATGTGAAGAGGAGGCGAGAGTGGAGAGGAGGAGGAGGAGGAGGCTCCACGCGAGCGCACTTGTTGCTGCTCCTTGCTGAGAGTAATAATCTCCAGCAGCTGGTTTTTCAGGTCCTCCCGCCCGGCCGTGGCGGCAGATCAGAAAGAGAGGCTGCCCTCCGGAGTGCTCTGCTCGACTCTGCCCTCACCATGACGACTGCCTCTCTAAATCACGGCGGCTGCATCTCCCACGAACTGCAGATGGGGATAACACTAAAACAAAATTTGCTCTCAAATATTGAAGACCTGTGCATGTCCATGAATGTCCTTCACTGTTGTGCAACTGTGTCTTTTTTTGTGTCTGTCTCTTGAATCCAGTCATGACTTCTTTGTGTTTGTCCTGTAGAAAAGAGTACATGTGTGTGAAAGTTGTCCACTGATCAAGAAGAATGTTTCACTCCCAGTAATCTTCCTGTCCTACTATCTGTGTCACTGTGAATGTAGAACACAAACTCCTGTCCCATCGTGGAGTCTCTCCCAAAACAGTGACAACAAGTCGTCTCGTCCAACTTTATTAGCAAAACGTTAATCGTTGAGATATTTGCGTCTGGCCCAAAGTGGTTGCTGGCCCTCCAGCATGCTGCTGCAGCGCGGCTGGAGTGACAATCTCACTAAGTAATGTCATAATTCTTAGAAATCACAAACATCAAACTGCCATTGGAATCCTTTGATCATTTTTGATTTTACATTTAAAAAAGATAAGATCATTTATTGGATCTGTACTTTTCCTGACAATAAAAAATACCTGCTGCTTTTACTCGGGCAGCCAATCTTTTCTCACTCTCCCCGATGGAGATAAAAGTGTTTACTCTCACTGTACTTATCAGTTTACTGCATTAAGATACTTCTTTTTTAAAAAGCAGAAGTAAATGTTGGAATTCAGTCAGAATAAACCCATTACACAGTATCTATGGACTTCACCATGTGCACTTAACTACAAATCAATTGTATATAATCTTGTCAACTCATGATGACAAATGCAGTGTTTAAGATTTCTGCTTAAGCAACTGAGACCTTGTTGCTGTGGAATCCTGCAGAGTACCTTCAAAGGTATCCGGAGAAACTGGCACCAATGACGCCCACGTGGACCACGTTAACCTGATGTGTTCCCCTCAGACGCACATGCATCCTCACATGCAATAGGAAGGGTCATTGTGAAGAGGAATTCCCCACTCCCAGCAACGTGAAGAGATGTCTTTTTGTGTCACGGACAGGAAGATTGAGTGACACAGTGCGCCCGATCTCACAGCTGCCGCTCAGTCCTCTCTACTTGTGAAATACTGACAGCCGTCCACTGTTTTTACCTCAAGACCCTTAATTAAGTCAGCTGTGAGACAGCTGACCTTTATGACCTTGGTTCCTCTGCACCTGCTTCTTAATGTTGAATAGGTATTGTTTGAAGGGTACTGCTCGGAAAGCACACATTTTGCAAAAATAGTCCAGTCAAACACTCTCTTGCTGTTGATGGATATCATTTTGTCCAACCTGTCGTTGCAAAACTCTTTAGTTTTTTGTTCAATCATGACTGACAATGCGCCACCTCGTTGTTTTTCTTGCCTCACACGCTAATGTAGTGCTGTGATTCAGAAGGAAATTGATGAGATACATCTATTGTTACTTGAATCCTGAGCAGTCATCTGTCTTCATGGCTGACACGAGGAAACGGCAACCGTGACATTCAATAGATTGCTGAACTGGAGGTCACCGCTGTATTGCCACACCTCACCTTTCATCCTATATATTTCATGTCCAGTGTTGCTCTCTGAAAGAATCATTAACTCAACTTTGTCGTGTCTTTCACATTGACACAAGGCTCTCACCAAACAGAATATGAATTGAAGGAAATATGAGGTGCAAAGTGCAAGAGGCAGTACCGCTGTTGTGCCATCTCAGCAATATAAAGTAGGATTTCCATACATGACAGGTACAATGTTAACCATGTTTGCCATATTAGTTTAACGTGTTAACATGCCTCAACATTCGGTAATGTCGGATTAAAAAATGCCAGCTACCATGGCTACAAACCAAGAATTTTTCAAGTCAACATTGTTTAAAATATGGTAGGGATGACGTGCTCATTTTGGAGAACACGAGGCATTTATAAAAGTTGTGTTCATGTGTTTAATTGTGCAAATAACAAAAAATCCACCAGATACATAAGTAATCATCTTTGGATGGTAGATATAGTCACAACAATGCTAATTTTTTTTTTTTTTTAAGTTTAAAAAGTATATGAAAGTCACAAACTTGGCTGCTTACAGTCAGTAATTTGCACATCAAAATATCCCATGCAATCTGAAAATGTTGTAGCATTTCAAATTTTGCGTGAGATTTTGTTTCTGTCCCTACATTTGACTCCCAACTGTGAAATCCCTCAATTAGAGAAACCCCTAAAATAAACAACACTGAACATGGCTTTAAGAATAAGTCTTTATGTATTTGTCTATGTGAAACAAATGGCTATTATACTACACAAATAGAAGCGGATACTGTAAGAGACAGAGACCATCTCTGAGAAATAAGTACAGAACATGAAAATACACATACCGGTATTATAGAACTGTAAATTATTGCTTGTTTTGCTACTTTGTTTTCTGGATTCCTACAATACAAGACACAATATTCATATTTCAACAGAAACGGTACAACAGTGACAAACGGTATCATTGATCTTTTTAGTAGACGTTCCCCAGAAATAAAAGAAACATTCAAACAGAGTCCATGTTGAGCACAACACAATGACAGTTGGTTTTTGATCGAGCATGTTCAGGACTTATTGGTACATATTTTTGTATTTTTTTTCCTATTACAACATTGCCAAGAGAAGCCGTAACAAACTGCACACTGGGACTGGCCTCAGCAACAACAGAAAACAAAAACACTTGGCATATGTACATAAATATACATTTTCATTTCAACTCTGACCAAAATGCACCCGGTTTCAAACACCATAACCTCAGAGAGTAAAAAAAATCTTCACGAGTGTCTTCCTTCTGCTCCGCTGCTTCCTCTTTATCCCAACGCACCTCCATAGATCCATCAATCTTCTGTCTGCTTACATAACTGTGACAGCTTTACTGTAGTGCCAATAAAACTGCACTCTGCCAACATTTAAAACAAACGTTTAACTTTCTCAGCATATAAGATGAATGTTTCTTGCAGGCAAATACGAACATAACAACATTGATTTTACTCTGCAGTGTCATCCTGCCTCATTTAAAACCTATGACTGTACTGCATGTCTACACCTTTACAGTTGTACACTTCCATGGACCCAAAAAGGCCTGAAATTCTCAAAGGTTCACACTAGCAAAAAGGAAGTGGAGTGTTTCACTCACTGCAATATGCTGGTGAAAAGGCTAACCAGGTGTTCAGCTTGAGATAAAACAAAAAACAAAAACACAATAGAAACAGAATCAATGCAATGTGCTTCCTACTTTGTCTCAAGGACTATTTTATGTGAAGGAAACAAACAAAACACAATAAAGTGCTCACATGCAGACGGTCTTTTGCGTACCAATACTGTTATATCGCAAAAAGGTTGATTTCGATTTCACGCAGCCAATGACAAATAAGGTTTGGACTCACCACTGACACCGATAAGCCCTGTTAAGAACATTTGTTCAATGTGCTTCTGAAGCGCTGAAATATAATACCGAATAAATGAAGTGAAACACTGATATGATACAGGACTGTGAGGAGCATTAGCCCAACAGAAACCAATTTATTTTTAAGGTTTATGATTTTTAGTGAAGCTTTTGTTCAACTTTCCACTGAACGAGATACTGCAAACAAGCATATCTGCTAATATAAAATAAAAATAATGCAATCAAAAGTTGTGTTGGTAAAATAGGATTTCTTTCTGTTTACTTCAACAATATACATCGGTGTATCTGAGTAAGAAAACATCGCGTAATGTTTCATGACAATATGGGGTGAGTGAATGCTTTGGTTGATATCTCATGAGGCTACCTAATTTTCCCTTTTCTCAGCAAAATGCTTCCAGATAAACTACAAAATCTACAAGGACTACTTCCACAGACTGCTCAGCTATTTACAGCGAGAAGCAGCGCAGTGTTCTGGTGCTTAGCAGGAGGCGGTCGACAGCATCCGCAACTGCTCGGAGATATCAAAAGATACTCAGTGCAAAACAAGCAGTTGTAGGTTTCAGAAGAAAGCCTGACACATAGAAAGTGAGTTTGATCAAACAACATAACCAAAACATTAGAGATGTGAATAACAAGAAACAGAATCAGAAAGAAAAATCCACATCCCAACCCCCTTGAAGAAAATGAGGGGGATGAACTGTCTCTGATTTAGCAGATCTCAACAACAGCGACAAAAGCAAATTTGCCATCAAGTTGAAGACTGAAGTGTCAATCTCACAAAAAAAAAACAAAAAACATTCCGCTTTTTCCTCCTTATGACGTCACTTTAAACTCTGCGCGGGGATATGCACTTGCGTCAAAAGCGTCACACTGTTTCTCTGTCATCACAAACAACAATTAAAAAACACCTCAGCTCATCATCTACAGAAGTAATTAAGCATGCAAAAAGTGTCGGGGGTATCAAATACATTGTAAGAATACACATCTAGTAGTTTAGCAAAAAACAACACCTCTCCAAATAAAAAAGACAAAAAGCCAAAACGAGCAGAAAAAAAGTCAAACAGTCACCACAACTTTGTTAGTCACATATGACGCTTCGTGCTGTGTGTGATGTTAATAGGTTCCTTTTTCTTGATATATTTTGTTAGTATTTGTGTTTCTGTACGTATCTTTTGTAATACAGTATATACATGCAGACAAGAGCAGGAACATCACACACTCAATCTTGATACAAGCTGAAGCGACAAACCAGCAGGTATGAAAATGGATGAAATATATATATATATATATATATATATATATATATATATATATATATATATATATATATATATATATATAATGAAAACACAATTTATTGTAAAAAAAAACAACAAAGAAATAAAAATAAGAAATAAAAATGCCTTTGTTTAACCAAAGATTATTGTACACATGACTGCGAGACGAAGGGAGAGGTACAAGCTAACAAAGCTAACTAACTAGCAGGCTACCGAGCAGGACTAGCAATGAGAGCTGAGTGTGTGTGATAAGTGACAGGTGCCTGTGTTGGGACAGGTATTTCCACCCCTTTTGCTGAAGACGAGGAGGAGGGAGGGGGGTTGCTGGGGTGGAGGCAAGCGTGCCCGCCACTCCCCACGCTGTCCGCAGAATGTGATGAGTGTGTGTGTGATTCTCATCCATCCCCTTCAAGCCAACCTCATTCCATCGCCACGCTCCCCACAAACACGTCTGCGAGCAATGTTTGTTGGTTTGTTTTTGCTTGTAGTTGAACTGAAATGAGGGGCATCGACGCTCTCTGTGAGTGCAGAGACGAGAGAGAGAGAGGGCAGGTGTGTTGCGGGTTTAAGGGGCGGTCGGAGGCCGCGCCGGCGTCGGGGCGGGAGGCCTCTCTAGTTGAGGACTTTAGGGGGTCCCTCCGGACGTCTGGTCTGGACGATCTGCTGCTTTGGCCGCGCCGCCTCGTCCTCCTCTGTCTCACTGTCGCACACGTGGACGACCACGCTGGGGGTGGACTCTGTCCCCGCGTGGAGCTCATACTTTTCACCTGGAAGAGGGTGAGAGGATGGGAGGGAGGGGGAGCAGGAGTTACTCAAGAACATTCTACATTAAATAGTCTCTCTGTCAGTAAATTTATTCAAGTACTGTACTTAAGACTTATCTCATTGTGAACAAATCCCTTGAAAAGACCAAAACCAACAGTGAAGTTATACTAATAAAGCCAAAGAGCCAACGCACAATATAATGCTTCCTTCTGTGCCGGTGATCTCCAAAAACAGAGTCATTCCATTTTTTTTTTAGTCGTTGTATTTTGGGGGAAAGAACTCCTAAAAACCAACATTGTATGAATGCACTGCTTAAAATAGTTCTGAACAAATGTATGATTTGCTTCTCTTTCAATATTGTTTGCTTACATCCAGCTGTTTGTGGATTTTTTTTAATCTAGTTGAATAAATAAAACATTATATCACCCCTTTAAAAGATGTACATATTGGACTATAGCTTGGGAATAAGATTTAAAGAATTCAATTCCAATTAGAGTCCATTTATTTAATAATTCCATTTCATGCTACTTCAACTTTAAATCCACTATATAAAAAAAGAAGGAAATTATTGTACTTTTTGATCAGTATATATTATATATTATTAGATATTGATTAGTATAATACCGTATTTAGAGATACAGAACATTTCACACATCAATTATAATAATCCCATAATCTGAATTTCTGAATGTGCCTGTGCTAATGCACATGAAGTTGATACTATTCAGAATTATCAGGTATTTAGTTTAATGTGCCTGCAGGACTTGAGTATGAGTATTTATCGCTTCACTGGAGGAAAACATGTGAATATTTCTTCCATCACTGTTGATTGGGAGAACAAAACACTGTCAGAAAAGTGTAAACCATTTCTGGTTGAAATAATATACTTGTGTTTATTGTTTATTCATTGTGACTCTTTATCCCACATCGGAGATATTTTTATTCGACAAAATATTCTTCTGCCCCTCTGCACTGGAGATCAGCTCGCGGCCTCTGGAGAAAACAAAGAGACTTTCCTGAGGAACAGCCGGACGTTTGTCCAGATGCCAAACTCAGCAGACGCAGATTGAAAAACACACACACACACACACACACACACACACACACACACACACACACACACACACACACAGACACACACACACACACGCACACACACACTTGCTAGATTGTATCACAGTTGCCATGGAGATGAGATGAGACAGCTGGTAGACGGGAGGAAATTGGTCTCGTCCCTTTTTTTTTTCCAAAGTGTTGCCAAACAGAGAGCTGCAGCTGAACGGCGTCCTGCTGTTACCGCGGGGAGTTGACAGAGGGAGGCAGTGAGCTGCAGCTGATCTGATTCCTCGTGTTGCTATGGCAACGGCAGAACGCCTCAAAAGTGGTACTCTTGTCTGGACACTGTGTGTGTGTGTGTGTGTGTGTGTGTGTGTGTGTGTGTGTTTGTGTGTGTGTGTGTGTGCATGTCTGATTGTTTGCATGAGGGAAGTTTCATCGTGTTTTAGTTGTAGATAACAGCGTTCAACTGAATACAGATTTAGAAGTCCTGTTTTCCAGCTAAATGCAGTTTTGCTGAGAGGGAAGGACGCAGCTCTACCCAGACGTTCTCGAAGGCTCCAGATCCTAATGTCTGGCCTCAAGCTTGAGAAAATACGCGAGGCTGGTCATGGATCTGATAAGAAATGTTACATACTCTGGAGGCCCTTTCAGGCATACTTTCATTTATTTTCATTTCAATAGTTTTTTTTATTTCCTTCTCTTTCTCATACATCTATTCTTAATGTCATATTTGTTCTCATACTTTGTGTAACCGCCCTTCCCTTCCTTCATTTTGTCAGTGTGTGTAAAAACACACATACAGTACAATACGTTTTGGTTGAAAATGAACCCACTTCATCATCGTGAGCTTACGTTGACAAATATGTGCAGATATTGGTTACAATGGTTACATACTGGATATAAAACCAGCAGGTCTCTGGCAAAAAAGATACAAATAAAAGAAGCAGCATTGTTCTTGTTTACTGAGGCTTAAAGTATGCTCAAGAAACACAAATATGGGCAGATATTGTGGATGTTACACACCTTTTCATGTGTGTTCGGTGACATTTAATAAAGGTTGCTGCAATCTAAAATCTTGTCCACAGGGCAGACTGAAGCGTCATTATTTCTGAGCGCTGAAGCTGACTTCCCAATGCAACTGTGCTGAGCTGTGCTAACGCTAGCTCCCTAGGTTTGCTGTCTTCTGCTGACGTATTTCAAAACCAAAACCTCATGAAAAGTGTTTTAAACTGGCACACAATGGTTACTTACTGGACATAATATCATGCTAAAAGAGTGAGGCTAAAGCCAGCAGATCTCAGGCAAAAGGATACAAATGAGAGAAGCAGCATTGTTCTTGTTTTGTAAGGTCAAGCCAGTTAGTTCTGGCTTAATGTATGTGAAGGAAACATGTCCCATTACACTGTCATTTGGTTCAAAACCATTTAGGACCTGAGCTAACTGTACACACTTTGTATTTTTTAACTGTATATTTTCAGTTTGAACATTACCGGAGATGTTGTTTTAGAAAGAGGATGTGTTTAGCAATTGCAACATTATCTGAAGTAACATTGACTGGAGTTGCTTAAGTATAAACTTTCCCTCATTGAATAAAAAGACAAACAGAGCTGCTAATGTTCCTCTAAACTCTGACAGCGTCCAGGCCATGGAGGTCATGTTAAAACACTAGAGGTACTAAGCCAGCAAACCAGACATGCTAACGATTTTGCGTTTGTGCAGACTAATACAGTTCTTAAGACTCGCTTGTATTTTTGGCTTTGCAAAGTCTAAAATGAAGAAACCATGAGCAAACAGACACACACACACACACACACACATATTGGTGCTGATGCATATTTCCTGAGAGATGTCAGGAAGCAGCAAGTGAAGGTTAAGCACCCTTGACAATGACGGATGGTGGCCAGCACTGTGGACGTGAGTTATGGGCTTCAAGCTGCTTTATTTATTCTTTATGTCGCTGCCTGACCGAGAGCGTGTGCACAGTAACACTGCAGTAAGAACATTCCACGTTGACAGCCATTTCCCGGAGAAAGATCAATTTTAAAATGACACTCAACTCATAATAATAATAATTAGATAGGCACGTAATGGCAGCCTTACACAGAAATGCATCTGTGATCTGGTAAATTAGACCTTAATACTGTTTTGCAGACATTACTGAAATGCCTGCATTGAAAGTCAAGAATAGAATCGTAATAATTCCACAATGTTCACCCCAATTATTTTGTCAAATTGCTTCCTAGATAAATTACCTTTTCTGATTACTGCTGAGGAGCAAGAAACTATTCGAATAATTTTGTATCTGGGTGACTCAAATCTGATTTATTGCACACCTCCTCTGTGTGGTTGTTTCTGTGTGTGTGCGTCATTAGACTTTGTGTCAGAGCATACTGCACGAGCTTGTTGAACACATTTACAGAGTACTGACCAGGTCCTAGCTTGGCTACTGCACACAGCAGGTCGTAGTTGATGACGGGCGTAGCGTCTTCACTCTGGCTCCAGCCCACAGGAGGCGAGGCAGGCGGCGAGATGAGAAACTGTTTGACGGGCTGGGGAGGGGCCAGGTACGACTTGTCGATGTTCTCGTCGCCATTCTGGACCTATCGGGGAGAAGATGACAACTGATGAAGGCCGTAGAGCTCGATAGAGCAGATCAAAGTGATTTAGAGAGAGAGAGTGAGAGAGAGAGAAAGAGAGAGAGAGAGAGAGAGAGAGAGAGAGAGAGAGAGAGAGAGAGAGAGAGAGAGAGAGAGGCTGTTAAATTCCTCTGTAAGGATTTTTTCATGTATTTCTCTCTATGTGTACACCTGTTAATGGTTCACTACTTTAATACACTCGGTAGTGAAATTAGCTGCAGCCTAGCTTCATCCCGTACTGCCTGGCGACAAATTGATGTAGACCTTTTTTTTTTATTTTATTTTAATAGCAATGCTCCACAAAGTAGCGCCAATTTGCAACAGTTGTTAAATCCTGATACCTGAGAGCAAGAGAAGCACATTAGTTTTGTGTCACAGTCTTTTCGTCTTAAATTGCAGGCTCCTTCCCATGACGGATTCTGGCGTTTTAATAACAACCAACTTCCATAATTACAATACCTACATGTGGTATCTGTCAGAGCACTAAAATCCTTAATCCTCTTACATCAAAGTACTGAGATGCACAGCAGGGGTCATGACTGGTGATGTATTTGTGATAAATAGAGCATCAATTATAGGTTGACTCATGGTTTCCAAGGAAGCAGGAATATAAAGATTTGCAGGCCAAATGACGTGCAGGCATCTAGGCTTGAAAGTGTTTTTAAATGAGTTATTTTCAGCTTTAACAGAGCTTGTAGCATTTCAATGGATTCTGTTTTTTCTACTCATTGAAATGAAGACATTCAGACGTCAAATCTTTTGCTTTTCAACTAAATCTCGTCCTGTTTGAACCAAAACGACCAGATATGAATTCACCTACAGTTTATGAAGTCGCTAATCTTAACGCTACAAGATAATATGTATAAAAATGTCATCACAGTACTGAAGACATATTGTGTCTTAGTACACTTAGGATATTCTTAGTTTGTCTTCTGAGAAACACACTTCACCTTGTTTATCTTTCCCATTCTTCCCCAAAGGCAACAGACACACAAAAACACACAACGACGATGGAAGAGAAATCATGAATTTATGCGTTCATGTGTTCAATCATGTGACTGATGAGCTTTGACAGGAGGGTTGGTGGGTTGAAAAAGCAGTCAGGTGTGGCCAGAGAAGAGAATATAAAAGATGAAGTGACAGGACTTGAGGAGAAAGCCAGTGTTACTCTTCTTTCTGAGTTTGTTCTCCCTATGTTGTGTGTGTACACTTATGTCTGTGAATGATGAAATTACAATAACTCCCCATGTAAATAAACTCTGATGTATCTGAGACGGTACATGATGTCCCAGCCCCCTTCCTGCCCTTTCCCAGACCCCTTAAGCGACACTCACTTGGGCGAAGTAGAGTTTGAGCTTATTGCCGTTGAACTCGGACTCGTGCAGCTCGATGCGAGCGCGAGCAGCGACCTCTGGGGTGCTGAAGTTGATCCGGATTCTCCGAAAGCTTTTAAACATCTGGAAATTCGTCTGTTCATCGTAGATCCTAAACAAGGCCTCAAACCTCTCCTGCAAAAGCAGAAACAAACATTACATGTTAACAGAAAACACACAAGTGTATCGATAGCAAGTAGACATAGGTCAAAAAAACAACAACAGTTAAATTCAATATTGGCGAATCTGTGCATTCAGTTTTTTATGAATTTTTTCTTTCCTAAAATAACACATTTCATAGAGACCCATCTTTACACTTCTTGTAGAAACGGGGAGCTAGAAGCAGCAAATCATTTTGTCCTATTTATTTTAGCTTCATCAACATTTTTCTGTCGATTGCCTCATCAATTAACTGTCTAATTGTTTCGGTGCTGGCATCACAGAGGGGTGATTGCTTTCTGGTAAAAGGTCCCCTGGAGCAACTTACTCAACCTCATGCTTTGTTTTGCAAACAATCTTTCAAATGTTATCAAATACTCTTACAAACGTATTTTGTGTAAATATCCAACACAACCAATGTTATCTCTGCAGTATTTCCATATTTCTGGTGAGACATTTTAGGGTGAGCTAAACTTTTGGGGTTTAAGTTATTCATTGACGCTTCTGTCTGAGCATTAGACGTGACTCTAACGGCTTTGCACACATTTCCTTCGCTATTGTGTTAATGGGGGAATTTAAACTCCAACTTCCCGACGATTTGCCTGCAATCTCCTCTGATGCCGTCTGTCTCCCAGTCCTCTTTCCTCACGTCTCTTTATGCAACTCTCACCCATCTCGGATCCCTCCCCCTATCTTCCTTATGCATCACATTTGTCTTTTAAATATACCCATATGATATATTCCCATATCTGCTTTATGTATGTTTTTTTTACTCATGGGCCCCAAAGTAGCCTTCTCAGCTGTGAACGCAATCAAGCCGCTCAGAAGGAGGGCGAAAGGAACAGGGCCGCTGGGAGAGCTGGTTTCTGAGTAATCAGCAGCAGCGCTGTTCTTTATCTCCACCTCTCAGCACAGGCGGAAACGTGACTATGAAATAAAGTCTTCCTTCTAAAAATCAAGATGCTCGGTGGACTGACCAGTTTCATCACGACCACTTTGCACTGAGAGTTTGTGCCAAAGACTAAATGCCTTTTCCTATTCCCTTTGACGCGCTCATGTGTCCAACGTCCCGAGAGCCACCATGTGCAGTCAGTGGCATCATCATCAATTGGTAAGTTTGGCCCACATAAAATCCGTCCATGGTTGTGTTAATGCATGTCAGTGCTCGTCTTAATATATTTTCATGGTGAAACACTGAAACACTCCCACATCACGCCCCTCGTTTGGCTGACACAGCACCTCTCACCAGGATGGAAAGGGTTCGTGTTAGCTGGAGGATCTCACAGATGGCATGTCGGCTGTGAGATCTGCCTCAGCACATTAGTGACAGCTTAGTGATGGCTGACACCAGGTATTCAGTACTCGGCACACTGAAATGAGTGCTCGGTTCTGTGTCCGTGTGTCCTTTGGATGAAGACATTCAAAAAAAAAAAACTCCTGCACATATACTGTACATCTGGTCGTAACATTTAGCAGGATTGAATGAACGGCCATGCCATCATCTTCATCACAAAATTGTATATAGAATGGCTTTATTTTCATGATTTGTTTAATCAATCAATTGCTGGATAAAGCATCAGGAAAGCTCAAGATCAGTCCAAGTCATTTGAGTTGCTGTTTGAAAAAAAAGATATTTAGTTTTAGTACATGGTGAGACAAGAACGTCTATCAGAGAAGCTGTAACCATCAAATATGTGCTTGGACTTTAACAATGAATGTATTATTTGACTTATCATTAAACACTATATTGCAACATGTAACTTCTGGACTGGCAAGCAAAGTAAGCAATTCATGTAAAACATAAAAAATAAAAGAATGAAGATGCAAAGTAAAAAGATAGCTGTAGATTGTCATACTGTGCATGACCCGATGACACACGTCACCTTGTAACACTACTTACTGCCAAGGGAATATCCAAACTGATTTGTCCTTTGTTATCAGGAAACTGTTGAACGCCTTTTCAAAACATAACATTTTTTGCAAATACATTTCAAAATATATAATTAAAGCACACACTAGTACTTTACAGTCCTTCGTGAACGCCTAATAACAGCAAAGTACTTTTTTTTAACACTTGTTATAATGAGAATACAGAGTCTTCTGCACCTCCGCTGAGAAATCACATCCTCGGCCTGTCTGACACATGCAGAGTTGTTAATGACTGTGCAAGCTGTGAAAAACAGTTAAGCCGCAGTGTGGTGTACACTGTGGTAAAACTATTTGCATTTTTAAGAATAAGCAGATTAATTTGCTCATAATCTTCCCCGCTTCCCTTCTTGTTTTAATTCCAGTCCTTCTCCCCATGTAAGTGCATCTGGTCTTCCCTTCGCTTAACGCCTCGGGGCGGCTGGCTAAACTTCAGAACTGACTTCAGCTCCGGGCTCCGCGATACCATTTTTAGTCAGGTTTCTAGTTCACCATACAAGGTGCATTCTAAAGAAGCACAGGAAAGAGGTCAGATCAGGAATGTGTGAATATCTTGACTCCTTTTATGTGTTTTGAGTTAAATTACCAACTACCTTGGCAATTAGAAGGCTGCAATCCCGAAAAGCCAGAGGAGAGGGAGCCATACGGGGACAGCCAAGTGTTAAGTTTGCTCATTAAACATTGATTCTCTCACCCCCACAGTGAACTGCTAAATAGTAGTTAACTAAATAGCCTCTTCCTTTGAAATGTGTTCAAACAGCAGAAGAAACGTGTGAAAATGTTGTATTAAAGAGGTCAAAGGGTCATCCACTGCAAACCAGATCTCTGTTTGAATCTTATGACTGCCCAACTCTTTAGATTTGCTATACAACATCACAGGAGCACATCTTTAATACAGAGCAACATTACTATTCAAATTAAGTTGTAATTGTGTGCCCCAATGAGTGTCAGTTCAACATTCATTCTCTGTTTTGGCTCTGTGAAGGATGCATACAGACGGTTTATCAGGACCTTTTACGACTAAGAGGCCAATGAGAGCTGTGAATGTGAACCAAATCAGACACAAAAAGAAACTGTTGTGGGCCGTAAAGCCAAAACAATTAGCTAAAAAAGCTATCAAGCCCTATAGAGTTGAGACACCTTCCACATTAGTATTTTTTTTTCCACTGCTAGTACAACAATATAGATCAATGCAGCTTTAAGGATTTGGGGTAAATAATCAGCAAATGTATCTCTCTAGAATTTACGTTCTACTTACATTTTAGAGCATTCAAGCAGCTATCATTTGCATGCAAATTCTTACAATTAGGCTTAATTGCAATTAGCTTGAGAATGACAACAAAGCACTTGTTTGGCCTATCTGCAGAGCCCACTTAAGCTCTTCTTCAAACTGTAAATTTTCCATGAGCCTTAGCCAGCTACTATGACTCACATGTCATCAAACTCCATCTGTGATAACCGATAAGGTGGTCTTTCTTACACACACACACACACACACACACACACACAGCGGGTACTTATGTCTTCTAATTTGATGTTTTGGCATAAGGAGAGATGTGGGAAAGCGCCGAGATCATGTTCCAAAATAGCGTGTACTGTTTATAACCACCGACGCTGATATCCACGGCCGTTTGGAGTGCAACAAGTGAGCGTGCTCATAACTAATTTATGTGGTCTCTATGAGCGGACATCCTGAGGGAATGCGAGGAGGAAGAGGAGCGGGGAGGGAGGAAGAGGAGAGGGGTGTTGAGTTACTGCGGGCTGAAAAGTGTCCTGCTCATCTGCTATTATAACGTTCCCTCGGTAACCCCCTCCCTTTGTTCTCTTTGTGGATGTGTGTGTGTGAGTCATGTACACACACATGTTCAGGTGTGTTTCCACAATTAGTTAGCTGGTATTGTTGTAGGTATCCACTCCCATACACACATGACATGTCTGCATAGTAAAGTAATGTCACAGGTAGCGTCATGAGGATCCAAGCATTACATTACATTTCATTAGGTTGACGCTTTCATCTAAAGGGACTTACATTTTTGCTTTTTACACAGCAATGGGGAGCTTCAGGGTTAAGTGTCAATTCAGGATTAAGTGTCTTGCTCAAGGACGCAACAAGAGGGCCTTGCGGAGCAAGAGCTCGAACCACCGATCCGCTGATTGAAAGACGGGCATGCTAACTGAGCCACAGTCGCCTTAGAAGCACAACTGAAGGACGACTTGTCCAGAGATAGACAGGTTTAAACCGCACGCACGCGCGCACACACGCAGACAGGCACGCACAGCTTGATCTAGCACCTGCTCCTACTGTATTTGCAGTGACTGAGAGGAGAAGGGAACAGCATGTTCCTGTGTTTCATTCTCAACAAGGCAGATTACAACATTCATTGAAGAAGCTGGACAAAAATATGATTTTTCTTTTAAAGACTAACTAGCAAACAGAACAAATAAGGAGGGACACACACACACACACACACACACACACACACACACACACACACACACACACACACACACAGTTTGTATTTATCCCCTCCATGGTTCCATCTCACATTAAATTATATGTTTTACTCACAAGCTTTGTTTCCCCAACAAGAGAAATCAGATGTGTTTAGGTTCAAGAGGAGGTGGTGTGAAGTCACAGCTCTAATAGACGACAATTTGCGAGAACCATGTAGAACTATGAACCATGAAGGACTCACAAATGTATACAGAATTTGCAAGCGACATTTGTGAAATGTGGAACTGCTACAATTGGTAGAGCTCAAAGAGGCCCCTTGAAGATAATAACCGCTCAGAGTTTTTACCGAAATGACAAAAAGGAAATATTTCACATGGCATCAGAAGAGATACATACTTTAGGCTTTGTGTCTAACATTTCGACAGATTTCCGTCATCATTTTTGGAAAGGTGCCATTTTTACCTGTGTTTTAGTTTTTTATTTCTCCATAGAGTAAGCTGTTTCCTGCTGCGAGAGTATAAACATAGTTTCCAGTAAACAAAATCCTCCTGGGAGAAAATGCAAATCACCTGCAGCCAATGTGCCAGATTTCTTCTAATTGCAAAAAAAATAGAGTTGAACTACAGTGCTTAAACTGTAAATTGTATTTGTTAAATCAAATTGTGTATTATGTATGAGCTATGAGCTATGACTATCCTGTTAAATATAAGTTGAACATTCCTTCAGGTGGCTGTTGTGTGGCCTCATGTCCTGAAGGGGCGAAAATAATTAAAAAAATAGAACACGTCGCACAGAAAAGTCCCAAAAGAAGAGACAGAAACCAATCAAGCGCAATAACAATAAAACCTGGAGGGATGTACAGCGACGGTAAAGGAAAGGCTGTCATGATGGTGGCGACAGGACATGACAGCGGGCAGAACTCACATTCAGTGGCGCAGAACACAGAACCAGCGAGTGGTCCCGACACACACAATCATCCAAAGACAAGATCAGCCAGTTTAGGGACGAGGCGCCGGGTTATTGAGCATTGTCAACAGGGCTTCATCAGGGCAAAGTCAGGCAGCAGAACAATACACAGCAGTGATGGACAGAACAGAGCAGAGGCAAGCAGGGTCCAGGAGATGAGATAAAGCTGAGGAATTTAAATGTGTTTACAGTATAATCTACTTCACACCTCTTCCAGGTAATGAATCAGTCGAGTGGTGGCATTGAGTGTAACCCTGTGACAGATGACTGTGACTTAAGTGTTTTCCCATCTTATGTAAAGGAAGGGTTATGTTTCTTCAACGTGTCGTGATCACTTACAATTAGCAGAGCCTCAGGTCCATCCTGCTCTGTTTGCACGGTAAACACAATGGATGAAAACGCGCTGAATACCAAAAGATTCTGAATGTATTCTCAGTAAATTGTGCTCAATCGGTGATGTTCCAGCATGCTGTTGACTTTAATTGTTGTCTTACGTCAACTCATTGTGCAGTTTAGGGAGTTAAATACGGCTCACATGTTCAGTTTGGTCTCTGTCACTGGTGAGACATCAGCTGAAACACACCGACATATCCCATCATTCCTTTGATCAGCCATTTCACAAAAAAATACACCAAACACACACAAAAGGGCCACAAAATAGCCACCCCAATTTTGATTCCAAAATAAAGGCTTTTGCATGATTGGACAGCCAATGTAAAGATCTAATACAGTTCATAATGTATGTTGAAAAACGTGTATTCTTAGTCTTTTATGATGGTAAACTGAATAGTTTGGGGTTTCCGGCATTTGATAGAACAAATGATTAACCAGTTAATCAAGAGAATAATAATCACATTAATAAGCAATGAAAATAACCGTTGGTTGCAGACTTAATTCAGTATCTACCAGCATGCATTGTGTGAATCTGCAGCCACACAATGTAACAATGCCCTATTCTACTCTGATGTGGTCTTTCATTGAAGCTAGTACAGTATTAAATTCACATTGGCAGGCACTCGGATACCAAAATCCATGACTGTAATCCACAAACTAGTCCAATTTTATACTGATTTACACTATTTGGCATTTTCGATCAAAATGTACCTAAAGAAGGGTTATCCCACATTTTTGAATTGTTTTTATTCTGTCAAATCACTCATCTTTCTCTGCGACACGTGTGTAGCTCCAGTACAGTCTAATCCAGACTCTCGTGCTTGAATGGGATTTGGGTGAAAACTAACAAAATAGGCCACGGAGCCTCGGGGTGAGTCAGGGACAGTTTTACACTTAAAATAGATCATGTTGGAAAAATTAAGGAAATTCATTCCTTAAGTGTGTGGACCTTTGTTTTTAATTACAGTCCTCCCTAAAGGGCCACACTGGATCCAGTCTAATGAGGTCGAACAAGGGAGGCAGATTGTAGAGATAACAGACGCAGCTGGATCATAAACCTCATACCTGCATGCATGACTGTTCCAGCACATTTCTGCTTATCACGTTCCTTATTTTTTCCATTACCGTTCTCTAAAACAGAGCCAACTTTCCATTAAGATTAGGTCCGTATGCAGTTACAACTTTCCCTTGTGACATGAAAATGTATTATGTTTCAAACGAGGCAGGCCTTTTGGTCGCCAAAACATTGCTACGAACACCGTCGAGAAAATAGCAAATGCTCAAAATATGAAGAAGTTTCCATTACGTTTTTCAGATTTTCAGCATTATTTTACAACAGAAAGCCAAACACATCTTAACTAATCTGTTACTAATCTGTTACTGAGTGGTTCAGTGTGTGTTTGAGTTCAATGTCCTGTTGCAAGAAGTAGCCGAGCGACTTCCTGGAGCTCAGTTCTGTTGCAGTTTAACTGACTCCACTCATCCTTTTGTCGGATCTGTGAACAAATAAATTATTGACTGGCACCTATTATCAACTCCCAAAATACCCTTCCTGGAGCATTACCTTTTTTTTTTAGCATAGTTAGTTGTCCTTTGTTTGTTGCTAGCTTGAAAGCTAACATCTGTATAGCACATGTTAAAGTGTAATGTTATGTATTTCACACCTGTGGATTACGGTTGCAATTCCTCTAAGAGATATGACTTTCTTTATTTCTGACACGAGGGACACTGTAACTAACTTGACAGGCAGAATTGTTATTTGTCACAGCTTCACAATTCCTTTCTGTAAAAGCTTGAAAGGGCCATTTCTTCAACCTTTGTTATCTCTGCCCGGAGACTAATGTGATTGGTTCCCTGTTTGCATGAGGAAGTGCGTCTGCACAGCCGGTTGTTTCCACAGCTAAGCACGGATTCTGCCGCCGCAAACTTCATAATACTTCATATCCCGAGTTATGCTCGAGGACCTCCTGTGGTTGCGATCACTCACACTTTCTCAAAACAGCTTTTATTGCTTGTTTTACACTGCCATTGACTACCTACTGAGTGCATTCATTTTAATTTTTGAAAGATTGTAGGATGTGTCTCGAGTGCACCTTTAGTTGGAAGTGTGTTTGGATTGCGGCAAATTATAGTAAAATTAATTCAAATCTGCTTATGTATTTAAAGTGCCTGGCATTTTATTGCCTCAGAAGACCTCCAGATTTATTTAAATAGTTTGGAACAATCAGAGTATTTACCCTTCTTAATCTGTAATATAAGTGTGCTTTTGGCATGTATAGCCTTCATAGTCTCAGTGACGTTGCACCGCTGTCGTCTCTATACTTGCCAGAGAGGAAAGACCTACAGTTGGCTTGCTGAGTCCTTTGGATGAGGTAATGTGTTTCAGTGGATAAACTCAGAGGTTGCGTGTGTGTCGTGACCCAACACTCGCGATACACAGACAAACACGGCTTCTGTCAAAGCAGCTATTAGTATTAGCATAGCAGAAAATCCTCAGTATTGCAAAACAACAAAAACAACTTATGATTAAAAGTGTTTGTGCGAATTGTGAGGGCTGGGGAGGCATGTCAATGGGGCAAGTGTTACTAAAAGCGGGATCGATAGCTCGAGCTGGGAGCCGTATTGACAAGGGCCGCCGCCGCGGCACTACACTGCGGCTCCCTCGGGGACAGTGTGTCCACGCCGGGGAGATTGAAATCAGTTTACAGCATGATGGGACACATTAATCCTATTACCACCAATCTGGTAGTTACGGTTTCAATTGAGGCTGGGGCTTTTCCTAGTCAGCAGCACTTAGTCCTCGGTTGAACCAACACATGCAGTCACATTGTCACACTCTCTTAACATGCAAGTGTGTCCACACAGTCCCCCTCGCAGATTCACACACTTTGGAGCCGACAGTAATCCAAAGAGTTACACAACATTACATAAAGTGGCGAAGAGATGCTTCAGCTCTTACCTTAGGCCACCACAGCACAGACCAATGAGCTCTCTCTCTACTCACCACTGCTCTGCGGGAGCAAAGCTGGGAGCATGGCTGCACAGCTGGCGAAGTGTCATGCATGTTGTGTTTCAATATATTGATGGATGGATTATATATATATATATATATATATATATATATATATATATATATATATATATATATATATATATATATATATATATATGCAGTAAAGGAAGGTGAAGTATAAGTTTAAGGTACTTGAGTATTTCCATTTTTTGTTAGGGTTTGTACTTTTCAATGTACTGCATATATTTCAAAGCTTTTGTTAGTTACTTTTCAAAATACAATGATTTTAAAAATATAATTAACAAATTCGTTACTGTATATACAATTAGCCAGCCATACATGGAGTAGTCCAAATTTGCCCTACCTTTTCCAGATGTAACATTATGATAACATGTACATTTATGCATTCATAAATAAACTCAATATATATGATTCTGAAACTGAAAACGTTGCATTGAAGAGTACTTTTACTTTTGGTGCTTCAAATTAAATCAAACATTTGGATAATAGTAATTTTATTGAAGTTCTATTTTGAATGCAGGACTTTTACTTTCTACACGTTTTCTTTTAATCAAACATGTGAATACTTCTTCCACCACTGCCTGGAGGTTGAATCTAGATATAGATCTCATGTTGATTTGTCTACTATTAATAACACTGAGAATGTAATGATCATGTTATTATAGGTGGAAAACAATCATTCCTGCTTGATGAACTACTTAATTGAATGATTGATCAGTTACCAAAATTGCAGTAGAGGAATTTCTTTGTGGATTGATTATTTGACCTATTGTTTCAGCACTTTTTTATGTTGTTAAAAAAGCAAACAATGCTTTAAACCATAAATATAGTTTGCCTTTAGCTTGCAGTATGCTGTGAACTCAGCAGTCTGAATCCCTATTCTATTCTTCGAGGTAATTAGTTTGGCATAAACATGAAAAACTGTCCTGTCTTTCAAGACTTGTTTGTGTTGGAATGGAAACTGTTTTGGAAATTCTGACACGAAAATGATGTTCAACCAGAAAATTCAATAACGAGGCCAATCCTTGTGTGTTGGTGTTTTCCATGTCTTTTTCCTTGGCGATTAAATTGTTGTCCATCGAGAGTCCTTTTTTTTTTTTTTTTTTGGTTCTAATCTGATCACATCATCGTCGTGTCGTCTTGAAAACATGGTAACCTGACACCGTACCCAGGAGACTGCCCTTTGTTCTACGTCACCGTAACGACTCAGCAGCTAACCTTTAGCTGACACTTGAGCCCCGGCCCTTCTCTAAGGTTTCAGGCCAATGTGAGCTGCCCATCTCCACCTGCCTAGTGGCCAGACTGGGGGAGCAGGCACACCTGAGCCCACTGCTCGGGCCCTGGATCGCTCAACCTTGCCAAGCTGCCGATCTGGTTTCCTACCGGCACAGAACACGATACCGTCAGCGTCTACATCCATCCTGTCTGTCCTGCTTCTGCTCCTCTGCCTCCTGCCTTCACCTCTACAACTGGTCATCACAACAGTGTTTTGAAATGCTGGCCCTGGATCATATTAAAATTCAGGCCTGATTTATGTTTGATGAGCCGGGAGTGAGAGGTCTGTTGTTGTCCTTTCGCTAAATAATAAAACACTGCAGAGAGAACGGGTTACTAAATAAATGGCCACCCATTGATAATAGGAGATCAAGTCAGTCCATTGAGACAGGTAATAAACCTGTCAAGGACTTGCCTGATACTTAAATTGAATTATAACATATTCCAAATGTCTGCTCAAGAGAGGAAACATTTAAATCAATCTGCAGCAAACGAATCAACAAAAATGTTGTTAACTAATTTATCTTGAAGTAATTTTCCAAGCAAAAATGATACCCACAACTTTTTTGGTTTTGGACCAATGGTTAGGAAAAAAATAACATAAATTTGAAGACGTCACCATGGGCTATAGGAAGTTGTAATGGCCATAATTCACAATTTGTACATGCCAAACGATAAATTGAGAAAGTAATCTGCAGATCAACGAAAAAAGATATAGATCCATTAAACCTTTACGCTCTCCAAAGCCATACATTCAGCCAGACGAGAAATGGTTTGAAATATTCCACAACTGATAACGAGTCACAGTAAACGACACAATGATACAATATTTTCTCCCTTCCTTTGTTGCTCGAATGCTCAAAATATGTCATACATTCCAAGGAGTGACAGCACATAATGAAAGGGCGTCTATCAAAAGAGACAGAGCGAAAGAATAAAAACATCACACGGACGTCAGCAAAACCTCAACAACTGCAAATAGCCGATTAGTCATAACAATCTCTCCTCCTTCCTCATTACAATCATAACTTCTGTGACGGTAAAGCCTGAGAAGAGACATACGACACAGGGGACAGCTAGACAGAGGGCAGATGGAAAGTGACCCGGGTGGACGGAAACTTCTCCAGGCGTCCTTAGCTATGAGTTATATGTGTTTGCTGACAGAGGTGTTTGTCTGTAGGTCTGTGAGTCCGCTGACTCACTGTTGTGGTTGGAGTGTGTGACTGTTGAGTGTGTGACTGTGTCAGTGTTATACAGCCGTCTGTGTGTGGGAGAGCAGGCTTAAGTTGAGAACAGCTGTCCGTTGTGGCTTGCAGTGCTGCCATTCTCCAGTGTTATAACATGTTTCTCTGTAATAGTGTGTGTTATCATGTCAAAGTGCTGTTTTTTCCCAATGCGTCCTAATTAAAACACATTTAATTCAGTGACAGACTGCAGCCAGAGAGGCACTTATCAAGAGAAAGAGCAGGTCAACAGACTAATTAAATATTTATGCATATATTAAAAACAAAAACAAATGAATAGGCAACTATCACACTGACAAGCAAGTAAATAAATAAATACATTAGACAATTGAGAATACAAGGTAACTGTAAAGCCTTGCGTCACGCTCTGTGCTCTGTAATGCATTCACTGCCTGCCAACATGCTATGACCTTCACCATGTGTCCTGTGCTATCATCTGCTGATGCTGCTACATTTTCCAGGTAACAATAGTGCCGTGACGAACATGCACATACTACAGCGTCTGCCTACAGCTCTGGCCTCGCTAAACCTCACAGCAACAATAGTCCTTTTGTTTCCTCCAAAATAAATACAAAGCACTTTGGTATGAAAGCCCACTGTACCACCAGCTCTGCCACGATTGCAACAACAACCTGCTCTGTCCACAGCCTCTGTGTTTGGCTCATTAATGATGTAACCAGCTGGGATGGAGCCAAAGCAAGCCATTTCATTCGTGTCAAAACAATGGCTCCAAACCACCACAGCCAGTCGCACAGCATCTGATTAAAAACCCATCATTCACTTATTTTCTTCATATCACCCATTTAAGCACCTCTGCCATTGTCTAATCGTTCCGTGGAAGGTCTATATATAGCAGCAATCCACATATTTGTTCATCTTGAGTGCTTTGCTACAAAACAGGAGCCTTGAGATTGCAGTTTTCTCCTTTTCAGATTTGGATGTATTAATAAAAACCAAGGGGACGCTGACAGGGAGGTGAGCTCAATCAGAGGCCTTTCCACACGTGTCCAGCTTTAATCTGCCCTCTCTCCCGGCGCTCTCCATCACTCCCTGTGTGCCAGAAACCGGGATTAGTGGTGTTCTTTGTGCCATTCGAAAGTCAACCCTCTGTCTGCTCTTTTAATTGTGTAAAGACCCCGTTTTCTTTGGGTGGATCTGGGAGAGGTGGGCTGATAAGAGCCGCTTGACAGGAAGCTTTAGTGAACACTGCGCTGTGATCACACTGTCCTGCCTGCCTGTGTCAAGCTTGTCTGGGGAAGATGTCTGATCTCAGAGTTCAATAACATAAGTAAATCACAAATAAATAAATAGTGTGTGATCAGAGTCCCCCCCCTCTTGCCACATGATAGAACTACTGTTGTAAAGAAAGAGGCATTCACTGAGATCCTGCGCCATCAAAATCTCTGTGAGGTTTCACAGACAGCTATTTTGCTTTCACCCAGAGCCCCTTGGTAATCTTAAAGATTATGACCGCTATCCTGTAATTAAAGGACAACTGCAGGGTGACACATTGGTGTCTTTCACCTTGACTGGTCTGCAGTGGTTAGAAAGTCTAATGAGATTTGGGAGCAGCAGCTGCTTGGCTTCGCTGGGGAGACGCAGACCACAGGGGTGGGTCAGAGGCCCGTTTGTTATGCCCATATATATGCAGGGTATTTGTCAGTAACATCACATTACAATCGCATGCCGTATTTACGTGCCATTCATGCCATGGCAGACACAAAAAGAAGGATATTTCACATAGCCACACATCCCTAGACAGCTATGGTTAGTAATCATGCACATATACTTGCAAAAAAGTGATGAATTTTGGTTGCGAAAGTTGCTGTGGGCATGAGGGTGGGCTGTTCAAAACCTGCGACTGCAGCTTTTGGATGCAGGAAATCTCTGAATTCAGCCACAATCGTAGTCTTTGTATTCCTGAGCTGCGCTATACCGCGGTTTAAATCTTTCCCCATCCTGTGTTACTCCCTGTCTGTTTGGTGATGAGTCAAATCAGACGAGCGACCAGCAGGTGAGGGAATATATTCTGACATGGAATTTCCAAAGGGTTTAGTGGGTGAGCCGCGCTTTGGCAGACCATCTGTGTGGCCTTTTAAGACCCAAAACTGGCAGGTGTCAGTGTCAAAGGTGGGGTCCCCCAGGCTCACTTTGAACACATTTAAGTGTGACTGTTTCCTGCTCCGTGACTGACAGGCTGCGTATTGAATACCTGTACCTGCCCTTAGGACAAGTCAATAAAATATGAGTGGAGGGAGTGTTGCAGTCAGCACTGAGTTTATGGAGTTTATACCTTAATGTACTTCCAGTTGAGTCAATGTTTACTCAGCACAGATGCAAAAGCCGACATTGCATTTTTATTCCTTCTGGCACCAATCAAAGCCATTCAGACTATCATGGACGGATTAATCATACTCCATGATGTTAGCATTTATGGGATGACATTTTTCATTGGCTCGTTGTGTTTCGGCATCCCACCTAACCTTGTGCACCTGCAATGCTGCTGGAATAAGGAGCAAGCGGCCATAAAGAGTGGGGGAAGAGAGTCTGTCCATCATTGCGTCTGAGACCGCATCGTTTCTTTCCCTGCATGTGCCTTGAATGGACAATTCCATCCATCACACCCTCCCATTCAACTTACGCGTCACCTCCCAACACCTCATGCTCAAAAACTTACACAATGGTACAACAAATGGTGCATTGAAGATCTTCTTTTGTCTGTGTGTCTGTGTGACTGTGTCCCATTCTTGCCATGTCTAACCATTTATGCAATTCTTCAAGCGTCAATCAACTGGGCCGTGAGCGCGCGACGCGAGACGTGAACTGCGGCTCCCATTGATAAAAAAGCCCTCGCCTGAGAGGCTGCATTCAACGTCACCAAGACATGCATTCAGTGAGAGGGCAGCATGCAGTCGGTCCCGAGCAAGATGCTGCACAACCACGCCACAAGGGTACAACCGTCAGGATCAGCTGCAACGTTCGTTTTCCGTATTTCTTTTTCTTGTGCCGCAAACCGTACCTGCATTTTGTCTGAGGTAAACACCTCGATGTCTACTTCGCAGGCGATGATGGTCACCATCTCCAGTTTCATATTTATCGATGGCATTCCCTTTCGTGGTGAGGAGGAAGAAATACAAAAACGGAACGGAGTGAAAGTCTTTCCCCTGCTCCTCCTCCTCCTCTCGGGCTGCAGGTTGAATTTGAAGAGTGTGCCGGGTTCTTCCTCCAAAAACTTGAGGTTAAGTCCAGACTGTTCCGTTCGGTTTTATCAGCTGAGAGAGTTGCTGCTGGACTCCTCGCCGCACTGACGCTGCCGATAGTGATGCTGCAGCAGCCGCACAACTCTCTCTCTCTCTCTCGCTCGCTCGCTCTCTCGCTCTCCTGCCCTCCCCCCCCTGGCTCCACATTGACGTCATTACCATCCTCACGTTCGGTCGTGTTTTACGCCACTACAGCGCTCGACGATCCGCGCGCAGGGGGCACTGCAGAATTCACGGTCCGGTTTATTCCGCTTTTTCTTGTATTTTCGTGTGTTGTTATGTTCACCGTGCTGCTGGAGGAGAAACATGTTGTCACAAGCGGTTTGAAAAACGAAACAGCCAAACTGTACATCAAGTTACACCATCATCTGTGTCAGCCTGAGAGCCTCTTAGTACCTTTCATAGCCTTTGAATGATGCTCTTACATACAGTACAATGGACATATCACCACAGGGGCTGGGCATAATACCAGGAACATATACAGTCTTATGTAAAAGCCCTGCGATATATGTTTTAATGCTCTGTCAGAGACTGTGGAGGCAATAGTTATATTTGATACAACCTATTACAACATACAGATTCAAAAATCACCATCACGTTAAATCAGTCACACCAAAAACTGCACATTGCAAGGGCATACATTTGTAGAAATGCAACAACACATTTATATTGTTACCACTAAATCTGTCAATTTGTTTTTAAATTATTCAGTTTTTCTTTTTTTTTGAGAAGCTGAACATGTTTTGGTATTTGTATTAATACATAGCTTTAACAATCTATTGATTAACAAAATATTTTTGTGATTCACTGCTGTTTTATCGATTTCAGTGTTAAAAAAAAGCAGTCAAACGAAACACTATTTGTAGGAGAAATGACTCTTTGATTAAACATGATCAGCTCACAACTTCAGGACACGTGTCTTTAGTATAGTTCAGAAGTATGTTGCTTTGTTTTAGGGGTCACAAAGAGGTCAAAAGATGTTGTGTCTATCATCTGAGTATTATCAACATTATACAAGCAGCACGCATGATTCACAGCTGTAGCATACTCTTTAATATCAAAGTGCAATCATATCAGCGCTATATTTGAAAAGCTGTTTTACTACAAATATAGCGTAAAATCCAGTTTTGCATTTTTGTTATCACTTTTCTTTCCGTCTCAAAGCACGATTACATAACCTCGCCTGTCAGCTGCATGCTCTCTAGAGTAACATGCTGCCTTCAGTTGACATGGTATGTGGCTTCATGGCCTAAGAATAACAGACAAACAACATTGTTACATGACAGTCACGCTGATGAGTTTCGTGCCAAAGCTGTTGTCTCCCTACATGCAGTTAACAAAACATTTACAGAGATCTATTTTGGACATCAGAGTCTTAAGGGTGAATGCCTTGTGGAGCCCGGGAAGACACAAATGCGAAAACTTGAAAAGAACTTCTCCGTGAGCTGTGCGGCTACGTTTAGTGCTGACTAGTTGATTGGAGATTAACTGTACCATAGCTCGTTATCACTCACAATAAAGCATCTGACTGTACCACCCACCGCTGCCGCAGCTCCCCTTCCTCTTCATTGCGGGGATACAGTGTGAGTTTCCATCTCAGCTGAAGACCAATCAAAGACAAGGTTTATTACGCCATTGCATAATAAACCTTGTCTTTTTTCCATCACTCAGACCACCTTTCTCCGTCCCTTCGTTTCATAATAATAATTGCCTGGCCGGCCGAGACAGCTAAGTCCCCTATAAGCTATTAATATTAAGGCTCTTGGCGGTGAGGGCTATTTATGTCTGTGTGTGTCAGGCATTGTCCACGCCGTGCATACGGAGAACATTAGTGAGAAATGTGAGGATGACTGTGACATTCCTCCACCAGACAGCATCAGTCAGTCCCCCAGTCTGGAAAAATCCGGCTGTTAGTGCCAAAAAACGCCCAATATCAGACACTCAAACATGTAGGCCGGAGCCTGAACTGCATCGTCAGCTGCTTCATGTGCTGGGAGTGAGTCTGTTTTATTCTTTCAAGTCACGATAGCAAGAGAAGGCACTAGAGAAGATGTTACTTGGCAGGTTTCAATATTATTTCAAAATCACCCCCACAGCTCATTAATCACGAGCTCAGAAGTGATAAAGCAGAGCATCTGTGCCGCCTTTTCTTTTAAATCCACTCTGTTTTTCTGGAATCTAATGTAGCCTTCGCTCGCCAAACGCTGTGATCATTTATTTAGGGCCTGTTGAAAAATTCTCTTTTCAGTTGCCTCTATTTACAAAGACTTGGGTCAACAGAAGGTGGCAGAGATTCACTGTCTTACTGACGGAAACTTCAGCCGAGCAGGTGCTTCACTCAGAGCCATCCTGCCTTTACTTAACCTTCCCTTTAGTCCGGACTAGTTTAATCAAGTCCAACCTTGTTCTACTCAAGCGCTACAGCCTACAGCTGCGCGGTTTAGCAGTGAATCCAGAGGACTTGTGACCAGGGGAACTGCAGTTGCATGAGGTATGTAGAAAGATTGTGGTGATGCTAAGTTCATTTAAAAAAGAATATAGTTTAATAAAAACATTTGTCCATATGTTTTGTTTACAAACTAGTGTCATAGTGGTCTTTCAATAAACTCACTGTCACAATAACAAGCTAGCTTGCTCACACCTCTGCCTGACTTTTGAACGGCGCTGGCTAAAGGTGCAAAAAACTAGTTAACAAGCGAGCGCAGGAGTCATAAGAGTCAGATTAAAGTAAATTACGCTTCATGTTAATAGATCTCGATGACTGAAATATACCAAAGACAATAGAAAAATGGTTGAAATAGTAAGCAAAAAGTAATGTATAAATGCTTAAAACAGCTCAAACTTGTTGAAATAGCTAAAGCCTATGGATAAATGGCTGACATTGCTAAAGATTATGAACAAATGGAGTTAGAGCTAAAACCAAATACTACATTATTAAAACATACAGCTTCTGCTACCTCAAGTGCTTGTAGTACAAATGGAACAACCTGACCTGAACAATGACAATTCAACAGTATGAAAAGAAATATTTGACTATTATCCACATTTATATGAGCTTTTAGTGCATGTTTGGGCATGTGAGCAAACGCCACAGGTTGCAGAATGCAGGAGGCGAGCACACGCCCTTCCAATCACCCTCAGCATTATTTTGGAGGTGGCTCAGAGGTAGAGCAGGGTCCTTGGTGAGATATGTAAACTCCACACACTGTGTGTGTGTGTGTGTGTGTGTGTGTGTGTGTGTGTGTGTGTGTGTGTGTGTGTGAATGGGTTAATATCGACATGTAGAGTAAAGTGCTTTGAGTGGTCAGAAGACCTGAAAGTCATTTTATCGTTAGCTGCAAGCTCAGCCGTCGCCATTTTAGAGCGGGTGAGAGTGGCAATAGAAATGCTCCCAATCTCGTAGAAAGCACCTTTAAGCAACGTCCACATTAATATCAATTTATGAGCGTGACAGTTGGGCGGACGTGTGAGAATAAAAAGGTTTGGAACCGCTGCCGTACGGTACAGTTCATTGGATGTGTCCTGAAATGTTTTTGATTATCAAAGCGCTCCTCTGATCCCTTTTGTCACTATTGATAAGTAGAATGGATCACTGTGGCTGATGAAGCACTTTTCTTCCTCTCTGGCCTCCCTCTGCAGCTCTCCTACTCCTCCTCATTCACAATTCCCACCATTAGATCTGGCGGTCAGGAACAAGACCCCATGTCAGAAAATAAAACTCATTCTTTATCTGTTTCAATGAAGGATTTAAAGGTGAGAAGAGCGACCGCTCATTTTTTTCCAAAATGCGGATGGTTAGAACCGTTTGAATGCGGTCACCTTGTAAGACGTGTTAATATCAGTATCAGTAGGGGTTTCACTTTAATAGCAACAATTATTTTAGGATGACACTGATTCAAATTGGTATTTTTGTCTGGAATAAATAGATGTGTTTAGAATGTGTGTACATACTGTATATGTATCTTTGTTGTGAGAGAGGAGAAGATTGATACCACTCACTCGCTCATCTGTATATCTGAGGCAGCAGCAGCTAAGCTTTTACAAATACTGGATACATCTTGCAACCAGCACCTCGAAAGCTTACGTTACATCTTATCTAACTCTCGGCAAGAAAACTGTCCCTTTATGGACAAACCAGATGTTTTAGTTAAAAACTGGAGCTAAATTTGACGGGAAAGACGCCGCAAAGTTGCATATTCTTATGGCTTTAAAGTGTGTTGCACCGTGCACATAAAAAGCAAAAGATGTTGTTGTATTTAGGAAATGGAAATGGGATTTGCCTTTTTAATTTAGCCTCTGTTTCTTTACATGGCGGTAAAAATAAATGAATGTACTGTACATAGAGGCTACATTAATACATATGGCAGGGTCTGGAATTTGCATGATGTACTTTAAAAGAGACGAGAAGAGGAGGAGGCGGCACTGAGGCAGCAGAGACGCTCAAAGGGTGACACACTGTGTCTCAGACTCACTGACGAGCAGAATTTGTATTCTGAAGTAGAGCTCTGCAGAGGAGCAGGAGGGAAAAAATCAGGGCAGTGGATCATCAGGGTGGGTGGATATACGCATGCTCATAACGCACATTGACGCACAAACCAAACAATCCAACTCATAAACACAAGGACAAATAAAAACATGAAAAAAGTAATGTATTGGTGCGTAAACATCTGGAAATTTCACCCAAAATAGAAATGCGTAAAAATATGAGGCGATATGAGATGTGTGTGTGTGTGTGTGTGTGTGTGTGTGTGTGTGTGTGTGTGTGTGTGTGTGTGTGTGTGTGATGTAACAGCAGAATAAAGACAGGAATGAAGACTGCAGGCTCTGGGTGCACTACCAATATGATCTTTACATACACGCACGCGCGCACACACCATCCATTCACTGCCAACCTCTTGTTACACCAGGCTACCTCTCTTGGCCCAGCCAACCCAACCCCCGGTGCCAGCGCCAATGCAGCTGCTGTAATCTAGGCCAAGCTATTTATAAAGCAAGCAGCCAAGTACAGGCGCAGGGAGCCAGGGGGAGACAGAGGGATGGGAGGATAAAAGAGTGTCTACAGGGCAGAGAGACAGATCTACAGAGTGTAGGTGAGAAAGAGCGGGCGAGAAGCACAAGGAGGCAGGGTGACACGGAGGGAATAAAAGTAGTGAGAGAGAGAGAATGAGAGAGAGAGAGAGAGAGAAAAAAAGAGAGGATATATCAGATGCAAAGGACAGCGTGACCTGAGGAGCAGACAGCAGCCATCAAATGTAGCTGATGAGCACATTAGCCGCGATCAACACTCCTTTAAAGCACTCCAAAATGTTTTTTATCTGGTAGTTTGAATCTTGCAGACGAGCTGACAGGATGTGAGGGAGAGAATGTGGCTGCTGCAGTGTTTAGTGATTTGGAGGAAAAACTAAATCTTGACAGATAAGTTTTACACGACTTCTGGCAATCAAGCATTCATCAAGAAAGTCAGACTCGGCCTCTGGGAGTTGTCTGTCTCCCAGAGGCCGACTGTGACTGTAACTTTCTTTCTCCTCGTGAACAAAAAGGAGTAACTGTCCAGGTAGACTGTCCAATGTTCCTCCACGAAAAACACATCCAGACGATGACTACGTTATCACATGGTGTTATTTTCCAAAGTTGTACTAGTTTGAGTTATTTTTAGTTGGATCATTCTTAGGGTCAGAACCAATCAGAGGCAAAGTCGGGGGGGGTCTATGCATTATACAGTCGTGGCACAGAAATAACGATACACACTGAGGAAGAGCTTCTGAATGTCATCGTAATTTATCTTCGCCTAATAACCATTTTTACTGAATGAAGCCTGAGCGCTTCATAATGTAACTGAGTCCCACCTGCGTAAGTCAGCCGCTGGTTACATCATTTAGTCGAGCAGGACTGTGATGCCCACCGGCTGCTAATAGCCACATTAACTAGTCCTCCTCCCTCTAATTTCCACACAGATTAGTTGTTCAAAATGTGACTTCATCAGAGAAAAAAATGGCTGCACAAGAGTGTGTGTAGTACTAGTTTACACATGTGCAGAACCGATTGTGCCGGATGTTCAGATTGGCTAGCGAGTGGCACGTGTTGTTGTTCTTCCTGTGAAGAGAAAATGAGCTTATAAATGATATTATAAAGTGATATCGGATCAGTGCATAGACTCGCGTACTCACCGATATGCAATCCAGCAGTTTAGGCGGCACCAGAGGCACTTCCGACTGTGGTTTTGGTCGTGTGTGAGAATACCTTTTGATAACGTATCGTATGTAAACAAGTAAATGAACAAAATAACACCAGCTGCTTTGTGTACAGAGTGCTTTTACAAACCGCATCACAAACATGGGAGATGACAGCATAGTATGTTTCTGGTGCACAGCCCACATCTGGTGGGACACCAGCAGCTGTTCAGTGTTTTAACCCAGTCCAGCAGCTTAGGAGCTGCAGAGATGAGCTGCCACATAGCCGTGTGAGCGGGACAGAGAGAGAGGGAGAGGAAGGGGGATGGACGAGGAAGCGCCAAGCGACACGTGCCGATGGTTCCACTGATTGCTTTGCTTTGAAATCAGGTCAAATCTTTGGATTGGTTGGGCAGACTCTCTGACCCGCGTGCTGGCATCGCCACTGAATACCAGACACAACAAAAAAGAAAGAAAAAAAAAAGAGGCGGCGGGGACGGGCCCATGGTGACTTGGGACAGAGCTTGGGACACAACACAGTGCTCTGAGAAGAAGTGGATGCCATTTCCTGATTTCCAGGCAAACAATAAAGGAAACGCAAACGATATACAAGGATCGAGAGAGCTCTCTATTCTTTCACTCATTTTAAATGATACGAACAATTAGTGTAAGGATGCAAACTTTAATGAATGATTCATAAGCAAGCTAAATGAAAAGGGAGACAGAGTTATGCAATAACGTTCATGTATTCTTTTAGAGAACCCACTTACCACCGGTGCAACAGATGCTCAAACTGTACAAATCACAGGGACATGTTGCCACACACAGCCCCAGATGGCAATGACTTGGGTGTAGCTCATCAATAAGCAACATGATCGAGACAGTGATAGGCAAAGAAAGGGAGTTGGACACAAAGACAAACTTAAATGACAGGGAGACAAAGCACTCGTGGGAGAAATGACAAATGAAGGATCAAAAGAAAAACAAGAACAAACAAGAAGCGAAGAAAACCAAATTGAATTGGGGGGCGGGGATGGAGAGATGTCACATACACACTTGTATTTCCGTTTTCCAGTAAAGTAACAACAGCGAAAGACAGGTGCAGAGGAACAGTCTGTCAATAGTCCTTTTCTGTAAATGACAACCGGCAGGAATTGATTTGGATGCCGCTCTCCCCGCCTCTCTGTCCTCATAAATAACTCCAAGAAGCGGCCTCACAGGGGAACAAACTCAGGAGCCTCACAACACTGAAATGTCAATAAAGCTCTGGAAGTAAACAGGAAGTTAAAAGAAAGGGAGAAAAAAGGGAGGATTCAAGCTAACTAGAGCTACAGTAGGATGCAGTAAAGATAAACGTTTCTTTGCACAAGTAACCACTTTCAGGCGTACAATGCAGTCCAACAGAATCTGTAAAGAAAAAAAAAAAACCTTTGGGTTTATTTCAGCACCGAAAAGCAATTATGTACAGAACATTTTCTACGTCATGGACTGATTGCAGTTAAGCCTAAATTCATGGGACTCCATTTATACTTCAGTCAAATATGAGATCATGTGCTGTTGTTGTATTTGAGAGCTGCTATTCTTGAAAACGCCCACATAACAATTCTTTTTTTAGACTGATTGAACCAGAAAATAATCTGGATTTAAATAGACTCACCAGAGCACGACTAAGAACAAAAAACACAGCAGCTTACGAGGCATGCTAAATCTTATAGATTCATAATCAGCCCATGTGTAGTAGGAGAGGGCGGGGTAAGATGAGTCCTGTGGCAAGATGAGCCGTCTCTTTTATCAAAGCAACCATACACAAAACCAATCGTGATCACAGATCAAAGAGGAAAAATCTATTTCCTTGAAGCTGTAAGGCTGACGGTGTGGGAGTGGAACTGTGTGAGTGAGTATCTTAGAATGAAGAAAAACTATTAAATCAAACTAATTTATCATGACGAGGATAGAAGGATCTTTAAATACATCTGGTAATGTTTGAGGTCGAGAAAGTACAATAGGACAAAATAGACTTGGATGTTTCTAAATTACGAGGTAATTATATTACAATGTGTCCAAGAGATCATTTTAATACCACTGTGTCTCTGCAAAAACAAATACAAAAACATGCAGAAGAGCAACTCAGAAAAATAAAAAGTAGCTTATTGTGAGGAAGCTGTAAAGTTCTTTTAAAAAGAAGAAAATAGGAGCTAAATTATTCGGAGCTATTAAGTGACAGAGCTATTAAGTGTAAAAAGGGATAAAAGTGACAGAAACAAAACAGAAAAATCACAAATTCCACAAAGATAGTTACTGATGTAAAATTAGAAAATGCAGCAATCTTCACATTTGCGCAAAGCCTATAGGCCTGTTGCTGATCAACTTATGACCTCCACTTCTTTCAAATTGGATCGCATCAGCGACTGAATGTGACCGAACAGAACCAGATGCAAACAAAAAGTTCCCTTCAATTATTGTTCTTTCATTGATTAGTTTGTTGACACGTCTGTAGTTATTTTTCCACCAGGTGGGAGATATTGACTTTGACTTGTCAGTTGAAGGCTGACGTGGAGTTTTTCCCAATCTAAAACTATATTTTGTGAACCGGGCATTGCAACACTTTCAAAAACATAGTCACAGGTGTTCTGGCTGATTCGACCTGCGGCCAGGTTGAACGTGAATTAGTGATTAAACGAGGGAACCAGACTCCATGGACCAATGAGAAAGGGCCCTAGCAGGGTAAACAAGATGGAACTGATACATGATAATTATAGTCCTTTTCTATTGAGTGTTTCACAACCAGTGAGCAAGAACTCACAATGCCCTGCACTTGAAAGCAACAGAGCCGTAATTATTGTTTTTCATTACACCTGCATTTACCTTACAACGGCAAATCAAAAAGAGCATACAAGCCTGGCATCACTACCTATATACTCAAGAAAGATACTCACTAAATAAAAGTAGTGTCCATGGACACATTGACACAATGCAATGCTCCACAAAAATGACCCTTGTGTGTCCAAAATCTCAAATCGCAGCTCACTACAGAGTAACAACCGTGTCTTGTTACGTAAGGAATAATGAATGGATGGACGAGGGATAGGCTTCAGACTCAGCCTTTGCCTTGTCATAGCTGGGAAAGACGGGTGTTCCTAATAACACTAATAATGGGACTGTGCGGTCGGTGTCAGACAGCCAAAGTGTTCCGCATAACAAATTTAAATGACGTAAAAAAACAGGTCTGATTCCCTCTAGAACATATAGGTGTAACTTGTTCCATCCTAACAGATAAAACAGGGAAATGAGCAAGATGCCAATCAAGCACACTGAGAAGAGACCTAAGCATCCAGAAGAATGAAACCTCCTGGGTGGGTTCACCACGGGTGTGCAGGGCCTTTACCGTTTACCTTATCATCGTTTTCCTGTTTAATTCACAGCCCTTCTGTACAGGCACAAAGATCAGTGATGTTTTCAACCTGTGCAGTAAACAGTCAACAATTTTCTGTAAACACAATAATTAGCGTTCCATATATATTGCAGATATTTTGTCACACAATCAAGTCACACATTATTAGCTTGGTTCACTTTTTACTGGTAAAAACCTCGTAGCTGACTTTGACTTGAGGTATTCATTTAACACGGGCCATTATAGTTTCACACAGAAAAAGGGAAAAGTGTCATTGCAAAAGAAAACACTGTCATCTTGTCAAATGTGCAAATACTTTGCCGCCCTGAGTGCCACAACAGCTCAATTCAGCCAAACTGCTTTCCATTGTTGTCGGCTTGACTTAAATTGCTCTCTCCTTTCTTCTGTTTGATGAATAAAGGCAAAACAAGCTCACCGGGTCGGTGAGACATCCCCGGTCAGTGTACCAGAATAATATCCGGGCCGCAGCGGGAGCAGGGGCCAGCGGCACTCACTCACTCCGCACTGCATCATGTCTGACCTTCAGCCTGCCAAGCACCCGCTGCCTCACGTTCACCCCCAGCACCCCGGGGCCGACACCCAAATATAGGCCATAGTCTGACACATGCAAACATATCACTACCACGCGCGTGCATGCGCGCTGAGCGTGCAATCGGTTGTGCGTGCACATAAAAACACGCATGCCGACTTTCACTTTTCACATCCTCCATCACGCTATCTTAAGTCCCTGAGATGTTTAGTCGCCCCACTTCGCTCCGGGGTTGTCGTACTTTATCGTCTGATGTACACGAGTCACACTATCAAACACGTTAGACTGAAGTGTCCACCGAAGCGGTTCAACTTCTTACTTACAGCACTCCATTGCTGCTACTCTGCTAATGCATTGCTGGAAGGAAACATATTCGTAGGGCTTCTGCAGTAAATATGCTGAATCTAGTGGATACTGCAATAGTTTGGGTTTAATGTGCTTATAATATACGTCCTTGAGTTTTCTGCCTACAGCCCAATGCAATGGAGATGAATGGAGTTTTATTTTTAGGTGCTTTAAACTTTGAAAATTATATAATATATTTTTTTAGAAACACTGACCTTGCTACTTTGGATAAACTATACTAAATATAGTTTTGATTGAAACTATTTCCCACCAAGAACTAGTCCCTAGTTTAAATTAAAAGAGTGTACTGAGTATTATCTACCATAACGGGGGATGGTGTTGCTATTAAATAGGACAAGGATTTGAAACTCAATCCTCGTGATTATACATCAGAAAACTCTTTCATCAGTGATAGATTAACATTAAGTCCACACTTTAGGTACAGCACAGAAACTCATCTCGTAAAGACACACAAGTCCACGAGAGTTAAAGAGTAAAATACATAACAGTTAGTCCAACGGTAAATTAACAGTTACTTTCACTGTTGCATTAACAACACAATATCCCCAGGAAGCTATGACAAGTGCTAGCTTTGTTAGCAGTGAATCACACAAAACATCACAAAGAAATCACACAAATGAAATAAGCTCACAAATTACAAATAGAAAAATTGCAAAACAGCTATAATAAACTGAGTACAGACAGATAATATTCTAACGAGAGGAGTACATTAAATGCCTAAATATTTGCCAAATAAGGTGTTAGACATATCCATATTATGTTTGTTATTGACACTAGTATTGACAATTCCCCCCCTGCACTCACTCAGCCTTTTTATTTGAATGCTGTTAGTACGTCAACTTCATTTCATTTTATTGGGCAAGAAGGCAAACATTGTCGCTTTACTTTAATAGAGTAAAACTCAGCTGGAGTCATGTTTATGGCCACCCAACAGATGGAAATCAAATATCCCTGTATTTCAGCTGCTAAATGCTCCACTGTGTCACTAACTTGTCTGTCAGCATTTAGTGCTGAGCAGGTATAGTGGGCAGTGTTCACAGTACATGAGCTTTTTAGCTCCTGGCAGCCGCCTGCTGCGTCTGTAAATGAGGTTGATGGGAGTGGTGAGAGTGAACCAAACACAAAGGGCACAGTTTGTAAAACCAAAACAATGAAGTGAGAGACACTGAATGCTCCGCGGAGCTGAAAGGAGCTGCACGAGTAACCCGCCTTCACATTACACTTAATCATCTGAGCCAGTGTTAATATGAAAAAATATAGATTTAGTTCAGCTGAAAGCTTTCATACTTGAAGAAGACAGTGCCGCAACCTGAACACATTTGTGTTTGCTCGTCGAAGATAAAACCATTTTGCTGGGTGTTGTATTAAGGTTGCAGCTGCTGCTTGCTTGATTGCGCTGGTTATGGATTGAGGAGAGCGGAGTCTGACAGCAGCGGTAGCAGCGATGAAAGCTTTGCTCTGTGCTGATTAGGCCAGCAATACACCGGGTACTATGAGAGACGACTTATAATGGCTTCTCTGACCTTTCCCTCGACAAGCAGAAACCACTCTTCCTCGTTACTTTGCCCGTGCACACCTCTGTCTCCAACTCCCTCGCTCCTTGTACACACTTGATTTCCGTGGGGGCTGTAGATGATGAATCTTGTCAGAATTAAAGGCCCCGCTGGCTGCAGCTGTGCTCACTCTATGCAACGCTGTCAATTGTATTCCTATGCTGAATGTAGTCCATCATCTCCCGGGCCAGTTTAAGGAAAGCTAATGAGAGGTATAAGTGACTCAGCATAATCCAAGTCAAATCTGAAACCTGGAGACCCAGAACAGATTGAGTGCAATTTGATTTGGGTAGGTGAAGTTTTGCTTTTCGTTTGGTTCAATGACTACTTAAATGCAACAGATATCAGACTTGGTCAGAAATAGAACGATGACGTCCTTCTGGATGTATTTTTCATCTTTGTCTGAGGTGCTTTTAGACAGTTAAAGAGTTGTAGCATTACATAAAAAGTGTGCCACCAGACTTAATTTAAATGTTGCATTTGTCTATAATAATGACACAAGGTCAATTAAAAATAATAGCCTTCCTATTTGAGGTCCTTAATTAAGAGACCGTTGATAAAAGCTCAGTGAGAGATCATTCAAATCATTAAATGTGGTTGCACAGCCCAGTTTTAGTCATGATAATTCATTTTAATGAGTAAATGAATAATAAACCCAATCATTTCAGCGGAGAGGTGGGCTGATCTGACCAGACATGAGCTGGACTTCCTAAAGAAACAGTAACAACTTTGAAGGTGTCTCTACATTCTACATGAAAAGCTGGTCAGGGGGAACAAAATACTGCAGATAAAAGAGAACGTGTGCCACGAGGTTTTACTGTCTTTTCACTAATGCAGAAGAAAGGACAGGCTTTCACAGCCCGCTAAGAGCTTCTTATAAATATGGGGGCACATGTCTTTCTCTCTCTGTCCCTCCCTCTCTCAAAGAGCACAGTGTGATTACAGAAACAGCCCATCCTCCTGCATGCAGGCCTTTGAGCGCAGAAACAGAAGGTAATGTCATTATTGGGAGGGAGCCAAGAGCCCAAAGACACAAACATGTAGGTTGCCATGTCCTTGCTCTGTACTGAGGATGCAGACACTGGGGTTAAAGATGTCAAGTTTAGGAGAGTGCAGACATGTTGCAAATTTAGAATACGTTGTGTATGTTTATGTGTGTGCTGAAACAATCGACACTGCTACAAGCCAAAAACAGCCTCTTAAAGCAACTGTTTGTGCTTTGAAAATATCACAAGCTGCCCGTTTTTCAATTTTGTACCTCATCCCTTTCTGTTCTCATTTTGAAAGTTTAAATAAATGTCAAAATTTCTATTTTTAGCGTGGCTCATTTAATTGAACTGTATGGAGAACAATCTATTGACATGCTCTGACTGAAGGGTGCGTGGGTGGCATTTCCACTTAAAAGCGGAGTGTGAATCGTAATGAAGCGAGGAGGCAAACAGGAAAGGGAGGGGAGGCGGCGGACTCCATCGCTGGGAGCAATGGGTGTACAAACAGCAATCTCACAAAGCAGGGAGTGATTCGTTTAAAGGGATTTTGTGTATGCGCTAGATTTAGCCTCTCCGCTCTGCATTCATATACATAGAGGGGGGGAGAGAGGGAAAGAGAGAGAGAGAGAGAGAGAGAGAGAGAGAGAGAGAGAGAGAGAGAGAGAGAGAGAGAGAGAGAGAGAGACAGGGGCAATTTTAAAACAATTAAAGGAGAAGAAAGAAAGTTACCAAGTGATCAGAAAGAGAAGAGGAAAATATTGTGGAAAAGACAACTTCTAGAGGTAAGATGAATGCATAGACTTGACTGATAATGAAAGACTGGGAGACTTAAAGATAGGGAGGCATGCCAGCTGGATGGATGGAGAGATGATAGGAGAGCATAATTGGATTAGAGGGGCAGAACATTAAAAGTATTTGCTCTGTATCCTCCTCCAGAAAACAGGATCCAGTGATCCCAAGTGTTCCCGCTCTGAGGAGTCTAATAAAGCTGCGACAGTGGAAGTCTCCACATCCATGAGAGGCCCTTCACAGAATATATACTGCCTGTGTGTGCATATCCAAATGGAACACGTCTGTAATGTGGGCTTTTATATGAGGCCTGTTGCTACATCTACAAGTATAAGTGGGGCATGAATAACACACTGCATGATCAAACGATATGCACAGGCCCATAAATTCAGGTTGAGCATGGATCATGATTCAAATTGTACTCCACTGCCCTGCATTCATGTTTATTGGCAAATAAATAACAGCATCAGGTGTGCATGTGTGTGTGTTTGTGTGTGCCTTTACGGTTGAGCGATGCGCGGCGCAGCTTGAGATTATGACAGGATTGAAAGCTGTGGATGACATCATGCATGAGTTGCTAGTCTTTGGATCTTGAATGCGCTGACACACTCAGCATGACTCAAACACACACGCACACGTACACACACGCTCACGCACGCACACACGCGCACACACACACACACACACACACACACACACAGAAAGTGAGTTTGCTCCATCTCACCCTGTGTATATCCTCTTCGAACACTGCTTCATGGACATTGCATGCAAACAGCGCCGTTGGGAGGTCGCTTAGATCCATCATCTCCTCCGCCATGCCGTCCTGATCAGTCTCCCCAAATACCATGTCCTCTTCGTCTTCCTCGTCCTCCTCAGGATCGCTGCTGTAGGCCCCTGAGCTGTTGCTCCACACCTTGGAGCTCTCTCGCAGCATGTTGAAGCCTTTTGGGAAGTCAACTGGATAAGATAAAATAAGATAATCCTTTTTAGTCCTTAAGTGAGGAAATTACAGGATAAGAGCAGCATTGCTCACAAGTAAGTAAAGGGTTAAGTAATAATATTGGTGAATGTACTGGATGGATGTTGCGCTCAAAGAATGAGGTATAGTGAGACATTGGTGTGGAGATTACTGGGGTGCACTTAACTCGTGATGACACCCCATTGTGGTTGTGGGATAAAAGGGAAGGAGAATGAAATAAGATGAAGAACGGAGTGACAGTTGAAGATGGCGAGAAGAGATAAGGATGAATAGGACAAAAGATGAAGCAAACAAAAATGAAACATATAAAACAGAGATGTCATGTTGACATCTACTTGCAGGCCAGTATTCATGATTTAAATATTACATCAGGTTATGGTTCAATTGTAGTACATTTGGGTAATCACTCGTGGGTATAATAAAATCTACCACTAACTAGTAATCTAATTGATTTAGAGAACCATCTTTCAAAGATGCCTTGAGGTACTGTATTAGGGCTGCAAGAAATGATTGTGTTTTCCAATTATTTACTCCATTATGTGTTTGTGTGTATATATATATATATATATATATATATATATATATATATATATATATATATATATATATATATATATATATATATATATAAGATTGTGAAACATCTCAACATCTCAATATCCAGAAAACCCATGGTGCTACATTTTAATAGCTTGTTTTGTCAAATCAAAAGTCAAAGATATTCTGTCCACTATTAAAGAAGGCTAAGAGAAGCAAAATTAAAGTTAAGCGACTTTTTTTGCTTTAAAAACATTGTTGATGTGGTTCATTTCTGTCAACTAATTACATTATTTGCCATTGTTTTACTGATCCAAAAAGGAAGCACGAGGAATAACAAACAGGATGAAGAAAATGTCAAATGTCTGACACTAAATGTGAAACTTCACACTGCACTGTCGATAGACTGCCATCTGGTGGGGCATTTAACGCGAATGATGGTTTCTTTAATATCTCAATCACAATTCCATTTGACAACTAACATGATTGTTTAAAAATAAATCGGGGAAATACGAAATGCATGTTGATTATGGACCTACAACTGTATCCCAGTGTCCTTCAATCTCTGTAGAACGACGTGCAACAAGTGCACGCCGAGGCAATGACATCATCAGCATCACGTCCACAGTATGTGAATGCCCGCACAGGACCGTGACATCGCGCGCACTCGGGAGGGAACTCCTACGGTCACGAAAACGGCGCGTGCAATATTGCTGCACGCGCCTTGAGCATCAAAGTAACAGTTTCCCTCCCGACAACACTGCGTTTCCGGTGCCAAATGCTGTTTTAATTCTCAAATAAAGAGGGGAAGTTAGCGCAGAAACGTGGTTGCACGCTAAAGGATGACGCTCCCGTGTATTTCCCCCTCTGCAACCAGTTAAAATGCGTAAACGCGAGTCAGTATTACTCACCGCACTAGTGTCAGTGAACGCGGCCGAAACGACCCATTGCAACTGGACTAAAACACGAGATTTTCAGGTGACTTTGTCAAACCGACGCAAAGCTACACCGGTGTTTGGTGAGACTGATGTCAGACGCGTCGGTGTTTGTTATTACTGGATTATTGGACCCCCCATATGACGCTGCCGACTCCAGCGTCGGCACCCGCAGGTGAGACCAATGACGAGACGGTGGACTCGTGGCGACCAATGAGGCTGTAGGTAAGGGAAAAGGGGCGGGGCCGTGAGGATGCTCTGTCTCGAGACTGGTAGCGAGACCGAGCAGCAAAACGTCCAGAGTGCACGCAAGCGTCCACGTATGACAACTCTTTCTCTGGTCCACCTGTTGCACACACGCCATAAGATAAACATAGAAAAACAATTTAAAATTGACTTTTAGTAGCTTTTTTTTGTTCAATACTTTAATTTCAAGCAACATGAGGGAACTTGGTGTCAGAAAGTAGGATGTTTCATGCATCAAGTCTCAAAGAGCAAGAGGTTTTCCTTTTTATTGAATGATCACAATATCCCATAATGCAATTTATGGTGTACTCTGCAGTATTAGAACACTTTTCACCAAACTAGTTAGGCGCTTCGTCTGGTTAATGGCAACAGTGAAATTTAAGTTGAAGTTAGAACAAAACGTGTTGCAAACCCGGTGCACTTTTTTGCAAATTGTTACCAAGCAAGTACACTGTAAATAGGTTAAATTACGTTTTTAATGGCACACAATTGCATATACTTTACAATAAATCCTCAGTTCAGGTTTCATTAGTTGGCGGTTTTAATAACAAGATATGCTTCAGTTGGTTTACACAGTAATGTAATGAGGATACACACACACACAAAACAAACCACAGGTGATAAAATGAAAATTACTACTGAATACTGAGGAAAGGCGCTCTGCTTCATTAACACTGCAGACATGAACGGCCACATACTATATGTCGCTGAGCAGTGAAACAATGTCTGCATCCATTCATCATGGAGTATTTTATCAAACGTAATCATCAAACACGTACTTAAAACATTGTATCATAGATGTATTTTGTTAGGTTAAAAAAGGGACAAGAATGTAGAATTTGTTTTCCTTCAGTAGATTTACCCTTTTATACTCAACAGTGCACATTTCAAGTTTATCAATTATTTAAGAAGCATGCATGATTCCCTTCTCTCGGTTTGAGTCATTCAAAATGTTATTATCATCTTTGTTTTCAAATCTTTTTGTAATATGTCGGGTACTGACTTATTACTGTCGCTTTTTTTAAAAATAACTGCTACAGTGATGCGTCACTCACCTATATGGGTTTTGTGTGATCTTACAGTAATTTATCCGGTGTAGAGCTACATTTTTTTAAGGCACACTAAAAGCTAATTTGAAAATTAATAAATAAATTACAATAAATTAGACAATTTGCGTCAACTTTTGGTCCCATCAGGAAAAAAATAGTAAAACAATGCAATTCCAAGAAGAAGAAGCAACATTATGGAGTGAAAATCACTCATGTAACAGAAAGTTAAAAGGCAGATATTTAAAGTCACAATGTTCATTGGCAAGTCTGGAGCAACATTATATATCTTTGAGGAGTATACTCACAATCCTCAATGGAAGAACAGATCCCTTTGTGCACTTATTAATGAGCAATACATTTGCTTAACAGTCATGGAAGTGAGTAGTGGTGGAAGCTCCAAGGCACAACACCATCTATGCTGTCATATCATTGTGAATCAGCTACAACATCCAGCAGCTTCTGGTTTCTTCCGTTCATTTTTGGAATGAATACAGCTGACATCTTCTCAAATATTGGAACGCTTCTCAAGGTCACGTTTTGGTTCAGAGATTTCCGAAAAGGAAAGCAGGTGGAGAGGAGTGTACGGAAAGTTAAACACCCAGCAGACTCCTATTTTGAGCTGGAGGTTGTGTAATTGTCAAAAGAACTCCTTCAAGGTCCTTGAATCATGTATATAGTTGAAAAGCGGAGAAAAAAAAAACATAAAAATACTTTAATCTCGCTTTAGGTCAGGGTGACCAGTTATCGAGTCAACTGTGGAGTGTTTCAGGTTGACTGGGAGAGTCGCAGGAGCCACACCATCGTTGTTGACCAGAGCTCCGTAAGAGAAAGCACCATTGTTTTCTTGCTGAACAAAAAGGCCCTTGTCGTGAATAGTCGGGACACCTGATAATGGAAAGAACAGGTAGTATAAGGTTCAAGTGAGCAACTGCATGTTGAAAAGACAATGCAAAATGATTTTTTTAAAGTAAACATTTCAAATTGTCACAAAAGATAACTAAAAAACTTAAAAGATGAATTTGGATAAACTGTCATTGTTACAAAGATGAGTGTTGTCTGCTGAAGCCCCACTTTGCACTTTTGTACATAAGATATGTAAAAAAAAAGAAAAAATTTAAAAAAAGAGCGCTCCAATTTTCTGTATTTATGTAAAGTTTATCCAAACCATTAACCATATCCATAGTGACATAGGGCTCAAAGGTCTTGGTCCTTTTTCTGTTTTTGGTGATGAGAAAGACCCCAAGGAAACAGAATGCAGATCTGTATAAAGCAGAACATACTTGTCATTATTTTAATTCACAGATTATCGGCTTATGGGTGTAACATTGTTCAGTGATGGCGTTCACAAATAATGTCACAGGCCTTTCTTAAAGCAGACATTTTAAGCACAGGTGCTGCTACTAAATATGGCATTGTTCTATTCACGTGTCCCATTAAGCACCGTAATAATGAGTAATGCACAATATCAGGACAGAAACAGGAGTAGCTAAATACAATTCAGCCATCTGTGTTTTTATTATTATGATTTTCCTGCTGCATGTCTGCATGACCAACATGTCTTGGTTATAAAAGGACTATAATTAACTCACCCCAACAAAAACATGCAGATGTGAAGAACGTCTTCATTCTTAAACTCTACGTAAAACACAGCGCCTGAAAACCAGAACAGAATCAGTCATTAGTGGCTCTTAAAAGGTGTGTAGCAGGAGCATAGCTGAGGTTCTCAACTCTGCAGAGAAAGCACTGGGGCTTTGCTCTCTCTCTCTCTTCTTTGTGCCAGGCAGTGATTTGCATGCATCGGTCATAACAGGCTCTATTGAAAACTACTTGTTAAGGACCGCATAACTCACCAGCAACCATGGCAACGATAGTGGAGAGGCTGTAGTTGACACCGGCAACCAGAGACGGGTCATACAGCTGACAAGCTTGGGAGAGAAATCTAAAAAGAAAATCACACACACACACAAAATTGGTAAACAGCAACAATTTAAACAAAACGTATTAAAACACACTTTGTTCTTGAGAAAAAATTGCTAGACCTAGAAGTAAGAAAATAAGTATACTGTTTGCCACATCCATAGAATCTGAAATTTTGAAGACTAATAAAACATAAATAAAAAAAGAAACACACTTTGTTCACCTGTAAAGAATAAAAAACGGGAACAAATACCAAGCTAATATTCTTTTTTAAAGGAATACTTCACCCACTAAATGACCAATTATATATCACTTGGAAAAGAGGAAAAAGTAAAAACAAGCAAAAGTCTTGATTATTGAATTAAACGGGGGCTCCATTTAAAACAAAACTACATCAAATCATCTGTATACACACACTCACACAACCCATGCAGTATAATTCAAGTCTCATTTATCTGGTTGTGTATTCAGTAATATTTCCTAAAACCCTACTATTTAAAACACATAGGACTCGTCCGGACCAGTAGCGGGCCTGTGCAAGCTGTGAAGGCAGAAATGTTTTACATAGTAAGGTTTTAGAGAAGCTGCGTGTTTTTGGATAGTACTGAGAATAACTGGATGAAGAGGATTTCGATTGTACTGCACAGGTGGTAAAACATATTGACCACTACGGCCAACTGTAACCACCACACTAAGCAGACTTTTCAGTAAATACTCCGTCTTTCATGTTACGTACTTCGCCTGAAAGACCACTGAAGCCACCATGCACACAAACATGACACTGAAGATCGGGTAGCCGAGCTGCATGGAGCCTTCAACGGTGAGAACCAGCATCCCTGATACCGCCTTCACTGTGATGACTGTGACCGAGCCTGAACCCCAAAGAAAAATAACAGTTAAATAAACAACAAACGAGAGAGGTTTAGGTGCATATTGAACATAAAAACTGTGGTCATGTATAATAAAGTATGGTAATAGCGTGACTATGTAGATTGTATAAAATTGACAGTGTTTAATGCCGGACACTCACTCAGTAGCGCGGCCAGCATCAGAATAATAACGAGGTAGTTAGCATGGCGCCGCTTGTAGAAGTATAAAAGCAGGCAGAACGTGATGATCTCCAGGAGCTGTCAATGAGGAGGATAGCAATAATAAACACCAAATTAATATAAAATAAACAAAACAGGAAGCACTGCAGACGTTGCCAGATTACAGCCGGAGACCAATATTTGAGATATAACGACACGGGTCGATAAGGCTGAGAAATTAGCTATGATCAAAACAAGTTTGTAGAAAACCATTTGTACAGAAAGAAGAAGACCAATGATTAGTTATGGTTGACAGAAGATTTCAAGGACATTTCTCCTGCAGCAGCTTGTGGTGTTGTAAAATGAAATATCCCACCAAGTGTCTCTTAGTCAGTGTTGACGTTGGTCTATTTGGGGCCTCTCTGCATACGCAGTTGTCAAGTGTTTGGCCAAATGTATTTACTCATTTTGGATCTCCAGGAAAAGTAAATAATGATGCAATGTTTGTTACTGATCCAACAGCAATTCAGGGTGTGACCATCTTCCCCATTCATACCTCGGTAAGATGGCTTTAAATGTTAGCCTTGTAAAAAAATAAATAAATAAAACTTACCATATACAAGAGAACAGGCCATCCTACAAGATGCGTCACAATGTTCTCCGCTTTGAGTTTCTCATGAGAGTTTGGTCCAAATGCTACAAAGAGGTATGTTCCACCTATGGTTAGAATAGAGCCCAAGAAGGACAGCCCGTAGCGCTCTGAAATAACATAGAGTTTACAAATTACATGCAAATCAATTTCATTGACGTAGGAAATGTTATAGGACCCACCAGCATCACATTAAAATTCAACAGAGCTCTTTTGAAAAAATAAAATAAAAATAGTTTTTGTTAATGTGGTCTTACAAATGTACATTTTCAACAAAATATGGCCTGGATATGAACACACTCTTTGACTGTTATTTCATGCATTATACTGTAGCATCTAAGCAGGCCGTGTGACGTTTCTCAGGAGTTTGATAAAAATTTGCATACAACGACACAGATTCCATGATAATTGCACGAGGGTGTCCAGTTACACACGTATGGTATACTTACTTGCAAAGTCCTTTGGCTTCAATTTCTCACGCAGAAAAATGAGACCCAGAATTGAGCTCGCTGGAAACAAATAAGCAAAAGCAAGACGTGTTTAAAAACGACCCTCTTAAACTAGTTTTATGTATACAATTCAGAGACTCTATTTCTCTGGCTATTACAGTGAGGTTGTTCTCATCATCACTAAATCAACATTTATCCCTCAACTTCCAAAATATTAGGGAATAAATACTCACTAAGGACAGATACAGCGTTTAGAGCTGTGATGAGAGCGAGGGGGGCGAAGGCGTAGGAAACAAAGTTGACTCCCTCCCCAAGACACACCAGGACAAAACCACTCCACCAGGTCTTGGTGTGGTAGAAGGCACGCAGGTCCTTGCTTCCCACTAACTTCACATGGCTGTATTTCTGCACTCAGGAGGCATGCAGGTCAAAGACTTGAATAAACAGTTTGCTTAGCATAAAGGAAGTAGACATGTAAACTATGCTTAAGCCAAACAAACGATTTTTCAGTAGAGATAGTGTAGTGACACAGAGACAGAAAAGACTGAACTATTGAAGAGACGCACATTTCAGGACGTGTGTGTGGAGGACATACCTGAATATTTAAAGAGACGCTGACAAGCACGTTTCCAAAAATAGCAAGCAATGTTCCAATAAGGTTGTCCTACAGAAGAAAGACATATATAATTATATGACTATACGTAATACAAAATAGCTGTACCTTTGTATATGCTAAAAAAAAAAAAACATTTAAAGTATGTATTTCCGTTCCATCGGCATCTCACCACAAGCACTAACGTCACATGGTATTTTCAAAGTTTAGCCACGATATGGAAGTGGTACACGTGAAAAGACATACAATTCAGTTACATAATACATCCATACAAATGTTTCAACACCGGCTAAGGGAAGGAACAGTTCAGCTTAAAGTATTAACAGATATTTAAAACGTAAACTATTGTCTGTTGTCTTACCGTGTAGGAGCCTCCGTCGGCTCTGCTGATAGGCATTCTCTTCGCCTTCAGAGGCACGCTATTATTCAGCAGTAGTCAGAAATTCAAATACTATACATTTTATCTAATCGCCGTGACACAGTGTTTTTGTATCACTCATATTATACTGATTATCTGGCGTTACGATGAGCTGGACACCATCTTCGGGACGAGGAGCATCTCACTTCCGGATTGGATTCCACCTGTTTCAGGCGACGCTTTTGACGCACGACAGTTACGTTTGAATCACGTGACGCTGGAGCGCGACAAGCGTTTATTTACAAATGCGATTATTCGTATAACATAAATTACAACTCGTGTTACTATTTTAATAGGCCAACAAATGACGAATTACCTCACACCTCCCCCCGTTTTTTACGCGTTTTCTATTGTTTGCTGGGGTCGATCTTGTGGGCTGCAGTACCGCACGCGGACAGAAGGGGTGACATTGAGCTGGTGTTGATCCAAGAGCATTAATGCAATAAAATCCGCAGGGGGAAATTTCAGGATTACAGCAGCAGACAGATGAAGTGCACACAAGAGACACATAGTAAAATTAAATTTTAAAAAACAAGGAACATAAATAAACAGTAAAACACTAATACAAACAGTAAAGAATCCACAATAGCATTATAATATATACAGACAATACAATGAAATATAACACATTTAAAAATGTATTTATATTGCACCAGTTGAAGTAATTAAAGTGTCCAACGTCATGCTGGGGCAGAAGATATTATATACTATTATATATATAGTACTAAAATGACTGTACATGCTTGGGTCTCATTGAAAAACACTGCCCTGCGTCGCTACCTAGACACCGGACATAATCAAATTGAATTATTATTATTGTCTTTTATATCCATTACAACCAGACTATATGTTCTTTAGTATGGTGACTCTTTTGATATTTCTTCACATTCATCTCTAAAACAATCTAGATAATAGTGAGTCATGATTCAGTAATGATTCGTCATATTATAATCACTGATATCTTTTTTACTTCTCTTTGTCTCAGTGTAGCATGATGGGAGTGCAGTAACAATACAGTATGTCAGCAACAGGCTTTCTATAACTGCTGCTGTGGAAACACATACGTAGGTCAATAAAGGGTGTTAGCTAATATGGGTACATTTGTTCTTCTTCGTATTGTGAAAGAAGACATCATCAATCATGTGGATAACTGATGACTCATTGTTTCCACTTGCAAATTTGGCAACACATGTGGCAAAGTGCGGCAGCTTAGGATACCAATGAGCAGTGTTTTAGGTTTTTCCTGTGTCACTGCTTTTTTAATTGGCAAAATTTAAAAAAGTAAACATATATGTGTATTTGTCCAGTCTCAAATGTTGACTTGAAAACATGAACTTGATATGAATGGAAATTAGCTCTTTGATTTTGGCTCTTTATATTTTCTTTGCAAACCACTAGAGGGAGTAAAAGACCACAGCTGGGAAGTACTGTCAGTTCACCAATCAAAGCCAAGATGTTCAAGTTATCCACTGTCATTTCATGTCTGATAGGCATTTATATTTCACTTTTAGTCTGCAATCATCTGACACTATAAATACCTAAATACTTCATATAAAAGTCAATCAAGTTTTTTTTAGCTCTATTGTGCATGTTCTCTAAATGGATTGCTTGTTTTTTAAAAGAACACTTCTGTTGATTTATTTACTTTGCTTTTTTAAGACATATAAGCTATTTAAATAAGCAATAAACACAAGGCAATATAAAAACATACATAAATATGATTTATAAAAAAGTAAGATACATTAATTTTCATTTAAGAAATCTTAAACCCTGATTTAAAGGACATGAGAGTTGAAGCGGATCTCAGGTTTTTGCCAGGTATGTGGTGCACACAAACTGAATGCTGCTTCTCTGTGTTTATTTTTGTCTCTCGGGAAATAAGCAGACCTCTCCCGGATGACATGAGAGGGTTGACTGTCAGAACAGAAGTTCATATATTATATGATAGTTTTGCTTGATGCATAGGAATCCAGTGTTTCACTCGAACAACAACTCTTCTCTTTCCTCCTGAGCTTGTTTAATTAATGTTTACGACTTCAAATATGTGTCGGTTTGACACATATGTCAAACCGACATTGATTATAGGTTTGTCAGCGGGGCAGTGAAAAGGTGCTTCTACTTCAAGGTGTTAACAGGTGCATACTAAAAAAAGTTCATGTCGTTTTCCACTGCATTACCTCATATAAAGTACAAAGGCTGTTCAAAGTGAATACACCTTTCAATTTACATAATTTAACACATATATAATAGATAGCATCAACACCTTGCAGAAGGCTTTACTTTTACATTTATAATTTGCTTTACAGTTAACACAGAACTTGAGATATGTATTTTAACAGTCATATATCAGAATGTTTGTTTAATAAAATCTTAGTTTTTCTTAGGTCTTTGTTTTCTGTATAGTAGTTTTATCCGATTAATTTTAATTCAGCTGTTCAGTTTAATCACGGAGCTATATACTCACATTGACAAATGCATTAATGGGAAGGATACACCAGTAAAGGTTTCAACATATATTAAAAGAAAAGCGAAATGGAAGTAAAGGAAAAAAAAGAAATACAAGTAACAAATCTAAGTACAATATGTTAAAAACTGTAAAAACTGGAATTCGAACAAATATGTACACACACTCACACTGATATCATATAATTGTATTGTCACATCAGTATAATTATATTGTTTTTTATCAAAAAAGAGTTGTTCAGGATGGATTCAACAAAAAAACGATGCAATGATTCAAGACCTTGCATTACAATGAGAAACCAAAAAGAAATCCCTTTTTAAACTGCTCTTGTGTTTTTTCTAATACAATCAACAGACAAACATCATCAAATAATTCTATCCAATGTTCTTTTATGCCATTAAATACTGAAATGCTCCACAAACCATCGATTTTGAATAATTATATATCTTTGCCCTGTGACTAATACACATTTATGATTGTCCGGATAACAACAGTTAAATCTTGGTGAATATTTAATTATAAGTTGCAGGTTTGTTTTAGTTCTTGCTGTTGTTTGGTTCGACATCTTTTGGCAAGTAAAGGTGTGTCCCTTCCTGAGGGCATCAGGTCATCCTGCGTAGTGGACCGACCTGTTCACTGCTACGTGTGTGTGTGCGTGTGTGTGTGTGTGTGTGTGTGTGTGTGTGTGTGTGTGGTGTGTGTGTGTGAGAGCTTTGAAAGGCTGTGAGGGTGAATGAATGGATTAACAGGCTGATCTGTGTGGATGGATGCATGGAAGACATACTGGAGGTAGAATAATGTGTGTTTCCTTTACGGGGGCCCGATGTGCAAGAACACATAATGAAGTGCCCTCCAGGGAGCCCTTTCAGGAGAAAACGTGATGCAGTGCATAGCCTCATGATACACATTCTGCATGTTGGTTCCTCACCCCATGCACCTGCTGTTCATTCATCCACTGCCCCTCATACAACCTGAGTCCACCACTGCTTTAATGTCTTGTTGGTCCCATGCAACACTCCAAAACCCATGTGCAATGTTATGGTATACAGATGATTGTCTTTCTGAGTAGAAGCTGATTATTTCCTTTTCAATCAGCGTAATGATTAATCAACTGATTATTTCCACCCTGCTAATTATTTTTTAATTGTCCACTAATTCAACGAATATTTTCATTTTATAATCAACTAATCAATTAGTCCCAGAGCCCATGATGATTTCTGTTTACTAACATAAACGATGAGGAAAACCAGAGAGTAACATATTTACACATATATTATATATATATATATATATATATATATATATATATATATATATATATATATATATATATATATATATATATATATATATATATATATATATATATGCAAAAGCTGCAACTACTAAGATTTTAGCTGCTAAAATGTCTCTTGAATGATTTAATTGACTAATAGTTTACGTTCTAATACAACTCACCTTCCTTCTGTATCTGTTGCAAAGTAAAGAAAACGGAGTCACAGGCGTTTCGCTTGAGGTTACAAAGAGGTTTCCATTGACATCTTTTGAATTTCTTGAACTTTTACACATCTTGTGCCGAGTTGAAGTGATTTTTGAAGACAGTAATGCACTTCTTTTAAGGGGTTTTCCACTTAATGCGTCCTTTAATTTACATTTCTCTCCATCAACACCTTTTGTGACGCGGAAACAGAAATGTTTTTCTCGACATCCTAAAATCATAAAAGAAGATATATTTAATTATAATAACTACTTTCTGTTTACTATCAACAAAATCATAGTTTTTTGTCTCTTCTACCATGCAGTGACTTGTGGTGCGTGGGCGATGTCACCACCTCCAGAGGAATGCACGAACGTTAGCGACAAGCGTGGCAGTGTGTTTTTATTAACTGCCAGGTCTGTAAAAACCAAACAGACCAGCATACATTTGTAATAACTCAGGAATGCTTGTACGTTAGATAGGAACAGGGATCAAGGGATGTATTCATTACCATATGGCACCATGCAACAGGAAGTCATAGAGTTGAGTTGAAACTCCAATATGTCAAGGAATGTTAACACGTTATGAAGTGGTGGTGGAAGAGCCGGCTTTTCCTAAATGCTCTGCAAGTCCAGGCCTGTCAGGAACATTTCTAGTAATGACTCCGACATGACAATGACAAGATTATAATGAAAGCTTGGATAAAATATGTGATAATAATTGAGCACAACTTGTGACTGTGGGTGTAAGGCGTTATTGCATTAATAAGTCAAGCTACTATTGTGATTTTTGGGCATTCCTCCAGAATTCTGGTTTCGATGACATGGTGCGTGCATTTGCACCATCTGACAAACAGGATGAAGAAACATGTGTGACAAAAGACATGTGTTTTTAGTCACAGAAATAACACGAATATCACAGACGGCTGAAAATACAAATGGAACAATGAGAAAAGGTTTAGGCGTTTTTAATCTCGGTGACTTTGATGAGGAGCCGAAGTCTTTATTCGGTCAAATGTTTAAAAGGAAATGGAGCTCTTGTGAAACAAAGCTGCGTCTACCGTACGTCCATGTGCATCCAAGCTCAGTCGTCTGTTGTTCTCAGTGTGATAGCTGGCTATTATGTGTGAGACGAGAATTACTGCGTGCAAATGAATATAATTAGATACTTATGTTACACGAAAGGTCACAAACGGCCTAAATGAACTTTCTGCCTTCGTTCCATTAATCAATTATGCCATTTACCGTTCATAAAACAATCCCGTTTTCTTGTTTCATTTTAGAATAGGACCTTGTTTTCTGACATCAGCCACATGATATGAATGGCTGTGAAGCGACCACAAACTAAAAAAACATATATGATCTAAAGTCCACTCCATTAGACATTTCAAGCTCTTTAAGAAACACACTTTTTTCTTCCTTCCAGTTAAATTTAAAATGATAACGTTCAGACATCATAGCAAAAGGTGATTAATCCCCTACAACTAATATATCAATATTTTAGAAATTAATTATTTCCAGTGACACAAACGTTTACAGTTTCCTTGACTTCTTCTCTGATCATACTTTAAGTAAAAATATATTTTTGCAAACATTTCCGCTATTATATTGCAAATATTTCCTTATTTCAGTTTATTGTGGCCTTTAGTCATTTTCCCTCTGAAGCAACTTTGGAATTTTTGAGTTGGAGCGAAATAAATATAATGAACTGACACAATATAATTTGTGCTCGTACACCACCTTTAAGAAATAAAATGAAATGAGATAACAGGTTGTAAAAAGGAATTTAAAGATGAGTAATATTGTATTTATTATTGTTGACAATGTAAGAATTCCAGAGATCTGACAACAATATGTGTCAAGAGACATTATTAATGACTCAGGGCTTCAGTAGTAGATGCGTCGCATCGTCTTAATTCTTCATGATGCATTATGACACATACGACACATGCAGCTGCTTCCACAGACTCCAGCAGTGACACCAATCTCGGCCAATGGTATAAAGGTCCAATAGTAGGTGTCTCCACCACATTTGGCCATAATGAAACACACACATACACACGCGCACACAAAAACATGAAAACAATTGAATTACAGTGTGACTTTTCATGCAATTTAGCCGACATCTGGATACCAAGCTGGTCACCAGTGAGATAGACAATGTTGTGAGAGCCCACATGCAACACTGCTCATGGTTTGCAGCCTTTTCCTTTTCTCAGCCCCAGTTATGAGAAAAGTAAGATAACACTTTGTCTCAACTGTTGACCCCGGTGCAATGTATACGTTACACATCACAGAGTGTCGCAGCCAGTTGCTCTGTGTGTGTGTGCGTCGGTGTGTACAAAATGTGGTGAAAAGTTCTTTTATTCCCACTTTAGTTCTCAACAATAATGTTTGGGAAACATTTTAATTCTGTTGCGCTCTCTGAGTGTAGATGATTTCACTCTGTCGCTCTAAATACCTCCCCTATTTACTCATGAGTGAATGCTGTTCAAACACCGAGTGTGTGTGTGTGTGTGTGTCTTTCTGTGTGCGTGCGTGTGTGTTTGTAGGACTGCTCGTGAAGATTGACTGTACAGATGCTGCCTGCATGCTTCTTTTTCAACGCTTTGCAATCACGGCATGTTGTTAGCTTTAGATTCAGGTTAAACTTGTTGCCGGAGACGACAACTCCCTCCCTCCCTCCTTCTTCCCTCTTCCTCTTTCCTGCACCCTCCTCATCTCCTTGCCACCTCCTCACAACTTCTCCAGTCTTCCATTCACTCTTCTGCTTTGATTTGCATTCTCTTTTGAAACGGGTGCCACATTGTCTTGAAGGCTTGACTGTCTCTCCCGGTCTCCTATAACCAAACCCTCTCTCCTCCCCCCTTTGCACAAACAGGTGAATTCTCTCTCAGGAGAGGCTTAAGTCATACAATAGCAGGTGCATGTCCGCCGGATACGACTTATAGAGACAAAAAAAAAAAGTTCAGTCCAGACAACTGTCTTACGACCTTACTGCTGAGTTCAGTTTAGTTTCAGTTAATTTACTACACAGTTAAAATACAGTTTATGAGTACAATCATAAGACACAGATAAAGACATTTTAATAGTGTCATCTGTGAATAGTGAATCTAAATATTATCATGGTTCACTTACCATTATATATTCTACCATACACTCTATTCTGCCTTTTGACTGGAAAGTGTTCGGAAATGTTCCGAATTATTATTATCAAATGTTCAAATTAATATTAATCCCTGTTGACATGTTGAGAAGACGATGTTGCCTTCGGTCCAAACAAACCATACGTTATTGTTGTTGACGTGTAATGCAATTGGCAGAATTAAAACGTTAACATTAGTCTTTAAACAGACGTATAGAGAGCCGGAGTCCCACTCCTTCTGGTGGACCTTGATGGAATTATAAAAAAATATATAAAAATATGGTATTCAACAGAGAGAGACAACTATTTTGTGAACCCTATTTAAATTGTGTCATGAATTAAACATACAATGTTTGTCAAAAACATTTTTTGGGCTTCAAAGTAAAACCTTCCAGATTCATATATATATATATATATATATATATATATATATATATATATATATATATATATATATATATATATATATATTGTAGAAAAAAGCATTAAGATCCATTAAGCTTTTATTAACCTTTCTGGCATTTAACCAAAATTCATAAAAAAATCCATTGACTTTGAGGCGAGGACACCTGAAGTGTAAAAATGTGAAATCATTTCCGGGTTTTTCAGGAGTCATTCCTAAAAAAAAACACGACGAGGACGAGGAGAAACTGATTTATTTATCTCCTTGGAAACAGACTTGTGGACCAAGCAGAGGTCACAGGGATTGTACACCAATACGTCAATCTTCCTTGTTCCCTGTTCTGCAACGGGGCGCACCTTGCTGCAGCCCTTGAGCAGGGCACGCTGTGATTGTTCCAAAGGATTGAGGAGAAAAGGAGTGCGTGGTTCCTCTAAAACTCAGACGAGCTGAGACACGTAGACTGAAACTGGGCGCGAGGCGAAGAAAGGAAAAGGGAGGGAGAGATAGAGAAATAGATTATGGAGAAGTATCACAGGTGAACATGGAAAGTTTTTTCTTCTCTCTAATAAGAGGAAGACTTCGCTGGATAGAAGTCAATGTAAACTTTAATTAGAAAGTTGTATATTTTACCACTTTTTTTTTAAAATGCAGAATACATGTGTAGACTAAGCCATATAGAAGCAATTGGGACAAAGAGTTTATATAGTTTATATCCATAAAACAGACATAAAAAACTAAATACTGGATCAAATAAGGGAATTGTACCAGGAGAGAGATGGTGAACAAGTCCCAAACAGCGCTATCTAAAAAAAAAAAAAAAGACAATGTGTGTACAAGGAGGGCATGTCTGCAAAAAAAATGAGTTTCTGTCTGAGGGTTTCACCACTGAACCCAGGGTGAGGTGGTCTGAACATGTTCCATACTTTATTTGAGATGATGAAGCAACAGGCCCTGGAAAGCTCTCCTCCTCCACTATCCCACGGGAATATCACCACTCATCCATAGAGGAAGAGGGACAGAGAGGGATGGGTGGATGAGGAAAAGAATGAGGGGGGGTGTGAGGAGAAAGTGTAATGGTGGGGTGGAAGAGAGATGTTTATCGTTGGGGAAAGGAAAAGATGTGTAGGAAGGTGTTTCCTGTGTCTTTTTATGAGTGATAATTGATCTAACCTGCACACATGCCTGATTGACTGTCATTTCCCAGAGAAATACTCTCACTGCTGCCCTCATCTTCTAGAGTTTCCACTTGACTTTGACCCGCAAGGCAGCGTCCACACACTGACACTGCATGCTGACATGTAACAGATGTGTACGCAAAAAGCGACACGCACACACCCATACGATGCACCCACATTGGACTCATGCAAACAATTGAAACACTGCTGAACATGTTGTCTTTTAAATGCAACAGGGTCCCATTCTGTGCATGATAAAGAGCAGATTGTTGACACCAATAACACGTCGTTTTGAGGAGAATATGAGCCGTACTGTATCTGCTGTGAACCCACACCACCTGCATCTAGTGTTACTGCCCGCAGGACATTTTCACCCAAACATCTGACTTTGTTTTCCTCCAGGGTGTAGATGGCCTGAGGCGGCGGCAACACAGTGAGCTCACCTGGCAGATATTCATTTGGCGTTAGAATTACAACTAATGTGATTTGTGATGCTTTGCTGATGAAAGAATAGACCTTTTTTGATAGGTTTTAGAATTGCACGAGATGGTTGTGTTTAACCCTTTCTATCAAAAATGTGTTTCCAAGAGTTAGATGAGAAGATTGATACCACACTCATATGTAAATGGTGAATAGGATGCTATAGCCAGCAGCCAGTTAGTTTAGCTTAGCATACAGACTGCAAACAGTTAACCTGTACATGTACCAAACTAGCACATCCAGAGCTCAGCAATTAACATGTTAGATTGTTTAATATGTACTAAAAGTGAAAATGACAATTAGTGGTTGATGTCAGACGCTACTTAAATGCAGGGTGTGTCTCTGCCGGTTCTAGGAGTCACTAGAAATTATCCAACACATAAGTTGTTGTGAGACGGCAACAGGTTGTTTCTACACTTTCGTTTTTGTATCAATTAATTTAGAAATGATCATTAATAATCAGTGAGCTTCAGAGATGCTCGGAGGCCAAGTTTGTTACCTTTGGACAAAGCCGGGCAAGCTGTTTCCCCTTTTTCCAACCGTCTTGCTATGCTGAGCTAAGATAAGCTAAGCTACGCTAACCTCTGGCTTGCTGCAGCTTCATGTTTAAGACGTGGTATCAATCTTCTCATCACATCATGACTTCAAATGTCGCAGACTATTCTTTTCATCAGCTGAATCTTTCATTCTTTTTGATTAAAAGATTAGCTTTCTGAGCTGCCTGAACTATTAGACAGTAAGGTTATATATGTCTTTAGAAATCTCACGCTATGACTTGGGAATGTTCCTTCAACTCCGTCTGAGTGCAATTAGCCACATTTCTTTGTAGTTGTTAGTTGCTGCAGATAAGAGTTGTCCTCCAGAGGCTATACTGTTAAGGTTTATCTACCTCCAGCCTGAGGAGTCCAGAATGAAACCTGATATGGAGATGAGCCCAATACCTGCTCTCTCTCTCTCTCTCTCTCTCTCTCTCTCTCTCTCTCTCTCTCTCTCTCTCTCTCTCTCTCTCTCTCTCTGTGTGTGTGTGTGTTTGCAACATCTTCTCTGTTGATGAAATGTTGATGAAATGTTGATGAAGTATCTCATTTGTCAACCTGCTGGAGTCTTCATTAAAAATGTCAACCACCTCACACACAGCTCTAAGATTTTCATGTACCTATTGAAATACTAAATATCAGATGCTGCCAGTTTCAATACATAGGAATATATTACCGGCTCTTTCAGTTGTTTTCATGCCAATCCTCAAAAAAACAAAAGCGCATCCTGAGACAGAAAAGAAAGAGGAATGACAGACTACAAACACAACAGACTTTACACTATTTTAAACAAACGGTCCTCCTCGGTGTGTTTGGATTGGGCCGACATTCCAAATGTACTGTAGGAAAAACATCATATTTTGAAAGGATAACAGGTGGAAGTAATAAATAATTATTTTCAAAGAAGAGCTCTTCAAAAGACACGAGAACAGCTTCTCTTTTATTCCACCTGAGTCACTTTGTTGAACGCCGTCCTTGGAGAGGATTCAAATCATTTCTTAGAGGCTAAAATGTTTGCCATTGTACAGAAGTATTTCAGACAGAAGATCAACAACTCAAGCTTCATAAATATTCTGTGGACAAAATACTATAATTTTTTTTAACATTTTTTTTCTCTCAAAATGTTGTGCAAACTGACTATACATTTCTGCGTGTGACATCAAAAGTTAAGGTATTTTTTTTCACTAAATTTTACAAAGTAAAACATTTTTTATTAACACCTGAATTATTGGTTATGAGCCAATATATCATAATGCCATCTCTTACACCCTGAGTGCTACTTAATTTTTATACCAGACATATTTATATGTCCATAATGCAAAACGTATGTTCGGAAAAAAAAGTTTCACTCTTAATGCACAAGGCATGATATTGTACTCATTTAACTTTGCTCCTTATCGTGTTTCCTTTTAAAATCCACTTGTAGCTACTTAGTCCACTCATTTGCCCTGGAGCAGTGCTCAAAGAAATGCATCAGTATTGAGCAATGCAACCACCATATTTTCCTCTGGAGCGTCCCCTTGCCCCAGGTGTGTCTTGTCCTGACCTCTAATAGCCAACATACAAGTGTCACAGGGCTGAAACTTTGAAGTGGCTGTAGAGCAACAAAACTCTGCCGTTCCCTTTTATCTACTCGCAGTTTTCTTTCCTGTCCCGTCCTTCCCAACATTACCATCAATCTGCTGGTTTTTCATATTCTTGCTGACACCTCCTCACCCATTCTTACACCCGAACCCCTCTTCTCTCCGCCCCCTCAGCCCTGATCCCTCACTCGGGGCAATGTGGAGTTTCTGGGAGTGGCTGCTGCTGTTTGGCGGGTGGAATATTAAAACGCTGTGTGTCTGCTGAGGCGGGGGTGTTAGAGAGGCTGTCCAGACTCTTGGAGCCTCTCTAGTCCAGGTCAAACAAAGTGACAGCAAGATTCTGCTGAAGAGGTCTCCCCATTCACCACAGTATCGCAACTCTGAAGAGGTCAGCGCTCCTGGCAGAGGTCAACCAATTATGCAGACACTCACGCAGGGGAACTAGCTGCACACAGGGCCGAGAGGAACACACAGTGTTCTCAAAACTGTGAGTTGACTTTAGTGTCAAACACAGATGCACACACACTCTCAAGAAGATGGTTCCTCCAAAAAATTAACTTTGGTTTAGCAGGCCAGAGTCATTCTTAAAGCCACATCAAAATGGACACTAGTAAATATATATATATGATACCAAATAGCATTAAAGCATTAAAGTTGTTGATAGCAATGAAAGAAGTATTTACATTGTGACTTTGATAAAAGTGGCCAAATAAGAATATAAAAATAATGCTGCATTCAAGTATTATCAGCAAACATCAAACTCATAATAGATAAATACAATAATGTGTAATGCTCTTGAGTTAGTGTTTGAATCTTGAAACATCTGCAACATAACCAGTAACTTTAGTTGATATTTAGTTACTGGTGTTGACCAGTAACTAGATAATAGCATAACAATACGAGCATAATACTTTTCTAATCCAGTCCAAGTGAGATTGTGTCCAGAGCTGTAATTAAATCCACTTCCTCCTTAAAACTGCTTTCCCAACCAGAAATGGACTGAACATGTTCAGATATACTGCAGATTTAGTTGATAACTCACTTTTTCTGTTGATGCAGTAAAAGCTTCTAAGTGCTGTCAATGTTTACCATGATACTTATTCAGGCAGCATAACTGTCATGTGAACCAACTCAAAATGCATTTAAATTTTCAGTAATTTGATGATTTTACAAAATCTTTCATTCCTGTAGATGACACATATAGAAGCAATATTCAGTGTAAGCTTGCAAACGTTAGACTGCCGTGAGAGATGCTTGGAAATCTTGGATTCTCCATTTTCTTTTTTAACCACTTTAAGCATTACATGCATTTGTTCATGTTTTGCAGAACAAGGTCGGAAAATGAAAGTAGTTTAGAAGGACACGGCGTTATTGGAAAAGGGGAAGTATTGCAGTTATGGTAAACACATCAGGGCTTTACGGTAACAGGTGCACCACTCACTGGCATCCCAATGTGAGTGGCAGATAGAGAGAAACATGCCGCGAGCTCCTCATAGCTCTGTCAACCCTCCGCACACATTCCTCCACCACAAACCAGACAGTTGGAGAGCTATACAGAGAGATTGAGAGATATGTGATGTGAAGAAGTTGACGAGAAGGAAAAAAAAAACAATCATTTACTTTATCTTCTTCACCCTCAGCAACTTATTAAGTGTGGTTTTGGAGAATCATTTTCATGATCTATATGTGTAGGGTTTAAATCATGACAAAAATGTTCCCAAGCAGTAAGAGCAGTATAGGATTTAATGGTCAAACAGTCACAGAGCAGGAAAAGTAGGCTACGTGAAAGGAAGAGTCAATGGGAGACAGGAAAAAGAGAAAGAGAGATAAAGTGGGAGGACAGAGGTGATGAGAGAGCTCCTTTTCGGCAGCAGTCGTGCGTAGAGCCATCGCTGATCTCTGTTTGTGTGTGACCATGCATGGCTATGAGCTCACGTGCACACTCACACAAACAGTCACACAACAGACCAAAGCAGAAGAACACTTGGGTCTTGGTTTCCTAGTCTGAGGGGCGAGTTTCACGTCATTAAAAGGAAGTCTTTTGAACATCTTGTGACATCCATCAATCTCCATTGTCGGATTTGGACAAAGATCTTTACGGGACCATTGACGCGTAGGCACAATTAGACATGAGAGTTTCAACACTGATGAGAAGATTTTTAAGATAAATTTCATAGATCTTCACACAGGAGTTAGTGTTTGTGTAAAGGTGCATTTTCTCTCCTTAAAGTGACTCTGTGTGTCGTCGCAAAGACAGAACTTCACTTCCTTGTTGTCAGCTTACCGTTCTAATTTTCCTGCAGAGATTATCTAATAAATCTTAAAACATCAAAACATGGCATATAATAATATAAAAGGAAACCATTTCCTCCTATTGTCAGCATGAGTTTCTTTTCCACTTTAGTTTACTGGTGTATTACTTCCTGATCATTTCCATAGAATTTTCCAAGAGAAAAAACATTGTGAAACATAATAGAAGTAAAAATAATGCTCCATTTAAATCCAAGCAAATAATTTATGTATTGATCATTATTAACATATATTTAGTCTCCATATGTAGACCGTGTTTATTGCATGTTTAGTTGACCTGCTGTGCTTGAGGGTTGTTAAAGTAACAGAATACATAATGTGGATCCATTAATTGGAAGTTGACTGATTAAACAGTACCTCCGCTTTCCTTATAATCAGTATCAAATTCTTAAACTGGTGATTACACATTTATTTTACATTATTCCAATCCCAACCAGATTATAAAAGGTCTCATTCATTATTTTAGGTTATCCTGCATATACATAAATTAGGAGCTTGCTGTCATTTACCAGTTGTTGCTTGAACTTCATTGTAAATTTTAGTTAAATTAATCCTTCTCAGAAAAAAAATCAGTTTCAGAATGCTTGGATGTGTTTATCGGGGCCGTATTGGCCTTTTCCTGTGGTTGAAGTACAGAGAGAGCAATAGAAAGACTGAAGTGAGAATGAAAGGGATTAACAGATTGATATGTTAATCACGGAGTACTAATGAGCGACAAGAGGGAGGAAAATACGACGGGGTGAGAAAGAAAGAAACCAAAAGGCGAGAGGAGGCGTTCACACCGCCAACGAGCTGATGAACAGTGAAAGTGACGTTGACCTAGAAGTTACATCCTCCTCTGTTCATTTCTATCCTCCATCTTTAAGAAAGAATGATCTCACAGTCTTACTATATTTGGGATATGTGATGATTCTTTAATCAATCACATTTCGATATAATAATCTATAATCAGTTCAGTGAGTAGAGATGCAGTAGAGATGTGGAGATGCCCTTTCAGGACACACTATAGCGTGGAGTAAGGAAGGTGTGCCGACCGTACACAGAAAGTCTTCCTTCTTTCTTTTAATGTTCCTGATTTAATGCCAACTTGCCCTTTGGGCCTTTGCGTCTGTGTGTGTGTGTGTGTGTGTGTGTGTGTTTTATATTAATGAGGGTGTGTGTGAGTGTGTGGGCAAGCTGCACAGCACGCACCCTTGTGTGTGAGCACGCCAGATTCCCTCAGGTGACAGTCGCAAGAAGTACACACACACACACACACACACACACGCAGGCACACACCAATTGAACAGCGATATGTAATTATACACATTCTTTTTGTGTACGTGTGCATCTGTGGATGGGTGGATGGGAATACACCTGACTGACATGAAGCCCTTATACGAGACACACTGCTTATGGATTACGATTTTTAAGCTTTGACAATTGAACGTGTGTGTGTGTGTGTGTGTGTGTGTGTGTGTGTGTGTGTGTGTGTGTGTGTGTGTGTGTGTGTGTGTGTGTGCATGCTTGCGTGTTATGCTGTGAAGTCATTGTGAAAGTGAATGCATCTTGGAGTCATGTTTTCTACACAGTAGTATAGTCAATGTTGTCAAATCCGTTTCCATTCCTTTCATAAAGCTGGTCTCTGAATAATTAAATAAATATTGTACTTTTAACCACCACATGTGTTACTTTACTGAGTATTTCTTACGATAGTTTATATAGATCAAAATTGGTAAAGTAGTTTAATTTAAACGCCTTTGAATCATTTATTTAACAATACATCTGTTGTTTTGAAAATACAATAATTAGTGCATACTGTGTGCATACTTGTTGAATTATTGTGTAAACTCAAATGTACTAATTAAAACGGGAAACTTCTCAAGGCAGCTTTAATGATCAGTCAATTTAATTTAAAAGGAGCACAATGTGCTTTACAATTAAAAGGAAGAAAAGAAGAAAGAGGCTTCAAAAAAATAAAATCCAATTTTGTTTAGGTTAAATGCATGTTTCTGTCTTAATGCTTAACATTTGAAATTCCTGTAAAGTTTCACTTTTATTTGGTTGAAATTCATTCATTTGGGAATTTGGCTTCTTTAAGCTCACCTCTCTATATTCTTTTATCTTTGATCCCAAGAAAATGAAGGAACCAAAACCTGAGTATGACATGGAAATAAAGGGGGGAGAGTGAAAAATGATACTGAAGAAGTATTAACATGTTAAAGCTGAGTTCCAGGCTTTTCTCATAGTCATTACCAAACCTTTCGCACCTCTGGGATCCCCAAGCTCACTCTTTTATCCACTAACATAATGAGATTCAAAACACTCCTGCCTCGGATTGTCTTGCAAAGTGCTCTCCGGGCTGCACACACTCATACACATGCGAGCCAGTTTCTCTCCGGCCTGTGAAGAGTTAATGATCCTACACCTGTCCTATCAGACACCTGTTTCACTCCTCTCAGCCAATCACAGAGGAGAGGGAAACTCACTGCTGGCATGAAATAAATCTGGGCCCGGTTCAGAAGGGAATCACAACACTTGACTCAACTGCGTGTCACTGATCTCCTCTGCTAGACTGATACACTCACTCACTCAGACAGAGAGAAGCTCACACAAACAGCGAAGAGTTGAAACTAAAGGAACCTATTCCGGCCGACTTGGATTGGAGACATGACCAAAGAGACTGAGTAAGTGCTGTGAGCATATTTTTTTCCTATCCTAAAATGTGTGCTTCATCACAATTTTAGTTTTACAAAGTGTGCTTTTTGTCCACAAAATGAAAAACATTTGGATGTAAAGTTTACGTGAATCAATGTTGGTGGTTTTTTTTAGTCCGGGGGACAGAAACCCCCCTTCTTCCTCTCAGCAATGAGACCCCCATGTGAAAGATCCCTGTTTTAAGAAAGGGGATGTTTTGCAGGGGAAATTGATATGGATAGTTTTAACACACACACACACACAATTTGGTCCGTGGTGGTAGTGGGTCTGTTTCGGCTTGCGTTGTTCCTAACCTAGGGGCCACACAGCACAAAAGGAGACCGGGAAATAAGAATCTCCTCTTGAGGTGTTCAACACAGACAGAGGGCAATGACAGCATGTAATGCATTGAATTACATAAAGGAGAAACCCTAGACACCCCCGTCCCCTCACACTGCCCATTTCTGTGTGTCTGTGGAAAAACATCTGCACTTGGCCTGTTTTAGGGGCAAACAGAGAATAAGTCTTTAGGGGTGTTTATTTAGGCAGCTCGGTGTGAGAGGGACAAACAGGTGCATCTTAGAGCAGGTGTATGAGATCAGTTTTAGTATTTGTAATGTTGCTAAAATATCAAGGAAACCGACATAACCAAAAGATATAATCTGGTGTTACAATGTTATAATGCTCAGTATCAGACTCAGTAAGTCTAGTTTTCCAGGTGTGGGAGTTTGAATGCAGTTCTCTTGTGTTAATCCTTGTGAGAAAACACTGATGTGGCTGTGAACACCTGTGGTCTTTTCCTGTCAGCACATTTAATTAGCTGTTTATCCAGAGTAAACTGCAGCTATTTGTTCATTTGCTACTTTGGGCAAACTCCAAAGGGGGACTCTCCTGGTAGGCGGGATATTTACAATCTAATGTCACCGTGGTATTTGAAAGCCCGAACTCACCACATGTGGTAATCCATTTACTTAGTAAGAAAATATCGTGTCATCTCTTTTAAGGTCTATGTAAATAAGAGAGTTTATATAGGATTCAAGAATGTAGTTTTTGGTTCTTTCACAATTCCTGTAACCACAAACACAAGGTGTGTGTGTGTGTGTGTGTGTGTGTGTGTGTGTGTGTGTGTGTGTGTGTGTGTGTGTGTGTGTGTGTGTGTGTGGAGGGGGGAGTTAGTGGGTGGCCCTTGGCTTTTTAAATCTTTTTGACACCACTGATTTTAAGGGATGTTACTCAGCTCTGTGGTTTTGCAATCGAAACCCTCCATGCTCAGGGGCAAGTATGTGCAGCATCCCGCTGCTCAGGTACTGCTGTTAAACGTTCTCTCACGCTCTCAAACCCTGTGTGTTAAAAAAGCATTCAAATGACTTGGATCCGTTTTGACCTCTCGATAATTCTACGTTTCCTTTTTCTTCTCTTCACGGTGTATTTTGAGTCTTCAATCTAGTCAATCACTGTCAACTTTTCTTTCTGCAGAACTCTGGGACTGGTCTTTCAGAGCGAGAACTTCAACTATAACCGTTACAATAACTACGCCATGGAATCCTGGTCCTACATGGAGAGCTCGGGCCTCGAGCAGAACCACTCCAAACCCAGACTCCACCCAGGAGACGACCTGACAGCCTTAACCATGCTTTATGAACAATGCAAGGTAGAGCATGTGGAATCTGTCGTAATGAGAATTTAACTCAATCTTAATCCCAAAATTACTTCTAACTTTTTAATCTTTTTTATTTTCCAGAACCAGAAAGAACAGAAGATGGTTACCAGCAACCGCGGTGGCAACATCTGCAAAACAGAGAGGTAAGACACAAGTTCACCACACTGTTGCTGCTGCAAAGTCCTTTTTTGTAAATACAAATCAGTCTTCATCATATGTTACACTCTTTATTTCATACTAAGGACACTGCAGATGAAATTAATAGCAAAATCATTTTAAAAAATTGAGCTAAAAAAAAATAAAAAAAATTTCCCTTTTGAATTAACAGTAATTTCAAGAAAAACTGCAATATTCAAAATACATTTTTCCATCCCTTGTTGTTACTGAATAAAACGCATTAGAGAGTGTTAAGGAGGGGCTTCAGGAGGCCATAAACTGGTGCGTGTGTAATCCCCAAGTCAAACATAGTCAGGGGGATTATTGTCTAACTCTCCAGTCCTTCCACCCATCTATCCTCTCTCTATCATTGTCTCTGTATTGCCGAAAGAGTTTCACAACAGGCCTCTCTCTGTCTTCACAGAGCTCTCCGTTCCTCCACCTTGTTAGGTGGGTGAGAAACGGCCATTGTTGGGGCGCAGTGTTGTCCCCTCAAACATTTTGAACAAGGAAACTCAAACACTGAGAAGAAAAAAAGATGGATTAAGAGACAAACAGTACCCACCCAGAATCAAACCACGTCTTAGTGCAAGTTCACCTTGCAGTAGCCCTGTGTGCTTTTTACGTCTGTTATATATTTGCACAGGCTGTCTGCAGGCTTCTGTCATCTTTAACACACTCTACAGTTCGTAACTTAAAGGTAGTTTGCTTCCTTTCTCTCTTTGTAACTGGATGGAGTAGTCACAGTGATTTGTTTTTCCTCTCCCCACCAGGAATCTAACCAACGCCAATGAGCTTATTTCACTGGATTCGTCCTCCAACGTCAGTGTTCCCTTGAGCCATCACCACGAGGCTCTGGGATCCAAGCAGAACATCTCACTGCCCATCTCCGTTCCCACCACCTCAGACACCTACGCCACCCTGACCAGCGTTGTGGCGGACACGTACGACAAGCAGGAGCTCAACATCATCTTTGATTCCCTGCTGACCGGTTCTTTCCCCGATCATAGCTCCGAGGTAAATTTAGCGTCATTATTTGAAAGCTAAACCCTGTTTTCTGTGGCTTCTACTTGGCATTTCTCCAGGCCTCTCCCTCTTTGCTTTCATTAACAAATGTCTTTTTGTGAATTTCAGACTCTTCCCTACAGCGACCCCTTCACTAATGACCAGTCCAGCCCGGTCTACTCCGGCTCCTACACCGGCTCTCCACCAGAGAGATTCAGGAATGAGTTCCAGTTTTCCCTGGGAGCTCCCTTGGCTTCTTCCTACAAGTCCAGTGAGCTGCCCATGGTTTACCTGAACAAGGGCCAGTTCTACCCCATCACCCTGCAGGGAGTGGACAGCAGTGCCTGCCTCACTGCCACTAAAGTCAAGGTGAGTCATGGTGACGCATCAGAAAAGCAACCACTATTTTTTGATTAACCAATGATTAACCAGAGTTGTTGTCCTGGTATTATTACTGGACAACAGGTAAGTTGTTCTTGGTGGCATCCTTCCCTTCAGGCTTTTTTCATGGGCGCATGATTATATAAATTCTTTGCGTGCCACCAAGCCAACCCTTCCCAAATATACGTCCCTCCCTTGGAGCCAGCTCCTCTGTGACTAATTCCCTGCTGACACCCACTGGGGTGGCACCATTAAAATGACAGTGTCCTGCCCTGTATAATTTATTTTTACACTGGTGTAAGGAGGCTAGAGTGCAGCAGAGCTCAGCTAAAAAAATAAAAAAGGAGTGCACGATGACGGAGGGGAGGTGCGGTGTGGTTTAAAAACAGGCGACAAACCTTTTCTTTGTCATGCGAATCAAAGGATAAGAATACACACAAACACACACCCGCTCACTGCAAATAACTGATGACAATGTGATGAGAAAAGGGGGATTTGGAGTGATAAATGAAACGTGATGGAGATTATTTGACATCTCGGCTGGTGAAAGAATTCCACTGAGTTTGGCAAACGTACCTAACTGTCTGCTTTTCTGTCACCGTTCTTTCTCCGCTTCAGACCGTGGTGATGGCTGTGTTTGAGAATGACAAGAGCCCAGAAATGCAGCTGCGCTTTTGGAATCACTGGCACGCACGTCAGCCAACCGCCAAGCAGAGGGTCATTGACATCGGTATGTTCTTCACATATACAAAAGAAATACACAGGCAGCGTCCCTTTACACCAACAAACAGACACTCACATCAAGAACACGACAGTGAACGATTCCTTCACTGTTCTGTGTTGTGTTAGAGAAGCAAATCAACACAACACTCTTTTTTATTAACAAGTAAAGAAGATTGACCTTTTTTTTTCTTCCTTTTCATAGCCGACTACAAAGAAGTGTTCAGCGGGATTAGCAACGTAGAGGAGTTGTCCTTCAACGCTCTTTCCTTTGTTTGGAACCCCAATGAAGAAGCCAAGGTAAGCACACAAACAAATATGTTTTCATATAACCTGAAGAGGGAAGGAACAGAACAGGTGGAGGATTTACAAGAAAAGAAAGGAAAGGCAGAAAAGGGAGGTGGAGAGGAGAAGGAGTGGCTGAGAGGGAGGGGAGGAATCCCAGAAATGCGTTTGGGCCTTAGGCTCCTGTCACCAAAGCAGGCAAGAGTCGCGACGGCTTATACAAGCTTCGCTGTGGCCCAAAGGCGCTGGGGCGGGGCCACCAAACCTGCTGCAGGTGGAGAGAAGCAGGAAGAAGCAGGAAGAAAAAATGTGAGGATAGAGAGGTCTAAGATTAAATAAATGAGAGAAATTGGACGCGAGTTGTCTTTTTAATTGTGTACATAAAGTAATGCCAGTGGTCCAACACATGAAAGGACATTAAAAGATCTACTCTTTCCCCCCCACAGGTTTACATCGGCATCAACTCCCTGAGCACAGACTTCTCGGCTCAGAAGGGAGTTAAAGGCCTGCCTCTGAATCTGCAGATCGACACGTACGACTTCAGCTCGGGAACCAACCAGCTCCTGCACAGAGCCGCCGTCCAGGTCAAGATTTTCTGCGATAAGGTACGCCGCTTATGTCATTTCCCTTCATTTCCCTTTTCTTACGTAAAAACAAAACATTTGGAGTTTGCGGACTCAAAGTCATGATTGTAACCATGTGATTGTGTGTCCTCAGGGTGCTGAGAGGAAGATGCGCGATGAGGAGAGGAAGAGAACCAAAAGGAGGGTGAAGCCCGATGCCACCTGTGAGTGTTGCCAACAGAAACCACGTCTCAAAGATATTTAATCCCTTTCAGAGAGTGTATTCTAATTTCTGCTTTTGTCTCCAGCCAACAAGTCTATAGTGAGCAGCTCGATGGCCAGCGACTGTACCTTCTTCCAAACTCTGGATGATCACATCACCCAGCCAGTTCTCTTTATTCCAGAAACACACCTTTCCAGCTTACAGCGCATGGTAAGTCCCCATTTCACTTCCTCTCTCTCCTCTCTTCTCCTTGAGGAGTGTTGAGTGAATCATGTTTCCGACCCATGTATCCCTGTAGGCAGTAGCACAGGCACGAGAGAGGCAGGGAAAAGACTGTGGGAAAGTATGCGGTGGGAAAAGTAGCCTGGGAAGGGGAGGGGATGTGTCAGGGAAAGTTAGGCGAAACGCAGACTTGGGCTCAGATGAGCTAATTGGTGTCGAAACCAGGCACAAGTACAAGCCGCTACAGCTACTGACGCTGAGATTAAGCGAAGGGGGCTCACCAACAAAAACACTCTCACACGCACACCTGGTGCAACAGCTCACAGATACCTGACATACAGTATGCGCCACCCTCATATTCTCTGTTTTTTTTTCACACACATTTGCAAAAACAGTGAGTTGAGAGTGCTGTTCAGACAGGCAGGCTTGTCAATAGGGACATGGGAGCTTGAAGAGGGAAAAGGGTGGATTTCATTTAGATACGACTCTCCTGATATACAGTGAGTGAAACTGTGGAAAAATGAAACCAGCAATTACAAAATAACTTAAATGATACAATGCCTGGCCGTCTGCTGTGAATGGCAGTAAATGTCTTCGATTGGCTCGTGAGATAAAGCGGAGCATGGTGTTGTTGTGATGTTGTTAGGAGGTTATGGGAAATGCAGTCTTAAAGTAATGATAACATTCTTTCACAGACAATGGTGGGAAAGGTGAATTTAAGCAATGTTTTTATCAGTGGAGTGGTGTCTAATCAGATCTCTGGTCTCCTCTCTTTTGTATCTCCAGGCCCCTCCCATGGACGAGATCGAAAGGTAAGCAAAGAAAGACTCATGACAACATTCACAGCCATACATCACAACCAGTTATTTCTGGAAAAACACATCGTGGCTGTTTTATTTGAATGTGAACATCTGTTGTGTTTTCCCAGGAGTTCTATGAAGAGATTGTATCCAGACAGAGACCAGAGCAGCTCTCCAGCCAGCAAACAAGCCCGCAGAGAAGACCCAAAAAGAGGTACGTAGAAAACTGAAAGTCTAACGTTCAAAAAAGAAGATGCAATCAATCATGAACCAGTTAGATTTCCTTGTCTTTTTGGCAAAATGTTTAAATTCGTTCTCTCGCTTTCCCATAGTTCTGCTGTACGTGAGGACGCACACTGAAGAGGTGTTTGATGCGCTCATGCTCAGCGCGCCAACACTGTCAGGCCTACGGGACGCTGTAAGTAACAAACACTGTAGTACCTCATCTGATCTCACATCATGCTCACATATGTTACCGTACATTACCTCTCAGGTATATTGTCTTTCTTTCAGCAGGAGCTCATTCTAACTCTCTAATTCCATTCTTTATTCAGGTTTCAGAAAAGTACGGTATGCCAAAAGACACCATTGGGAAAATCTACAAAAAGTGCAAGAGAGGGTGAGTAACTTATTATTTCTTTGGTATGTCTAGGTTGGTTTAAAGTAGGGCATTTGACACAAACTATGTGCATTAATTCAGGGCCTAGTTTATGGTTTTAATCTCATCCTCCTGTAAGGAACTCATGTCGACAGACTGGGTAGGTAGGTTAGTTGGCTCGGCCTCCTGGAATGTGTTAATTGTAGCTTCTCCAAAAGAAAGACAGATGACTGAGGGAGGATGAAAAGATTTCAAAAGCTTTGCAGATGAGTCATGGCCAATTGTTGTCTTTATGTTTTCATAACTTAATCGCAACATCAGGAAGTATTTCGGTGTTGAAAGAGAGATTTAGTGTCATGAAGTTTAAGGCTTCCAGTCACGAGCTGTATGTTGTCCATCAAGTTGTGATCTTTTTTTAAAAGTCACATTTTCTATCAGCTGAACTTAAAATAAGTCAGATGAGTTTATACGCGCTGCTCTTCTCCTGTGCTAATTTTTAGTGCTTTGGTTTAAATTAATAAAGATTAGATGTGTTTTAATTTCGTCAAAAGTTACTGGAAAAGAAAGGTGGCACTCCGGTGTTAATGAAAATGTCACCTCTTCTCTTCGTGACTACTCACACATGTCTACTCGTAAAACACACGTCAGCAGAATTTTAATGTCAGTTGCTGTCAAATAGTTTGTTGAATAGTCTGGGTCACCTCCTGGAAAATAACAGAGGAGAACAGAAGGTTTTTTTTAGATGTAAATAAGAACTCCTGACCGAGTAAAACACCTTCGGCTGATGTCCCTGCTGTTCCCTGCGTGCTGCTGGCAGCTGTCACTTGAGGGGCTAGGCTAACAAGTTGGGTTACATTCTTTCTGCTGTTCCCTCCCTCCTCTTTTGCTCTTGTCTTCAATCAAGCCTGTCCCTGCAGGCAGAACGCATGAGCCTCTAGTTAGCTCAGGTCATTAAAGCCTTAAATATTTAAAGATTAGTGTTGGTAGAGAAAGAAGACAGTGACCTGATTTACTACCCTGACTGATGCCGCAGATATAGCGCCGCTCTTGTTGTTGCCTATGGAAGTTTCCTACAAAGAAATGGCATGTGCTTAACTCAACCAAGCGCTGGCGACCTGTTGCTTATGTCCCACTGAAGTGAGAAGAGACACATTATACAGGCAATTTACACGTAGACTGGTTTTTCACATTTTCCTGGCAATCACTGAGATAACCTTGCTCTTCTCTTCTTCAGGATTTTTGTCAACATGGACGACAACATCATCCAACATTACACCAACCAGTCGGCCTTCCTCATCGAGATGTCCGAGGTCATCAGTGGCCAGTTCCAGGTCACCCTCATTGAAGTATGAGAGCAAGCATCCAATCTGCCGCCTGCTCCGTTGAAGAATGCAACACATGACAGCGTTTCAACCATCTGTAATAGCACTGCTCAGTCAAAGACAATGTAAGCTGTGGAGTGCCAAAGCCAATGGGAGAACTGGGCTGAAGAGAGAGAGATCAGTTTTTCCGATTTCTGCTAAGTCAAGCCAGTTTTCTCGATGTTGTAAATACCACTCGCCCCATAATTTTGTTATTTGAATTGTAACGTAAGAGCAATTACGATGAACACCCTGTACATATAGAATGTAAATAGAATTTAATATGACAGTGTTTTATGAACTAGCCATGTGCATGTTGCTAACCATTTTTCACATAATGCTATGTATTTCAATTTTTTTTTTACAGAGCTCTGAACATGTTTTGTCTACAGCGTATTTTAAGGATTTTCAGAGGTTGCTAGTCTTGCTGCTTTTAATGTATCCATCATTTCTTCTATACGAGCCAAGGTGCGTTTCCTCACCCACAACCTACTTATGATGTTTTTTCACTGTTATAACTATCTTCCTGTAGGTTCCCGTTAGATTCACAACTTAAATGGCCCGGCGGCTTAATTCAGAACCTAAAGTCAGACATTTCCTCCCATAAAACCACACAATACTTTGTATTGGCCATCATTTAGTTCAGAGTTGTGGACATCTCCTTCCTTCATAGTGTAACCACAGACAAGCAGTTTAATACCCCAAACCCTGAGGCCTGCCAGAGGACTTTCATAGTGTGCGTGTGTGTGTTTGTTAAAAGTTGTAGGCTATTTTTTCCCTTTTACGTTACGCATCATTTCAAAACAAGCATGTATCCCTGTAATATTTCATTATTATATCATGGCATTTCTGGTTGTATGTGTCACATCTTGCCTCTTTTGTAAGAAAATAAAGAAAATGCATCATAGAGTGGCTGTTTCTTAACTATACATACAAATCTGATTGAAAAGCTAGTAATTCAGAACACGGATCAATTATTAGTGGTGTGTGTGTGTTTTTTGTGTGTGCACACATTATGTTTATTTATCTTCTCCCATCTCTTGATTATAGTTGCATATAACAAATGTAGCTATATCAGCTCTCTCTCTCTTTAGATGAAACAAAAGCACATATCCCATCTGCATTAGTGAAGTTCGGTCTTGTGTTTTCTATCTTTGGTAAGCACGTTTTATGACCTCCCACTTTCCCTCATATAAAACGTGCAAATACAAACACAAAAAATATCTAATAGCGTTCTCAGTATTCTAGCAGCTCTATGCAATCCAACAAAGCAGCTCAGATGTGTTGAAGAAGAAAAGCTTTCCCTATTTGGTGACACTGACAGCGGAGAGGGAGGCAATCCTGTCCTAGATATAACACAGACATCCTTCAGCAAGTCAAAGAGAGGGGGCACACACGCACACACACAGAAAGTGAGACACAGAGGCAGACGGCCAGGGCAGGCAGACAAAAACAGGCGCAGGCAGCAGGACAAACAGATGCAGAGACGGGTGTGGAGACTGCTGAAACAAGGCTAAATGGGAAGGAAGAGAGAACAAGAATAACAAAGAGGTGGCCGCTGCATCTCCTGCCTGAGAGAGAAACATGTTAGCCAGATGAGAGCACGGAGGAGGCAGCCATAGATCTGCAGAGAGAAACCAGCAACCACCACTGAATGGTAAGCGTCTGAGATGATATGCACCGCGTCTGTGTGTGTGAGTGTGTTTGCATTTGTTCAAAATGTGCCTGCATGAGAGAAAGTGTTGGGGCTATTAATAACCCTAAAGCATATTCATCATTTTCAATTCATGATAAGCCTCTTGGGTCCTCTCTGCAGATGTTCCCATACCATATGCCTCTTGCCATCTCCGCATCAAAACACATGCAGCATCTGGTGGAGTTGCGGCTTTTAAAATAAGCACAACAAACAAATAAATATTCTGCTCAGTGATACGTTGGGACAGTGAAGCAGTTGATGTCCTGACAGTCGGGTCAGGTCTGCGATCCTCATGCGTGTGTCATCTTATCTCTTTCCCATCAAAGTCAAAATATTGTGTTCACAGCGCAGGAGATGATGCCATGTTTCTAATTGCAATGTTATCGTACGCTGTAATTCTAGACACAGATGACACTTGACGACAGCTATGTGTTTATTAAATTACACTCTACTCCCAGCATCCGGACGTACAATCTCATGACACATTTGTACTATATTTAATATTCTACTTTATTCTGGTATATTCCATTATTGTATATTCTGCGAATCTTTCCGGTCTATTCTTAAACTCTTGTCTTTGATCTTTTCTAAAAATACATTTCCCATTATCTTCCAGGGTGATCGGTCAGTCTAAATATCAGCAACTCTCTGGGGACATTTCCTGAAGGGAAATATCTTACCAATAATTAGATCAAATTTAAAAATACAGCATAACTCATGTAAGCTAATCACCAAAATCGATACAAGCTGTTTTTTGGCTTCCAAATGAATTTCCCACCATCATCTGTACACACCTGTTGCCAGTTCACATGTGACATAAAACAGTTTGATTATCTAATCTGTAAATGTGTTTTAGGATTAAATCAACACAAAAACACATGAAACTAGAAACTATTTCATTATCGGCATATTTTTTCTTATCCAAGACGTCATCGTGTTATCACTGCTGTGTGTGTTTGTTTGTCAAAGATTTGACTGATAAGGGACACTGTGTGTGTGTGTGTGTGTGTGTGTGTGTGTGTGTGTGTGTGTGTGTGTGTGTGCGTGCGTGCGTGCGTGTGTGTTAATCTGCATGAGTCACACACGTCTTCAAGTTGTTTTGTGTCCGTCCCAGAGGGCATTGTTTCCTCCGACTGACTGGGACATCGTAGATGGACTCAATCTGCATTCAGACACTGGCATCACATGATCGCCAACCTGACTGAATTCTCACAAGGTCATTGCTGGACATCAACTGTCTAGCTTTGAGAAAACAACAACACACCCTCCTGCACGCACGCACGCACAACTGCACAGCGAGGAGTCCCGCTATGCAACACACTGTCACGGTGAGACTGGCCAGGTTATCGTATCCTAGCAACAGAGACAGACATCGACTGTTCAATCTTTTCCTGTCCAGCGCTGAAGCAGTGGAGCCAAACCTCCTTCTGCTTTCCCCAGCTGCACTCGTCTCTGCTCAACCTGTTTCTCTCTCTCTCTCTCTCTCTCTCTCTCTCTCTCTCTCTCTCTCTCTCTCTCTCTCTCCCTCGCTATCTCTCTCTCCATCTCTCTTCTCCATCACTTTGACCCATCATGCAACACCTCACTTTCTGACTGAATCTTTCTCTTTCACTCAGAAAGTCACCATGAAGAATCTGCAGCTAAACGAGTTTTGACCAAGAGGTAATGGATGAATTTCTATTTTTAACTCCTGTTCTTATCACTGTACTGACACCCTTTGATTTAGCTACTAACTGACTTATATAAGGTTGTTTTTTTTACAGACATATCGACAGTGTATGAGGAGACGTTTGTGACTGAATTGTGAACAATGAGAAACAACAGAAGACATTTTATTTTAACAGATCCACTCTGTTCTGATATATAATAATTACAAGCAGCATCCTTTCTTTTGGAATATACTCTCAGTGTTGGACACAGGTACCGTGCATCTGATCTGTTTTATTTGGACTAATTAGTTAAATACGTCTTGAGAGTTTTTGTAAAGAATCAGAGTTGCACCACCTACGATGAACACTCCAGCCACCATGGTGACGGGGATTGTCTTCTCCCCATTGGGATTGGTCCTCGTCTTCACTGCCGCCATCACGCCTCAGTGGAGAGAGGGACAGGCACGTCTGGGCATGGCAGCCTCAGGGTCACTTCTTCGATCGGGAGGAAAAGGTCAGGGGAATGGCGTCAGGTCCGGGTCGGTGGACGCCCTGATCTTATTGCGCTCTGATGGACTTTGGGAGAGCTGCCTGCAGGTGGTGAACTCGGAGCTGAAGCAGTGCTGGCCTGTGGCGGGTCCATATCAGAATGACCCGAGGATTCGCCTGGCACAAGGTTTGATCCTGACCTCGTTGTTCCTGTGCGGCACTGGCATTGTACTGGCGTGTATCGGGGTCCGGTGCTGGACAGATATACCTCTCAGAGGTTTCGCAGCCACAGGCGGACTCCTAGTGGTGACGGCCGGGCTGCTGAGCTTGACTGCACTCGGGGTGTACACCCACAACCTTGAACTTCTGGGTATGGAAGATCCAAGTAAGGTGATCAATAACCCCAGATTCCCCGACCTCAGCCTGCATCCCGCCGGCTCACTCTACTTTGGGTGGCTGGGTTCATGTTTACAGATGCTGGGAGGCACTGCTCTGCTGTTCAGCTTCAAACGACCAAGATACCCGACTTGCCCTTCTTGCCCAAAGCTACCTGTCTGCCCTGCGTGCCGTTCATGTCCCGAGATCAGCAACCAGCCAGACACCAATGTATATGAAGTCAGCTGTTAGAATGTGAAGCTCACCCTAAAAGTGCTTTAAAGGTAAAATAAATGACCTCTTATGTGAAAAAAAAAGTCCAGTCAGTGTTGATGGTAAATGCAGCCAATTGAAGATATACATTCATCAGTCAGTGCTTACATTGACCTAAACCTAATGTTACCCCAGCCTTCAACCAAGTCTCAACCCGAAATTGTAATGATTTACGTTAGGTGGACTTGCATTATGTGACACACCCCAGATTTATGTCCCTACAACATGAGTTGTACAAACACACTACAGGACTGCCGTCGCCCTACTCCAGAAGAGGAACACTACTCTTCCAACAACCAGTCTGTGTTTTCTCTCGGCTGAAGGTCTGAGTCAGTTAAAACATTGTAAAATGCATCCTCGTCCATTACATCCTCTGCACTTATATTTTGGGATGCCATTTTTGCTTTATTGAACGAGAAGCAAAGTTCTGTTTTTGAGCGGCATCTAACGCACAGCGCCCGAGCTACCAAGAGAAATCCAAGCTGCGTGTAGCTCTTCCTCACCACAAACGACGTCATTGTCGTGTCAACTGACGGAGCTGGATGCGGGAAGAACAATAGATTTTGCAGCCACACGAGGGGGAATTTATTGCTCCGATCGACTACATTTAAAATCAACACTGATTGGACATCCACATAAAACAAGTTGAATGTTCCCTTTAAAACATGGGTAAAAACAAGACAATCTGGTCACACGGTCACAAGTCCCTTTCAACTCATCAGCTGATAAATCTGCCAACTAAGGAAATTAGTCAATTCAATAAATGACTGAACCACAGGACATTACCACGACTTGATTAACGGACTTGTCAGGTGTATGAACATGGTGGACGTACAGTAATTGCATCTTGACGTAGACAAAAACATAATTTTGGTTGGGTGTAAAATTCCAAGCGATGAATCAAAGAGATTGTTACAGAAGTTCATCATGGTTGATAAAAGCTCAAGTTCCTGCTGCCTTTAACTGCAACATGTAGTGAAACATGGCTGAAGTATCTCTTTGTGCTGCCTTTCATGTTGTAGCCATGCCTTTGTACTGTTAGCTGTTTTTGTGTCCGAACAAAACTGTGAAATGTAAAATAATTGTGATAAATTATTAGTTGCTTAGATATGTTAGAGCTTTAAATTAGATTATTGAACAAGCATGTTTTAGTTCCAGTTATAGATTACACTCATTGAAACTGGATTTAATTTGTACTTTTTCGTTTTACATTGATGTAATTTATCAGTAACTTGCAATCTCGCTTTTATTATTTTTTCAATTCAGTAGCTAGTGGTGATTAAAAAAAAACAATTCGAGAAGTCACATTAGTGATAGTATATTACAAAATAATCTGCCAATAATCAGCCTGCAAAGTAAATCTAATGAATATGATATTCCTGACTTCATAACTAAAACAGTTAGGAGAAGAAAAGGAGGATGTACAACAGGGTTTGTTCTTTGTAAATTATTCGTTGGTGTTAATTTATCACAGCGTGTTCATACTTGGTGGTGCATTGAATAAAACATTTCAGCAATGTATCACTGTGTGCTGCATCCTCGTGCTATTGTTTTACATGCCATTGAGATTCAAATCCGATCACAGTATGTTCCAATAGAATTAAAGCTTCAGTTGAAGACCCGGTGTCCACCCAAGGCTGAGAAGCAGAGATCATCTTCGCCCACGCACAGAGGACAAGGTCCCTTCAGTGAATTAGCAGGAAGAGAGCGATTATGTGAACAGATAACGACCTGATGAGCCGTTCTCTCTTCAGCAGCAATCAGCATTCGGCGAGTAACAGTCAGAGAAACATGGAGCTGTTCCCAGAAGCTCAATATATTGAATGTGGCACCGACCTGAGTCACCAATTTACCATTTAACAAAGGACATTAAATGTAGACAGTTTGGAAAATGGAGTCACTGACGCAATAAACAGGATTTTTCCAGTAAACTTCCCTCTCATCAATCGACACTCAACACCCTACAATGACTTAGTAAAAACAGGATTTTTCTAAAAATAAATTAGCAAATGTATATAAAAAAATATATATATTTTAGCATATATTTTGATCATCTTCAAGACGTTCCGACACCCTGACTTGAGTCCACTGTGGTCAATTCAACTGATTGGATATGATTTGGAAGGGGACACTCCTTCGCTTGCTGTAAGCTCAGAAACAGGATTGTGTCGAGGCACAGAACTGAAGAAGTTAACAACAACAAAAAATAAGTTGCATTGAAGGTTCCAAAGAGCACATTAGTCTCCTCTGAAAGAGAATAAATACTTAGTTAAGGATCTGAATACTTATGTCAGTGTGATACGTATTACTTTTTCTTTTAACAATATGTAAAACTTTCTGAAATCATGTTTTTGGTTTGTCATTATGCCGTTTTTAGTGTAGATTTAATGAGGGGAAAATGTAATTAAATAAATTATAGCATAAGGCTGTGACAGAACAAAATGGATAAAAAAAAGTGAAGCTGTCTTATGCATTGCAACAGGCATATACTTTGTATCCATATTTATTTTTCAACCAGCTGTTTGTTTGGATAGCATGGCAGACGGTTCTAAAAGCAGTGAGCAAGACCTGGTGATCATAAAGAGTAGACTTTGAAGAAAAAAATCTCTATACATGATATCTATTCCCTCAATTCCTCCAACAGCGTGTGAGGGTTCACACACAAAGAGCAAGACACACAAAAAAGTCTCACCGTGCCTTCAAATTCATACACTAAAGACACACATGGACATACACATGTACATTGATGCATTTTATAATCCTTTGTCTTGTCTAAATCCGACACACATATTGAAAACCACACAAAAAAGGACAAATACAAGCACTGAAATAATGTGATATCTGCTTTATAGGGGTTTCAGTCTTAAACAGAGACTTCACAACAAACGTCAGCGATCATCACGCTACCTTTTTATTAAGCTGATCAATATCACAGTGAATAGACATCTCTGCCATTGAGGAGTCGTCGTTGGTCTCGTTGCGTTCGCGGAGACCTTGAGCAGTGAGGGACACACACAACTGTCATACAGCTCTACTATTTGGTTCATAGGCTCATATATGTGGGGAGTTTTCCACAAGGGAAAGAACATTTAAAAACCACCTCGACCAACAAGGGGCTGAAGCAAATTTTCTGTGCAAAATATTTCAAATGTATACCTTTAATTTAGGCAACGTCAATAAACAAATACATACAGTATTTATAATAGAGCTGTATTTACATATCATAGAGGCAGGACTTATATTGCAAATTCTTATTGAATTCTTTGAGAAGTTCTACGTTCTATCATTAGAAGAACCAGGTGGCCCTAAAATACCATATATACATATTGAACTGAGATTTACACTTGGCATATTGTTCTTTTCTCTGTTGTAAACTTGTCGTATTATGTTGTTGTGAACAAATCTAAGTCTCAATTTGCAATTTTGTACTTCACCGACTAATCTTGATGCCAGCAGGGGACACAGACTGATTGTAGCAAACATGGCAACTTTGCAGTGATGTGAGTGTTCCAGCGTTAAATGTAGAAGTAGTTCTCAGCAGGTTCTCCGCTCTCCACCATTTCACTCAGCTGTTCGTTTATTGAATCCTGCAGCGATCCAAGAGAGAGTTCTAACAGCGGACTGGCGCTCGGAGAACCCACCGGGATCTCGACGAGAACATCCGACGGCTCCGCGTCCACCAACTGCTCCCCGTCGCTGAGGCTCAGTCTGTACGCGCCTTCTGATTGTGCGGTGGGCGTTTCCTTTGCGACAGTTTCCAAGGCAACCTCCTCCGTGGGCGTGTCCTGCGGGGCCGAGCTGTCCGCTTCTTTGGAGGCCTCGTGCGCGGACAGTCTCTCGATTTCCTGAACTAGTTCCTCGTTCTGCTGCTTCCACTGGCGGTACTTTGAAGCTGACAGATCAGAGTCCTCTAAGAGCTTGTTGATCTGCAGCAGCTCCACCTCTTTGGCCTGCAGCGTAAAAAAAGGGGTTTCAGTGAGAATATATATATATATATGTTTAAATGTGAAACTTCCTCATTTTGAGTGTCTGAGAACAACAGACTTGCTATGCAAGTGAGTTATTTGATATGAGTTCATTCTTATTTCCTTGTCTTCCCGTCAAAAGACATCACGACGCACACGGTCTCAGTGACTCCTGACAGGCCAACGCTAAATTAATTTGATCTATGAAATGAAGTCATCAGAGTGTTTGGCCTGTGTCAGTAGGTCATACGGCATACAGAGGAAGTGTAACCTGAGCCATGAGCCGGAGGGCTGTTCTGCTCACCTTCAGAGTGCTCTGCAGGGCTCGGAGCGTGTGTGCCTTTTCATTGATGATGGGGTTCTTGTTGCGTCGAATGAACGATTTCCTGAAGTGGTCGTGTGTAAGTGGCTGCTCATGTCCGATCAGAGAGACTCCTCCCTCCTTAATGTTGTTTATCATCATGCCCATCTCATCCACCGGTCCTCCTTCTCACAGGGAGGGAGACACAGGAAGGGGAGAGCAAATAAAGATGAAGGGAGAGACATAAAGCAAAAATGAAATACAATAAAAGAGCAGTGGGGGTTTGGTTAAGCATCCTTTGTCAACAGTTGATTGCGTTAAATATCCACAGGGTCAAGTCAGGATAACAACAAGGCATAATTGAAATACATGTTCCACTCACTTATTATTAAAAACTATCAATGGATACAGTCTTCACAAATTAAAGTAATGAATCATTGAGAGAGAAAACAAGAAAACAGCAAAGGCTGAGGCAGAGTTATTCAGCACATACCTGTTGCTTTGCTGCCCCCTGTCACAAGACCGGATAACGGCGCGTGCGTCTTCCCCTTGAGGCGAGGCAGAGTGTGGGACTGCACTTTCTGAGGCACATAATGAAACAGGAAATGATCAGAATGAAGCTCCGAACGGTGTGTGTGTGTGTGTGTTGTGTGTTTCTGCAGGCGTGAACCTCCGACCTTGTTTCTCCTGCGTGTTGAAGGTGACGTCTCGCTTTCTGATTCAGTCTCACTGTAACATTCTATGAATGAAAACAGGTGTTACATGAACGGTCTTACATAACACGTCTTATCACTGGGTGTACGAAAACAGATTTCATTGGTGAAAAAAATCATGAAATAAACTGCGGGTAGTCATAGCAACAGTTATAATGTGACCAGTTAACTCAGCCTGGTGAATCACATTGTATTATACAGTATGACTGAGGTTTCCTGATGTTAAACAATGGATGAGGAAATTATTTTGGTTGCAGCACTATGACACCTCATCCAGCATTAGTTGGATTTTGAAACTTAAAAATGCAAGTCATGTTAAGTAGATGATATATGAACCAAATGTATTGCAAGACATTTAAGATGAATGAATCTGCTAAATACATTCTATGTGCATAACCTTTCGGGGTCAGAAGTACAAACATAAGCTAAAATTTAAGGAGGCTGTTTGCCAACCTTCTTCACTTTCTGGGCCAGTGTTGAACTTCTTGTGCCTCTGTATGGCTGTGATCAGACAATTAATCCACCTGGAGGAAGAAAGACAACACGCTATATCAACACAGACAGAGCAAATGTAATGAATGTCTCCAGTCGTGCCCATTGATTTACACAGCACAAACACAAGATCATGAACTGTAGGGGGCAGTGCAGACCACATCTGAGGATGGTCATTTAGTAGGATAGAGTATGAGTAGAGTATTCTAAAAATGAATGAACATTATATTTTGTAACTGAAGCACCCTGTCTACCATTATACAGATGCATTTTTAAGCGGATCATTTATTTAAGAAATGTAGCACTGAAGGCTGAACCTGCATTGTTAAACCCCTCCTTTGTTTGGGTTCTGTGAAAAGAGAAATACAGATAAGAAATACAGGCATAACAAGGCCTTAGATTGGTATCAATCCAACTTACTTGCTCATGTCAGTGACATTGTCAGCTGCAAAGAAGAAGTTGTGAAATCGCGGGTGGCACATTTTGAACACGCTTGTAGGGAGAGAGAACAAAGAGAGAGGGAGGCACAAACATGACGTTTCTCATTAAGGTGAAATGAAGACACACAACTTATGCTGACACAAACACTGCAGTATAGATTCTCATTGTCCATCTCTTTTGTCCAAAGAGAGAAGTAAAAATAATAATAATGGGTTGTTGTATCTGAACGTATGGTATGTATATATATATATATATATATATATATATATATATATATATATATATATATATATATATATATATATATATATATATATATATATATATATATATACACAATCAGATACAACAAGCTTTTTCTTTAACAGTAATTTAGAAAATATGTGTTATTTTGCACAGACTCCTGCACAGACACAGACTCCTTCATCATAAACAGTATGTCGCTTATGCAAGCCGAGACAGATCATCCACTGTGCACAGGCACAATAAGGTTTCTGTTTCAAACTAACCAGTGGCGGCTAAAAGATTAAAACACTGTTACATAATATAAAGAAACTAGATCCTCACATTCCTGGATGAAAAGCCTGTGATATGATCCATCATTAAGTTCATACTTACTATTTTCTTTTGTGCTCTCCAGCACTTTCTATGTTGTAGCTGGACATATTGACGAAACCCTCTGCCTTCTCGTCCTGTAAAAAAACACACAAACAAACAATTTAATAAAGTTATAAATAAGAAATAAGAAAATTAACTATACTATTGACTAAACCCTAATACAATATAATACAAAAACACACATTACCATCACCTTTAAAGCTGTGTGTTTCAATGGTACGACCTCATTTATTTGGTTCTGGAGAGATTAACTACTCTCATAGTTGTATTCACACCTGTTGGCTGGTGTACCAATAGAGGTGCGGCCCCTTGAGGACGAACCAGAAGCGCTGCCACTTCTGGGCGAGGAAGACGTTGCTCTCTTTTCTCTTCTTCCACAGCCAGCTGTTGCAGTCGGGTTGGCTCAGCTCGCGGCAGGACACGCGGCGCCGACTCATAGCCGTCGTCATTCCTGGGAGAACGAAAGGATGGGGGGGAAGAAGAAGAAGAAGAAGAAGAAGAAGAAGAAGAAGAAGAAGAAGAAGAAGAAGAAGAAGAAGAAGAAATCATCAAACACAATTTTCTTTTCAAATAGCAGAATCATGTGCATTTGTAATTATTTCCATCTTAAGTCCAACAGATACGTATTCAAATCTTTAGGAAACATTTTCTAAAAACTTTTCAAGACGTCTATTTCCTATTGTGATCTTAAAAAAAGGCATAATTTGTCCTGAACTCCTATGGACCCTGTCTTGAATTCAGTGCAACCTACTTCAGGTACTGAATATGACTTACTTTGCTTATTTAGTATTACAGCATCAATGTTTACCTTTTGTGGAGCTCTTCTTTGTGTCCTTATTGCCCTGAAAAGATACGCTGGTTGAATTGTGTGTAAACTGTTTCATTCAAATGTAGTTCAAACAACATCATCAGCGGGGTGTAAAATGTTTTAAATATCTGAGAGAAAATATTTGCATGTCTTGTTTTTTTCCTCTCACCGTTTGTCCCACCATGTCAGGGCTGATGCTGGCGGTTTCCTGGTTGACTCCCTGAGGCGAAGAACTTCTCTGTGACCCAAAGCCAAAGGGAGAAGGACTTCTGGGGGATGGAGACCGGTCTCGTCTGAGTCCTGGGGAGAGCCTTGAACTTTCCAAACTCTCAAACTCCCCTGAGAGAAACACAAACGTGCTCATCATGCATCAACCGGCAGCATACGCTCTAGCATTTGTGTTGATAGAGAAGTCAGAGTATAACTATTTAAAACATCATAACTCACATGGAATTTGTGTCAGCAGTCAAGGATCGACATTTAATACTCGAATAAACAACCAACATCACTGTATCCAGGCAACACATCTCATTGGTGTGCAGGTAAGTGCTAGTAAATCTATTCCACTGACTGGTTTTCCATTAAGAGAGAATTTTGTGATCTCGTCTACGGGATGCCACAGTTTGAAATCCTTTTAACGTTAAAAAAAAAGAAAAATTCTAAAAATAAAAAAAAAAGCATCACCGACCCCAAACTACACGGCTGACAGTAAGATCTCAGGGGGATGTCAACTGCAAATTGCTTTATTGCAGCAAAAGAAATAAAGCCTTTTTTTATTATTACCTTCATGTAGTGTATAATGGATTTCCTTCTTTACATTATTTAGCTTTTTATAGATATTTTGAGGCCTTAAGCGGTAGTTATTCTTTCATGTGTCTCCATCTAAAATCCTGCTTCAACACCTGAAACCAGATGCTCTCCTGCCAAAGGCCCGAGCTCCCTCTGTGCTTCTTACCCAAGGCTGATGATGGTGACAGCGCCCCCTGTTGGCTTTGATATGAAGTGAGAGTCAGTCTTTCCTCGCCCTCCCTGTCAGAGGACAACTCTGATTCCTCCTGTCCCATAGGCTGCTGATGTACCTGCGGGCCCTGGATGGCTCTCCTGCAATGGAAAACACAAAGAAACACATCACAACACCGATCCAAACAGTGCATTCGGGCGCTTCTGCTGTGAAGTGAAACAGTATAAATAACCTGTATTGACTTTTGAAGAGGTGAAATATGATGTTTGCCAACAGTCTAAAGTTTGTTTCCTTCGACTGACGTTGTAGGGCATCAGGATGTGACAGAGATATTTACAATCCTAATTGCACCATCCCCGCCTACTCCCTCCATTTGTCCGCATACGCCTGATCCCCATCAGCTCACTGTCTCCTTTTGCCTCTCCATCACTCTTTCTCCTCCCTCCTCCCATTTGTCTTTTTGTACTCCCCCTTGTTTGTGTCTTTCTTCATCTCTCCAACCTCGCCCTCATTGATTCATCTTTTTGCTCATCTCTTCGTCTTTTCTCATTTCCAGGCAGCCGTGTGTTTACGTTGGAATTCATGGCGTTAGCAGTGTGACCTCATCGCAAACTTACCAGGTCCGGTCAGATTAACGAGGTCAAAAGGTTTTGTGGGAGGTTCAGCTTTATTGAGTCAACGTTTGCTCATATAGTGACCAAAATATATGTTCAACCTGCTCTGAGCTGCAATGTTATTAGTACACCTCAAAACAGACTCGCTTTTCATTTGTTGTATTGAGGAAATAAGGTAAGTTTGAACACTAAATAGAGTTTTAAAAAAAAAAGATTTATTAACTCTAAGGCAATTTAAACTGGGATCAAAATGTTCCTTTTTTTTATTTGAGTAAAATTTACATTGACAAATCTACTGTATATGGGAGCTGAAACAGTGCCGTTGAACAAAAATGATGGTAGCCAACACAGCGAGATATTGCTTCATCCACAAAGTCTCCTGATGAACAAACTGGCGGGGCTGTCCCTTCTCATCTACGGGCTTCCATCTTCTCTTCATCCAGGGCAAACAAACTACTTACTTATTGCGTGAGGGTCCTAAAAATCCTATTAAAATCCAGTACTGCACACAATGTGCTGATCCACCCAGAATTATTCAAATAAACAGCTAATTTGCTGAAACGCTTAATTATGCTCTCACCTAAAAGACAAGGACCTGACAGATGCTGCTACCCTTTCAAATATGGAGTGCCTCGGATTTTCCTCGTCCTCTTCTCCCTCTGATCTCTCTTCTTCCTCCGTCTGAAAAGAAATCAGCAGTAATACAAGTACGAGTGTGTACACACTAAACTGTGCGTGTAGTTAGGGGTTAGCAGAGGGGTAAGGAGGCGGATGGCATGTGGTTTGCAACAGCAGCCTTCTCCTCAGGTCTCCATCACCTCACTCTGTGGCAGCAACAACACAGCCACAAACACACACACACACACACGCACACACATATATACAGTGTGTGAAACTCTCGCTAAGAACAGGACATGAAGAAAGGGCAATCAGGAGCTCATTCAAATGTCATTATGTGTGTTTTCTCTCCCTACGGCTGCAGCGAGATCTGAGATTAACATGGTGGTCACAAGGAGGGTGAATTGCACAAAGTGTGTGTGTGCTTGTCTCAGACTCGGTATGTGATTCAGTGTGTAGTTCAAAGAAGAACAGCAGTCGCCATAGTGACTACTGAGCGAGTGTTTATTAAAGCAGATCCCGAGGGATTGTTCAACAGTGATCGAAGAGGGGATTCTCGTGGAAGGGACGTTTCAGCTTCCCCTGACATAAACTGTGTAAATAATCCAGTTTCGGAAATCTGATGTGACGTTTCCCCCCCCTGGGTGTAATTATCTTAAACGGGCAGAAAAACTAAATTGTGTGTGTGTCTGTGTGTGTGTGTGTGTCACAATGACGCTCCTGCCGTGTGATTTATTTTTTTTAATGGCTTCACACACGTTTTCAAGCCCACAAGCTTCTGAGGCATATTAGGCGTAAGAAGAGGAATGTAAATCCTGAGATATGTTAAAGTCGCTGCGCGGCTCATCGTGGGTCACTGTGCACATTGATATACAGTGATGATATGCATGCTTTCCTAATCGTCTGTCGAAATGGGATGGTGGCGATTTGACACGTGGATGATCAAATGATTCAAACTGTTCATTAAATATCAAGATGTGATCAAGTGGACGGCGCAAACGCATACTCAACATTCTACTCTTCTTCTAAGGAAACCTTTTAGATCATTTAACAGAAAGCTTCTTACGAACAAGGCGATCTTCACCTGAGGTGTGAGACCAGCAATATCTACAGCAACGTTCATTGATACCTAGCATTTAGTTCTTAAGACAGCTCGTCGTGGATCAACGTTTCGCTCAAAGGGAAATGAGTGACTTTTATCCTCTGAGAAGTTCCTGGGTTGTACTACAACTGAACACAGTTTATTTTGTAAACCAGGGAGATAAGAGTTGAAGGACTGATGAGGTGATTGGAAGAGGACTTCAATGATCTCTGACCTGTGTGGGGGAGAGCTGGACTGGACTGGACTTTCTGCGTCGCACTAACCCCGGGATCTTCTTCAGGACGAGAGTCACTCCGCTGGGATTCTCTCGAAGCTTCTTCACAAGGTTAGCTTTGCTCCAGCCCACCTGATGCAGCGAAACAGATGATCATCCCACTTTGAGGGTTATCGTTTTGGACACAGTAACACTTTGCTGGAATGTAGATAGATGGATGGATAGATAGATAGATAGATAGATAGATAGATAGATAGATAGATAGATAGATAGATAGATAGATAGATAGATACTTGTATGTGTTTGTAGCAGCAGCAGCAAGCAAAGTTACATAGGAGACATACACATATTAAGTATGGAAAATAATCGATATATACAATACAATAAAATAGTAGTGCACAGAGTACAGTGGTTTGTTCAGGTACAGAAAGCGTGATACTGAGAGGAGCACACACATGCAGTGCAACATACATGCAGGCCTGTGGACACCTACTGTTTGTGTTGTAACACTCACCACTATCTGATCGTTGACTTGAATCACTTCATCACCAGCCAAGATCTTCAAATAGGCATCCGACGAAGGCTGCAAGAGGAGACACAAGCAGCACGGATAAGAACTCATAAAATTAAATCCAGCTGAATATTTATCAGTGTAACTTTTTCTTTTACTTGTTAGGGACAAAGTCGTATCCACTGGGACTGGCAATGATGTGCAGAAAGAGTGTTGTTGTAAGGTACTGGTCTGTGCTTTTTCATATATTTTGACTCTTTTCTTATTCTATGTACACATAGAACATTAGGACAATTTTGAAATATTGATATTGTATCAAACCTCATTAACAGATTTGTGACTAATATTTAAAGACATACATAGTGTTTCCATAAATGAATAACTATAATAGTTGTTCCTGTGATTGGAAAGTTAATTATAATTTGCACACTTTCACAGTAACTAGAAATAATTTAAGACACTAAAATGGTACTCTGTTACTGTGTGTAACTTAATATCAATATTAATAAATATTGTGATACATGCTCTGGAAAACATATCTAATAATATTAGTGGATAAAATAAGTGAAAATAATAAAATAACAAACAGAAATTATTGTTCTTGATTAATCCTGTGAATGAAATACCTGAAAACATCTTTTTAAAATCCACATATGTTGTCTTGCATAATATTAAAGGACATTCAAAAGTGATCCACTGATATTGACCAATGACTTTGTGGACACAGTAAAATAATAGTAACCAGGTTGATTATGTTATTATGGGAGTACTTTCTCTGTGTGAGGCAGTCCTCAGTGTCTGTTTGTGGCCAGCGGTCCTGTTTCTTCGTAGCAGTCAGCCGTACTCATTAAGTAACTACAGTTGCTGTGACATCATGGAAAATAAACATCTCTGTCTTTCTAATCTTACTCTTTCCATCGTCCCACAGTTTATTTTAAAAGCTCTCTTCATCCAACTGATCTTCAGCTTCCTCATAAAAGCGTGTCTCTGCTCCTTCATATGGCTTTTAAACGGATAAAAAGGTGTACTATTGTTTAGTTCATGTTTAAATAAAATAAAAAATGAATAAATCCTTGTTAGTCATAAATATAAAACATGCATTGGTCCCAATCCATAGATATTTATATATTTCATTTATGAATGCAAAGTATTTGCACCCCAAAGCCTCATATTGGTTTCAACTTCAAAGCAGTGGCACAAAAAGATAAGATAACAACTAAAAATAATGTGTCACACAAAAGGTCCAGGATTTACGTTTCTTCCAAAACATATGTGACAAACCAGAGCCACAGAGTCCTCGCTTGTAACCTGTTACACTCCAGCTGGTCGGCAAGCTTTTTAACAAGACAGAACCTTAATTCTTATTTTCACAATGCTCTTGCAAAGAGACAAACTATTGGTAAAGTTAACCTTTTGGCCTGGGGGTTAAAAAGAGCGCTGCTCTTCAGACTTGGTTGACCCTGTGTGGATGTGCGGGCCGAGTCAACAGTGAACGCAAATGAGAGAGCCTGACCTCTACAGCAGTTCCAGTCACGTAGTGGTTACTGGAGCCGGTGGATGTTATTTCAATTCCCTAAGAGGAGGAGGAACAGAAAGATAGATTAGATGAATCAGATAAGATACAGGATGATAAACCTGCATATAGGCAACTTTGCAATACAAATTGCCCATTCTACACATCCCTGAGTCAAAGTGATTCACCATAGTGGACTCATAAACATTGCTCTATCGTGTTACTGTCATTGCTGATGGAGTCTGTGGAGATATTGATGTCTGCCTCCAGATGTATTGATGGTTCGGTCTGTAATTACCCCTCAGCCGGCCTTGATTGATTGATTATTTTGAGTCATAATGGGCGTGGGGATTAGAGCCAACTACTCACACCCCAGAAAGCCCAGATCGCATAATCAATAAGTCTCACATGGCAACAGAAACATGAAGGGACTCATACTTTGAACTGAACTTATCATCCACTGAGAAACAATTTCCTCATAAATAAATTAAATAAATCGATTTTAATGGCTGTAGTGGGACACATTACTGTATAGCACAGCGTTAAAAAAGCTAAAACACTTAAACGTGAACCTCAAAATGATTTAAAATTATTATCTCCTCTTTTTCTCCACCTACTCCTATTTGACTGTAATTAATTTCCCATCATCTGCCTCTAGAGGCAAATGTACATCATGTTTTTTACATTCAGTGAATTATCACTCTTCCGTCCTCTCACTTCTCTTTCTTTCTGTCTTTAGTTCCCGTTACTTTCAATCATTTAGAGGAAAGACCTACTTATCGTTGACATGTTCCAATCAATTTCTATATGTAGCCACGCAAATGTGTGTCCACCGCCACAAACAAAATGTTTGCCTGATAACTACAGCATCAGAGGGGTGAAGTGGAGGTAAAACATCTGCTTTTAAGACACACGAGATGATGAGGAAGGCCAATCGAGCGAGTGAGTGAGCACATGAAGACCGGACTGCTCTTACCATCTAACACGGGTTGAATACACAAAGTGGACAAATGTATACTTAGAAATAATTGAAAAGGAAATAACATGCAAAGGAGAGATCTATAATTGTTATACCGTATGTACCGAGTGAAGGCTGTAAAAGAAAAGAAGAAAAAGTTGTGTGGAGAGAATAATAGAACTGGGTACATGGAGAACCTTGAGTGAAATGGAAGAAGTGAAGAGTTGAACCAAATGATGAAGGGAAACGGCAGGCAGTGATGAAAGCAGAAAACGAATACTGGAAAGGATAGAGAGAGAGTAAGAGAAAATAAGACATAGTTAATTTAAAAAATGGTCAGAGGATTTAAGAGGTTTAAAATGACAAATAATGAGATGGAAAGATGCTGCACGGATGAGATCAACAAAAGAAAAACATCAAGGAGAGACCAGTCAAGCAAAGAAAAAGCAGAAAGATTTTAAATAGATGAACAGAACTGAAATCACAGTTTCTAAAACATCTTCATATCACTTTGTGTTGGCCGCCGTTATAATTTCTTTCATAAAAAAATAATCATTGCATTAACAGAATTGAAGGAACAAAACGTATGGAGGAATTAATATTGAACCAATGATTCACTACAACTTTCCTTATTTATTAAGCTAATAATTGGTTAAAAAATAGTAAATAATTATGTTAATACGTTAAGTTAATAATTAGTAAAAAATAAATGGCAATCACAATTCGTGACTGGCAGTTACATACAAGAATTTCAGCAAGTCTTTCCAGTTAATAATATTCAATCAGTCAATAGAGAAATGTATTATTTTCCTAACTGTATCTTTTATACATTATTAAATGCTTCATTTTCAGTGCCTTTGGATAGACAACTGGACACCCCCAGACCCAATTTTGAAATTATATAGGGCATTCAAAGAGTTTCATATTTAAGATAGTAAACACATGTTTCATCTACTCAGCTTAATACTATACTTTCACTGGTTCTACATTTAATAAAGACAAAGAGTTTTTAAGAGCAAGTCGGTCTTACCAGCTGATCACCAGGTGACACTGGCACTAAGTCGACACTCTCCAGCTGAGCAGTGTGGGTAAGAAGCCCCTCGGGACTGGAGTTCAGGATCTCATCACACACCGACACCAATTGACGACACTAGAGCAGAAACAAACACTTATTATGAGAAGAAAATCTCGTGAAATTATTACCAAAATAAAAGGAAACGAAACACGATTAAAGTAGGATCAAAGATAAAAATACTCACTACAGATATGATGTCCTTTTCCTTTTCATAGACAGTAGTATCCTGTTGAATGAGTGAAACAACTCAACATGAGTTTCATATAAACGCAGCAGCCTTTTCAAAGCTGTAATTGATTTGTGGAAATGGGACAATCCGACTCAAAACTCATGTCCTGTTTCCTCTTCACAGCATGAATCAGGAAGTAAAAGGCCAAAGGCATCCACATGCAAAAGAAACACCACTCCAGGCTAGGCTGAATGGTCGTGAAAACAAATATGTATCATTGTGATCATTTTTGACAGGCATGACAATTGCAATGTGATTTGCAATATTACATGGAATCCTAATTATTTTACTTTTTAAAAACTAATATTTACCACAGCAATTTTACAACAGCAGAGCTCGAGTAGGAATGAAAAACAAACCAATTCAATCAATACATTTGGATTCAGCAAGTGGGCAATCCATTTTGTGGAGTGTAATGTCCACTTAACCCAAGGGCTCACACTAACCCCCACACGCACACATGTGTGCGTGTGTGTGTGTGTGTGTGTGTGTGTGTGTGTGTACGCTACAGGAAGTCAGTGGTCATTGTCACAGTTACTAGAATCAGTGGAACTTAAGGTTTAATCTGTGGTTGGGAGGAAGGTGTTGATGATGCTCCTGCAGGCCTCACTGTGACTGGGTCAGGGAGCTGGAGAAATCAAGAGAGGCTTTAAATAAAGGAGGATATTTATACGGCATAGAAACTGACTAACGCCACATCTCATCTCGGCCGAAGCTCATTTCAAAAGCTTGATGATGTGATGAGTTACATAAAGGAGTGTAAAGGGAGACTAATCCCTGTGAAATGTAACAAGGGATCAGCAGTGAGCACGGCTTGGTTTCTGGGCTAATTAAAGGCTGTGACACAAGGCTGCAGGGAGGGGTCTAGCTGGGTGAGTTTCTGTCATGACTGCTGGTCAGTTTGTTTGTTGTGTTTGAATGTTTGCAGTTGAGAGATGCAGGACGTGCGATATATTGATTTACACCACAACAAGTCAGGAAAGGAAACACCTGAAGTTGTTCGGATCCTTTGTCTTGATCCCAATTTGAGCAAAGGGTGTTGGTCGGTTAGTAAGTTAGGGCTTCGTTCACAACATTCAAATAAATCAATGCATTTTTAACAGATATTTAAACTAAAACATCAGCCTTACAGGAAACAATTATAAAATAAAATGGCATGAAAGCTATAACCATAGTCAGCTGCTAATAACCAAGAACATATTATTAATGTATTATTAGTGCAAAGCGACCAGGGTGAACACATCTGAAATGAGTTTTAGGCTTAGAATAAGGATTAATAGTAAGTAATAATATATAGATAAAAAACAGACTTGATTATTTTGCTCAACCCATCAAAAAAGGCAGTCATTTTAAAATGTAAAACTCCTCAAGCCTAACTTTAAAGTTAACACTGGATCACATTTTAAATTGGAGTTTTGTTAACATAACATAATTCATTTTAATGTTGGTTTAGAGTAAAAATCATAATAATACATTTACATTTAAAGAGAGGTTTACATATTGTCTTTCCTAATCTTTTTTATTTTGTTTAAAAGACCTCACAATTTAATTTGTTATGAAATTAATCCTTGCTTATGCACAACCCTGAGCCAGAGTTATTTTTAGCCACAGGTTTGTGCCACATACTAGCCGACCACTAGAAACCTAAGGCAAAGAAAGGACCTGAAGTCCAGCGAGAAGCTATTTCAGGCTGTATAAGTCACAGTAATGCTGTGAGCTAAATGCTGACGTCAGCATGCTAACGTGCTGATATTTAGCAGATTTAATGTGCAATAGTCACCATCTTATTCATGGCTTAGTCATGGCATCCTTTGAAATGAAGATGAATGATGTTTAATTAACTGAAGTATCACACTTATGGACAGATTCTGTCCGTAAGTGTGATACTTCAGTGGTAGTAGTGGGAATATTTATTTTAAACACACCATCGTTTCTGCGTTTGCTTCATTAGTAACACCTTTGTCTCACCACTGCTTTTTAGACGTAAGGAGGTTAAGATACGGCAACATACACCTCTCTCTTTCTGTTCGATTTGGGGCCAGGTCAATGCAGGCTTCCCTTCTAGTAAAACCTCTTCTGCATTTCTTTTAAACAGGAAATGACACATTGATGTGTGTGTGCAGTGAGCGACAAATACACTTCTGACCTGAAAGATTATGCGTGAAACAACAAATACATGCAAACACAATCACTTGATTGAAGCTATTTTTACAAAGGTTCCCCAAAAACATCCAGAAGTATGAACACATTACAATGTATGTTGCAACATTTCCAAAAGGTTTAAAGTGCAGATACAATTTCTGTGCACATACACATGGGCATGAATCATATGTAAATGTAGATTTAGGCCACAGTGTTTCATCGCTGAATCAGAGACACAAGAGAAGAGAAAAGAAGATGAACTTGTGAGAACAGCAGTTGTGTGTCGAACATGTTTCGGCCTTGACAACCATTAATTTCTCTCTCAATACAAGATTTACAAAAAAAAAACATTTGAAAACAACTGCTACCGTTTTTTAAGGAATCTCTCAGGTTTTGCGATACAAGATATAATATCAGACAGAAGAGTTACTGTAGAGAAACCACTTTTAGAACAAAGGGTCAAAGGTCACTCATCATATTCAACCCCATGCAGCTTGGGCACGAGAACCGCTAATAATGCCACGTTAAATCTATCAATTCCTGTAGTACCATAGAAAAAATATGGACCCTTTTGAGCCACTCTTTGCCCAAACAACAGCTCAAAACATCATACCACAGACCAACATTCACAATGTACCTTTTATTCCACTTCATTGTAGCTACACTAGTTACATAAAAGCCACAGCTGGACTGCAGACCATCACTAAGTGGCAGACAATACCGTGCAGAATGTGCCGCACCTTTATTTATTCATCATAACAGAAATTCAGTAGTAACATGCATCTGCTTCAGTCGAGAAGAAACAGGGTTTCGTGTTGTGATGTGTTGTGAAGCTGGTGTGCGGCTTGATCGGGCGGTGAGCTAACTTCACAGCAGCGTTCTCTGTCTGAAAGCTGTTCTCTCACTGTAGTTGTCTAGGAAACAAAGTCAAGCTATTGTGTGCGTGTAACACTCTGAAAAAGGCGACAAGAATGCACACGGCCATACATGGACACACATGTAGCAAACGGCTCAAGCTGACACACAAAGATGCAATAACGCAGCCTGTTGATGAGAGACTATTACACAGATGGCCTTTCTTTTTTGTTTTAAAATCAAAAGCCTTGCCGAGTCAAGCCCGTCATCTTCTGCCTGTCTCTGCGTGTATGTTTACATACTGTGACTTGCACTGGTGGATATTTCCTGTTTTCCAGCAGGTCACAAACTTGCTATTAAAAGACTGGGAGGCATAACTAGGTTAGATCTCTTTTACACCTGCTCCTTATCTTTCCATCCAAATCTTACTTCCCTCTCAATGTTCTCCTCCCTGCTTTTTACCACAGCTCTTGATGCTGGATTTTGTCTTGTGCTCTCTTTTTTTTATCAGCAACATGAATAATAAGCTTCAGTCATTCACCTCTGACAGCTCACAGAGGCAGGCCCTTTTCTCAATTTGTAGGGTTCATTTTTAGTTCACTCTCTTTGGTATTCTCACCCATCTATTCAAGCCTTGTATTATTTTCTCCTGAGCTTTAAGCAAATTCTCCAGTAGTAGAGGAAGGTTAATATATATTTTTTCATCAACAATAGAGATGCTTTTTGTATTCCAGTCTCTATGATTATATCTTTCAAGTCAAATACAAAACATTACCTAACCAGCAAGGTCCCCTTTTCAAAGATTTGTCTGAGTAGCTCAGAGTTATTCGAGTGTAAGTTAAATATTAAATCGCTTGTAGTTATATTTTCTACCAATAGTTTCTTTATCAAAGACGCTTTCAAATGTCAGCTTTTGCAACATAAAGATTTTTCTTTTCCTATATCTTATAATCACTGTTAAACTCACATACCTTTATGTAATGATTCCAAATTCATTTTTGCTCTCATTTCCAAGTTCAGAGAGCCCTTTTTTTCTGCCTGTCTCTCTCCTGGACTTGACTTGCTGCTTGGCTGGTTCAACTCAGACTGAGTGTGTGTGTTCTGCGAAACCCTGACTTGACAACTCTACTGTGGGATCCTAAAAACACCAGCTGACTACTGCCCTTGACCGCCCTCAGGGTGCGAGAACAGACACAGACACACAGGAAATAAGAGTCCTTTCTTTGGTGTGAAGAATGTGGTATAGCTTCCGTGAAAGCAGTTGCCCAGAAAAGGACGTCATGATGACGCCGCCCTGACAGCACGTCAAAATCATCCCTGGGCGTGAGAGTATGACGTCAGCCTCATGCTAGTCTGTGTGCAATGGTCAATGCTTACACTGTTGATGGTATCGGGTGTTGGGCCACACACATACGCTTATGTTATTGGATACAGTTGTTTGGTACATGCTACAAGTGCTCTATCACAACGCTTGTTCAACGCCAGTGCCTGCAGGTTTATAACACGCGACAACCACCGGGTCTGAAAAGTGAAGTCAATACGGAAGTGCCCTCAGCTTTTATTATTTCTAATAGCCATCAAGGGGCGACTCCACTTGTTGCACAAATAAGTCAGATTGTTTAGTATAGTATAGATTGTAAGTCTATGAAAAAATTGTCCTACTTCTCACTTGATTTATTGAGTTTGTGGTCTTGGTAAAAAAAAAAAGAGATTACAACTGACAAATCTGTCAAACTCGAGGCTTTAAATCAGCAGTCCACAGATCGATAGGTGATGTCAGGTTGATTTTGTCCACTTCTTATATACAGTTTATGGTTTCTAATGTTATGATGACAGTTGAACTGACATAATATGAGATGTCATTTTCTCTCGGCTGTCCAAAACTAACATTTTAGCTTACCTTTTTCCATGAAAACAACACAGCCCCTTCCAACCCCCTGGACACGATGCACTTTGTACAAGACTACTTCTTCATGAACAGTAATTATTCCCTCTAAAGCACCTGCACACACAAACATAGAAGTGCACACTAAAGTTCAAAAACAGGAATTGAGCAACAATAGCCACACATTACCAAACGATGATCAACCTCTGTGAGGGACCAACGACAAGCGCAGTGAGGGTTTTAACTTACTAATCACTCACTAAGTGCCAAGCTGACAATAAAGAACAGCCAGCAGGCACAGATCTGATTCACTTTACAGTCACAAAAACATCCTATCAGACTGAACAAGCTCAAAAAAATCTCTGAAACCAATACTTCCTTCCTTCCCCTCCCGTCCAAAATAATAATGTTACTGTTACTGTAAAACCAACACTGACACCACAACTCCCATTTATCACATGATAAACCATGTCAAACTGGTTCAAACCAACCAGGCATGGTCAGTATAATATTTGAATGACCTCTCACATTATCAACAACTGAGCATTCCAAAAAATAAATACGATTCTTAACATTGACTTCTAACAAACACGCTTAAAATATAACAGTGTGTACATGCAGGCCGCCGCTTGAGCCATTTTAAGCAGTGCAAGAGCAGCAAAAAAAGCATCACCTGGTGGGAAATTATCCAATCAAAAAGGTGGGAACTGTACCTGTCGTGCTGGGCAGGCGTCCAAAGCTGGCTGTAGAGGGCTATGTATAAGCTCTAAATGCTCTTTCACCCACAGCTCCTCTATACCTGACTGCCTCCTTACCTCCCCTCTAATTATCTCCCATTCTGTTGCTATCTCTGTAGCTCCCTCTTCTTTGTGTCTTCTTCTCTGCTGTGAGGATATTTATCTTGAACGGTCACAGCGTCCTTTCAGACTTAATAGAGCTTTTCTCTGCCGGTTGCTCTCTACTGTTCATTCAGCAACACGTACTCCCCCGGGAGTCAGAAGTCATTGAGCAGTCGGTGCAATCCGTCTTTCAGTCTCCGCCTTCTTTCTCTGCCTTCCCCTTTGCTTCCTGTTCGGCCCTTCCCAACCCCCTACCTCCTTCCCTCCCACCTCTTCCCTAGGCACTACAACACATGCAGGCCTGCCTCTTCTACTACCTTGTACTTTTCACCCTCTTGAAATCCAGTTATAAATATTCCTTCTCCTCCCATTTTGTTCACACATGTCACACAGCCACGAAGGAGTAAACATTAACAAGATCCAGCCCTCCTCTTTGGCAATCCTCCCAACCTAAGCTTCTTCAAGGTATAGCCACCTCCAAATATGCCAGGAATGTCAAGATAAAGAATTCATTACTCAGGCTAAGCTGAGGATGTGGGAGTCTATTTGTGCTTCTGTTTTTCTTGCTACTTTTTGAGGGTTGATTTTAAACACAACAGGTTGTTGTTCCTCTTTGGAAGTTGTGTGTGCATGGCAACACCACTACACATGACTATTATTGTGTGGTTCTGCTTAAGATAAAAACAACCTCACGTTTTTATGAACATAGTATGTGCAGTGGAGTGCAAAACCAAATCAGCCACTCACTTTGCACATAAGAGATATAATTACACCGCAAAATGCAGCCATTTGATCGACAGATTATAACAGTATATATTTTAAGGACCTACCTTGTGGACGACGTCTCCGAGCTCTCTGCAGTAGTTGAATATGTTATTGCTGTCGGTGGATTCACTGAGCTGGGAAAACTGATACCTGGCAAAACAGGGATTACTATTTCAGACTGGGAGCATTTCCTGGGAAGGTGCAGTGATTTAATGTCACACTTGTAATTAAAAGGAACAAAGTCAAATTAAGGATCTCATAGAGTCACACAAAGAGAAAATGAAAGAGAAATAGGTATCAGATTTCTTAACAAGGGGCAACAGGTAAACAGTCAATGCATACACCAAAACATTCCCATATAAAGGCATCACTTCTATTTGATTTAACCCACAATCATACTTTCTACATAAAACCTACAGCAACAACTATTTGCTATTATAAACACAGCAGAGGAAATTTTCTGAGTGAACAATAACTGCTGGATAAAATAGGTTTTCGAGTACTGCATATATAAGGGTTAGATAACGTCCTCTTTACAAACCTGTTGAGCAAAGAGAAGAGTCCTTTAGCAGAGGTGATGAGCTCCACTACAATCTGCAGAATGCCAGCAGGCAGCTTGGTGGTGCTGCGTCCATCATAGGAGTTGAGGCGCCAGCGGCTCTGGATGCCCATCTGGAGGGTTTGGGAAACGGCACGCAACTTCTCTGTCAGACCGCGTAGGTTGTCCCCACCTAGACCATATGTCTGGAGAGCACACACGCACACACACACACACACACACACACACACACACACACACACACACATGCACGCACACGTTACTGATTAAAGCTATATTCTAAATACTCCTACACTGTAATACATCATCTGTGATGTTTAATGCATTACATCCCCTTTTCCAACACGTAACAGAATGCAGGGGTCTGTTTAAGACACATTTAATAGAGTAAAATCTGAGGGAAGATATATATATCTTGATATAGTGCCTTCTGGTCTACTGTTGTGGAAGATATTAGTGTTTTTCCTCTTTTGAGATGAATTTATTCCTTTTTAAAGAATGTTTAAGAATACGCATGTTGAAATATGTAATTGCTGGTCGGTGATATGTGAAAAAGTATCGAGCTACATTACAGGTAGAAAAGAATCTTGCCAATATCTGATGAATCAAGGTGAAACAACTGACTTGCAACACTGTCCACAATAGCCTCATACACCCAAAGATATTAAAGCGTAATACACCACATCATCAATAGTATATAATGTGGTCATCGTGTCATGTGAACGCAGACTTTTTAGCTCAAATCAAAAAACTGGCTGCCGTATTGTTGCATTGAGTTTGTCCCCCCTATTTTGATGAGGATAGTCTAGTTAGCAGTATCATACAATACAAATCAATCCAAAGCTATAATATCAAACTGCAGGATAAAATAAACAAAACTGTGATGACGAACATTTGTCTGCCCAGCAGTGACTCTTGACAACCACTGAAGAAGAAGCAAAGTATTGTCGTGCTCCACTCGTTGATGTTCAAGAGGTTTGGACCGGTCAGGCTTTGTTGCTATACATCGACTGGCCGGAACAATCCTCCATCATCAAGTGTCTGTACAAAATTCATGGCCTCGCTGACATTGTAATTATGAATTATGTAACCATGTACTTGAATGTGTTTCGTCTGCTCCATGTGAGCATGTGATGGTTGTTATTATGAATGAGCGCAGTGTTAGAGCTTTACGGAGCATCAAGACAGAGAGGAAGAAAGGCACACACACACACACGCACACGCACACACACACACATGCACGCACACACACGTCTTACTTAATATTTAAACTGCACACCTGTGTGTATAGGTTCTAATCTGGTCTTATGTAAAACAATTTCACTTCTGTTAATCTTTTCCCACAGGGAGACATTATTCACACACTCATTCGTGAAGACTTTGGGTTGGACTGTAAATGATTATTTTTTATTGGTATAACAGTTACTTAAACAATTCAACATCAAGCAGTCTAAGCAGCCGGTGCTTTAGCATAATGTCCACAGCCCGTTCCAACTCCAGAGCTGGAACTTTGCCTGATCCTGTCCTGCCCAATTAGTGTCTCCAATGACACGAAAGCCATTCTGGAAACACATCAACACCCCCACACACTCCAACAAGACAATTAAAGTGTCCTAAAAGTACCTCTCAAAATTGGACAGGGAGTAAAATTAATTAGGCAGTCAAAAAAAACGCGATAGAGACTCAAAGAGGAGAAGGGTTGTCTTTTAGCCAACAACAAACTTTTCATTAAATTTGCATGTAAATCATTAGATGCAAGCTTGGTATTTTGCTTTGATGCATGCCAAGTCTTTTAATATTAGCTGGAAAAGTAAAGTAAGTATTTTACAATGCTAATGCTTTACTAGGGGGATTTTTATATGATAGTGGAGGGCAAAGTGAAGCAATTAACTCAAACCTGCTGCATGTTGCTATATATAGGCTCTGATTGTGAAGCAATAAACGCAAAAGGTTGTCCAACAACTGCTGGTTGCACTGTGCAAACAAGAGCACGGTCTAAAAACTGTGACGGTGGAAAATATACACCTCCGTGCTCTAATATCAGAACATACACAGTGCCACAGACAAGACAAGAGGATGACTGCTCAGCAAATATCCTGTGCACAACAACACACCCAGTCAACAGCCTTGGATACACAGCGCGCTGCAACGGACACAAACACACATGTTTCCGCTTCGTCCCTCACCAGAGAGCAGAGTTTCTCCACAGCATCTAGTATGAGCTCTTGGTGTCCGATCTTATGGACTCCCAACTTTTCCAGGTCTTGACACGTCAACTGGAGCAGATCCAGACCCGACAAACGCCACTCAGAGACCGGGTAGGGGTGCAGGGGGGCATCCAGACCTGGCAGCAGGACACAACATCACATACACTCAGGGCTTCAATGACATGCAGTGCACAAGCATAGATGGAAACGCACTCGTAGTCATAAAGTCACCTGCGTACAGGTACAGACATGCAGAGGGAGCATGGACTAACAGAAGTGGAATACCAGCATGCAAAAATACTTCTGCTCCACATGTTGTACAATTTGGTTTGAAATCAGTAAAGCTGTGTCCGTGAAACACAAGGGATTTATAGAATTTACTTGTTAATATACTATCTGATGAGGATATCATAATATGAATGCAATTTATCTTAAGTGGGCACATTTTTGAAGTGATGACCACTTTAAAATAAGAGCAAAAAGGGGCTTAACACAATTAAATGTGTTATTACATGTAATAAGTAATAAGCAACATAATTAATTTCAAGAAATCATTTCATTAATAAAAGTACTGATTATGCAGAATGGCTCCTATCAGTTATATTATTGGATCATTATTATATATGTATTACTATGTAAGTGGAGCTTTATTGTTGTGGTGGTCCAAGTGGAATACATATTAACTATGTCCTAATATTGTTGGACAATTGAATCTGTAACCATGTATTTTATACGCTGAGATGTTTTGCAAGCAAAATGTTAATATGCACATTAACAAGTTATGATAGCTGTTGTATCAAGGTAGCAGCTAAAAGGTACAACATGTCCCTCCTTTTTGAGTATAAAGTAGCATGGACTTGAAGTACTCAAATACAAGTACCTCAAAAGTGTAATTAAACTGAGTAAATACACTTAGTTACTGTCCAGCAGCTGTACTGTATGCCGACAAATAGTAATATATTTCCAAAGTTATAAAACTGTGGAAAGCAGCATAAGCATGTATCCACGTAGTGTACAGCTGAGTGGGCAATAACTCTCTGAATATTCACCTGTGGGCGGCAGAAGACGTAAATCAGTTTGCTCATTGAACGCAACATGTCCTATGTAGAGTCGAGAAGAGAGAACAACAGCCATGTACACTAACAGCTTGCCACCTGATTTGTTGACACTTGATCGGAACAACGCTTTAGTGGCTTCTCAGGCCATTTCCTCATTCCACCTCCACCTTTCACTTCCAAGAGGATTTGCGTGACGCCTCTATTTCTGTCTTTACCGTCCGAGCCAAAGTCGCCGCGAAGGGATCAAGAGGTGTAACAAAAAAAAAAAAAAAACCCGAGTGATCCGCGTTATGTTCCTCACCTTGGAGCCACTCGCCGACTCTCTCCTCGCTCCACGACGTGATAGGCTCCATGCTCGGAGTCCTGCTGCAGTCGCTCGTTCAGATCCAAGCCGTCCTGACTGACTTCTACCTCAATGGGCTGCTCGAGGGAGGAAAAGTTGATCCCGATTTGGAATCGGACAATGACGACTGCCACTCCTTCTCCCAGGTACAGGTAAGAGTCCTCCTGTAGTCAGCCAGTAGTGCGGAACTGTCAGGAGCGAGGACCCGTCCCTCCCAACCCCCCCACCTTCTCACCTGCAGGGAAAGAAAGGTGCTGCAGCTTTAAGACTTCACAACTTCCCTCATAGTTTTACTTTCATGCACAATCACGTCACGCACACGGCGGAGGGGCCTGTGCTAGTTTGATAGCAGCAACGCGTGTGCCTGTACTTATAACACAATGTAATCCGATGCAATATCCCTGTAATAATGACCCAGACAGAAACGTCCCCGTTAAACCCAGAGGTCATTCTCAACGCTGCATTTCATTGCACTCGAGTGCAACTAATACTTTTTTTTTTTTTTTTTAGGAAAATAAAAAAGGCACTTTAAAAAACTATGATCTCTTTCATGAAAAATACAAACCATTTCGGATGCAACTTTTTAATTTCAAGTGCATGAAATGTCACAAGACTTAAGGGGATAAATAAGTTGTTCTCCAGACCAGCAGACCTAATCCTCTTTTCCAACTCAGTTCAGGCTGCTCTCCTGGGACCTTTCCTGGAAATGTTTCTAATTTTATCCTTTGAACTGTGGTGAGGCTCCCAATATATATATATATATATATATATATATATATATATATATATATATATATATATATATATATATATATATATATATATATATATATATATATGTTCATATGTGTGTGTGTGTGTGTGTGTGTGTGTGTACTAAATAATTATTAATATATTGTGGTAATATCCCAATGTTTTTACAGCATGCGAATATTATTGCTTGCTGAATTATTTAAAGTATTAATTATTATATCAAAAGCATCATACTGGAGAAATAATTCATTCATAATTTACCCCTAACACACATACACAGATACAGTTTATAAAAAATTCAAATAAAATATTGTGTTTTTGTTATTCAGTTATTCATTGTAATGTATTGTACCTCCATATAATTCAATAGTAATAGTATGCCTTCCCTTTTAAAGGAGACTATGAATCGCTTTTGTAGTTGATCAAAATGCAACTTTTCAACATCAACTATGCAACTATGACATCTAGTCTAGCACCTTCTGGGATTCAGTGAATGAATCTATGATAAGAGCTGGCAGAGCTAAACGTTGAAGTTATTATTGACGTCTCATAGTATAAATTGCACAACAGTTCCCAACAAATCTGCAGTTGAATGTTTCCCTACAAGGAAAGGGCAACGTCTGATAAAAGGCTGCGATAAAAGCGCTGCCCTCCGATATCTGGCACCCCCTGCTGTTATTCTCTTTCAACCAAGAAAAAAGGGAAAAGTCAGATTTGTATGTCAACAAAAGGGCACGTCATCATGCATGTAGTATATTTACTTTATGCCAATATGTTCAGACATAGCCTCCAAGTTTACCGTTGCTTCCAATCCACATGTTAGACTTAAAGCACGATAGAAGCTGCTGCTTGTTACTGTATTACATCATTCCAGCATCAGTCATGAAGAAGTGTATTTTGAACTAAGAAATTAAACAGGAAACTGTGTACTGAATAGTGGAAAATGTTTTTTGTCGTTGACTGTTGACTGCATTACTTGTGATCTTTTACTGAGTCAAGATGTTTTCTGCCTAAGAGAAAATAACTGAGTGTAACTTATTTGTGCTGAACTTAGTCTCGGAGTTGGTTTTCTATTCAGAACCTGAGCTTCATCTGCGTTTTTGCCCCGCCCAAATACCATAGATACAAATTCAAGCCTCAACACGCTGCATTTGCTTGACAGCGCACCCATTACAGTCACAGAAGGATGCAGTCAGCTGACTATGTTCTGCATTGGAAGCTGTTACTGCAAAGCATCGGGTTGACAACAAACTGAAGCAGCATTAGGGAATTGTGTAAAACTATTAGCCTCTCTCCCTTCCTCTTTGTTTATTACCGATCAATATTCCCCTCCCAGTCCATCTGCAACCTCACTGCACTGCCAGACACTACTGTGACAAATAATCGTTTAATGATGTTTGAAGTACAATAACACTATTTGTTCATTTTCTCTCTATGGCACATATGCCACCTTCTCCTGCCATAGTCATTCAGCAGAGATTTGATAATTGCGCTGGCTCCACCATTGAGCAGCTAATTAATTTGTTCCGTACTGCAGCACCACTAATGACAATGATCCTTGCACTGCAGACATGAGCTCACTGAGCCCAACTGAGAAGGCATTTGTATTGAAGGTTTGAAAGAAATGTTGTGGAAAGCTGACACACCCAGAGCATTACATTTGTACTGACATAAAGTGTATTAAGAGTATATGTACTGTCACTGTCTATTAGTCTTTGCATGCTGATTTTACCTGCACTGCATCGGGTGTATTTAGTGCTGTGCTCTAATGCAAGGATGTTTTGGTCTTTAAGTGGAGTTAATTCCTGGCCTGTGTTGCATCAACAAGGTAATCCCTTGGATTAACTAAACTGTTTGCTTTGTGCATCAACTATATTTAATCTACAATAGATGCAGTTTAGGTTTTCTCATCGTTATAATGGAGGGTAAAAGAGCAGTAAATCAGAATAATTAACAAACACAGATTTTTCGCAAGGTAGTTTGAACATACACACACTTACAGATCCTCAGAGTTGTCAAACATTCAGGGAGTTTGCAATGTATGTACATTAACTTACTTTAACCTAATTTAGAAAGTGCAGTAAGTAAGGAAATCCTACTTTTACTTTTATATATCACATTTGAAAAGCGGAATCAAGTGGAGTAAAATCAGAAGCAGAGATACAAGAAATACAGATAAAGCGTGCACAGAGGACAGATATAAGGAAACAAAGCTGCACAAATGCAAATATATATATATATTGGACATATACAGGACAGTGTAGCAAAGGTGGAATAAAGTAAAAAATAAAAGCTATAAATCAAAGGGGGGGAAAAAAAAACAAAAGTATTTCAAGAGGCTGTCTATGAACTGGCTGCCACTTCACAATTTGAGTATGCTTGAATTTCCAATTTGATATCACTGTTGCCTGCTGTGTGTATTTAGAGAAGAGAAGACGACATATTGTATGATTCATTGTTTCTCCTTGTGCATACTTAAAATCGCTCTCTGTTCCCTCCACCTCTGTGGTTTCACCTGAAATAGAACATGAGGTTAAGCAGCAGTGTCATCTCGGCATCATCTCATTTGCAGTCTGTCGTTTGGGAACTAAATCTGTCCTTTTAGTCACAGCCCCGCACACTTTGCTCCTGCGTTAATTCACCAACAATTCAGGGTGGACTTTTGCTCCACTGCACATGCACTGCAAGCTGGACTGAGTCATATTACCCATAATGCTTCCTGTCTCGCTGAAGGTGGGGGTAGGGTATCCCCGGAGACTGTGTTGCTGGGGGGGGGAGAGGGGGAGACACCTCTGAGTCATCGCAGTCACCTGTGATGTCACTGGAGCATCATGATTTAAAGAAGAGATTCCCTGCAGTCAGAATACCAATGGACCTCTAACACATATTTGTCAATGTATCATTTCATATTAAAGGCTTTTCTAAGCTGTTTCCTTCTGGCCATTGTAGCGAATGCATTGCTTTTTTGGAAAGCATCACCTTTAAAATGAGCTGTCTAATCAGGCCTATGCTTTTCACATGTTTCCATGAATCATGTTTATTACCCCCTTCACTTTCACCACAGGATCACACCGGACGTTTATATGTATCATTTCATGCTAGAAGAGCTATAGACAGCGAGAAATGTAAGCGACAGACGTTCTGTACATAATGAAAAGGGGGAAAGAAGGAAAGGAGAGAGGATGAAAGATGAAGAAATAAGGAAAGAAATGAGCAATGGTCTGTCGCACGGCTGCCCTAAATTACAAACACCAATATAGTATTATGAGTTGCCGTAAGTGTTCTCTTTGCCGCTGTTTATCCATCATGGAGATGAATCGATGGGTTAATGGGAGCTTTGGGAGGGCAGTGATTTGAATATACCATACAATGTGACTGTGAGGGACAACCCTCCCCTCTCTTACATTCCAACCCATTTGGTGGTATGGATTTGTCAGAAAATGAATTTGCTAACATTGACCTTAAACATGCTCTCTTTCTATTGACCTTCTTCTCCCTCCTGTGTAGAAATCTGAGGGGAAATGTGCGAACAAACAGGCATTCATATACAGTACATCTGTTGCATCAATAAATTATGCATCATGTAAGCATGTATGTGCAGAAATACTGGCAAAATTATGGAAACAAATATATGCATAGCTTGAAACATGAAGGTTTTTTTGTGAAAAGACACAACGGTGCATGTTATGTAAAGTCCAAAAGCCACAGGTGGGTCAAGCGCATGCAATTATATATTTTTTTTAAAGGAAATGTTTCCCACTCCAGTCACAAAACTCAGCCTGGTGGGCAGTTTGGCTTGGCATCCTCAATGCAGCAGCAGCGTATTGTATAACAACAGATCCATCAAAAGAAAGGCATACCAATTCATTTTGACATTTTTTCTTTGCATGAAATGCCTTCATTATCTTAATTTGAATAAAACAATACATCCAATCCATCCGTGGTGAGGCGTTCTGATGTTCTCCAGTTGCCAATAGTAACCAAAGCTGGCCAAGAGCAAAATCCACTCGGCAGTGAATGAAGCGGAGAAGTGTTGGGAGGGTGGAGGGTTGTATTATATCACTGGAGATTTCAAGGACCATTACAAGAGCTGTCGTCAATGAAAAGCGTGCCTCATCAATGTAATGTCCGGACAGAATCAAACAGCACTGGTCACGACCCACATTCTAGCCTCTATTAATCTGTACATTGTGTTTATTGTGTAATCTGTCATGTAATTATTTGCAGCCATGTGTGTTTCTTTCAGGCTTAGTGGAGGTGGTGATGTGGGTCTCAAGGCAATTTGCACAACATATATTTGTATTATATTGAAGTTTGAGAAAAGCAGATTTAAAGTCACTTGCACACTGCAATTTCCCTCTACTAGACTACACATCATGTAGACACATAGTGCTCCTGGGCTGCCATTCAATCCCAGTCATGAATTGATTGACAGGTCTCTCTTTGAACGCAGAGGCTCTGATCCTCCTGTGAAACACCTGGTGCACCACAAGCATTTACAAAAAAAAATACAGGTCGGTCACTAATACCAGGATACAGCCTGCATGACGTATTTGCAGTTCATCTCTGCGCCAGAGGATGGCACGGTCAGACCTGGGCGGAACAAGGCGAGAAGGGGGCTGGGAATCCTGCAGGAGTCCGCCAATAACAGCCCGAGCTGGAGCCTGCTCCGCTCTGCTCGTACTACGGGAGCCACACGGAGCTCTCTGCGCGCATCGCACACTGCTGGGCACAACCGGGGAGAACACACAAGCACACGAGTAGGAAGCCGTGCACGTTTGACACGGCGTCGCTGGCAAAGACAGTCCGGACTCTGGCTAATCCATCCAGTCGGCGTTAGACTCCGCGCACAGTCCCCGCAAAGGACCACCCTGCTGGGCTCTCCTCCTCTCCCGCTCGCCCGAGTAGCCTCCGCGCGCACCTGGAAGGTCGAGAGGGTCTTGTGCGGTGTTCATGGTGTTTTCAACTGGGGATTATCACTTTCAACAATTACGCACGAGTGGCCGGTAGCCGCCGCAGCCGAATCAGCGCGAGTACATGTTGGTGAAGCTCTTGCTGGTGCTCGCGGCGTCTGCGTGCGCGTCTTCTTCTCCGAGCGAAGGGCAACGTGCTGATAAATCTACTCCACCTGGACTTTGGACCTGAGCGAGGAGCTTCCCGGTGACAGGAGCGGCACCGACACAGTCCCGGGAGACCGAGTTCGTACTTGAGCAGCTGAGTGGGGGGAACTGACAATCCTGCGAAAATGCCTCTCGCTCAGATCGCGGAGCCATGGCCCACGATGGAACTACTGCAGCTCGAAACGGAGGTAATGCGAGGTGAAATCACACGTCGACGCTGTGTCTACATGCATTGTTTGATAGTTTTATGTTTCATTTGGTTCAGGTAAAATGGCGCTCAAGCGACATATCAGCATTCAATTTAAAGTGTTCAGGCACCACTCTTCTTGGAAAAAGTTATTTCAAACTATACATTGCTTAGGATAGGTAAGACGTCATAATTCATCATGTATGTCCAGTGTTAAAAAAAAAAGCAAGTTAAGGTTTTCTGCAGGACATGCCACTTCTATTCCACACAAATCCTCGTGTGTCATATGATTGACAGTCTTAACCAATAAGAAACGTAACATTTTTACATAACATTTATATATATATATATATATATATATATATATATATATATATATGTATATATATATATATATATATATATATGTATATATATATATATATATATATATGTATGTATATATATATATATATATGTATGTATATATATATATGTATATATATGTATGTATATATATGTATGTATATATATGTATGTATATATATATATATATATATGTATATATATATATGTATGTATATATATATATGTATATATATATATATATATATGTATGTATATATATATATGTATGTGTATATATATATATGTATGTGTATATATATATGTGTATATATATATATGTATATATATATATGTATGTATATATATATATGTATATATATATACGTATATATATATATATATATATATATATATATGTATATATATATACGTATATGTATGTACTTTATTAATCCCCAAGGGGATTTTTTTTTGTCAAAGTAAGATAAGATAAGTAGCTTTCAGAGGTAAATATAGAAATACTTCACTTTCTCGTCTCCCACTGATGCTCACCACCAGAGAGAAGACCAGTCTGGTCCTCACCACCAGAGAGAAGACCAGTCTGGTCCTCACCACCAGAGAGAAGACCAGTCTGGTCCTCACCACCAGAGAGAAGACCAGTCTGGTCCTCACCACCAGAGAGAAGACCAGTCTGGTCCTCACTCTGTCACTGCTCTCACCTGCAAAGTGGTTCAGAGTGAATTCTGTGTAATGTATTTTCACACATGGCATCACACATTAGGGGTCGGGAAAATCTAGTTGCCTCATGTGGACCGTTAAACTGAGTGGCACGTTTACCATTTAATAATGTATAACCTTTTGTCTTTTTTTTGTATTCCTGCAAATGTGTTACAGTTTGACAAATTAACTTACAGTCTCATGCTGTAGCAGAGTTTTTATTCCACCGCCTGTAGATGAGCAGGTACATGGTGATATTGTTGCGCATGGACTCATGACGATGTTTGACAGTTTTACTCGGAAATAAGAGAAAAACGGAGAGAGGGAGAGCGATAATATCATTATTCATGAACTCTTCAAGTGTCTCTTGAACAGCCGGATTGCTTTATGAATATGCATCTGTCACATTGTGTTGGTGATGAGCGGACTGTGTCACATTAGGGGGACACTTTTTAATCCAAATTCACTCACTGTTTTTCCAGGTTTGTATTGTGATACTTGTAGAGTCTCTTTTCAATCAGACAGCCAATTAAGCAGGTGAAGCCTACCCATGTTTTGTGTGGCCGATCTCACAGATGAAAAGCTCCGCTCATAATATCCCCAATCAGCTCCACGAAAGATTAGTCTGACTATGAATGAGGCTCATTTTTCCATATCTCGGCCCGAGATGGCCTCTCTGATTTGATGAAGCTGAGGAAATAATTTGCAAGAATTTAACTTGAGGCCTAATTCATGAAAGACAGGGTAATGAGTCTAGACTCATTAAGCCACGCAATGTATCAGAAATGTTAGAATGAGACCATATCTAATGTTCACTCGCAGTTCCAGGTAATTATAGAGCGAACATATATTATTATCATTGGTCGTATGATGAATGAAACCCCTGAGAATTATGCATACAAAAGCACTTTCATCGTGACTTATAGTTTGTCCAACAGACTCCACTATTTACAGAATCCTGCAGCATGCGAGATGGCTGAGTAGCATGTCACAGCTGAACAGATGGTAGTGCCGAGCCTGTGAAGAGTGTGAAGTTTAATACTGTAAAAAATACCCTGCCTTTTAGTTTGTGGAATGGTCTCAAGTCTTTCATAAACAAATGTGTGTGTGTGCTCATTGCTAAAAATATGTTCAGGGAGTGTAAATATCAGCACGTACCTGTGTATATATCATAAGTTTAAGAGATTATTTCAGCGTTGGTCCCGCCCCCCGACCCCCCCCCCCCACTAACCCCCACAAAGTCCAGAATCTGTAATTGATTAGATTTCACCAGACCCCGTCAGTCAGAGTGGGATCCATGCCATTTATCTCTGCCACCAACCTACCAGCCAGCTGCACACTTTGGGCCCTGATGGCAGAGCGAGACCGCTCAAGGCTCAGATTGATTGAGCAGAAAGAGCGAGTGAGACGAGGCCGTGCCAGTGAACATGTTGTTGGGAGAGTCAATCGGTAGGCACAGTCCTGCTTGTCACATAGACAGATGGGTGAGACACTGAGACACATTTTTGGCTGATTTCGGAAATACAGGATAAAAGAAATAGAAATGTATCACAAAGACATTCCTCTTCTCATTTTCACAAATTTCAACACAACATGAGCTGTTATGATGTGGCAGTTGTTTCTCCGCCACTCATTATGTGAGTGCTTTTGTTTGAAAGGTGTCATGAATGGAAATCAGATTTACTAGCTTTTGTGTTCGGAGCTGTGTCAAAGCAAGCACTCAGGAAATGTGCAAATGGAGCTATCTGAAAGTGTTTATTAGATTTAGCCTTTTTATTCATCACCAAACCATGTTGGTTATGATTTAACTTCGTAGTGAATCATCTGATAAAGACACTTTTAACAATTGATCCCCATCCTGCCCAGTTGAGTCACCTGCATCTGCATTGGCTGATACTAGGTTTGTGAAAGTCCTCCAACAGATCTGAATCATGCCTCTGTTAATGTTTAGTTATTGCAGATTTCCTCTGCAGAAAAAGCTTTTCAACTCTTAATGAAGAATCCTCGTGTGGATCATTATGCTCACTACAGCTTAAAGCGGTGGTGCTAAAATAGAATTGGAGTATTACAGTTAAAACTCATGTTAAGAAAACTTCCAAAAAGTAAATTGGAGGAGGGACACCTTTTTTGTTTTGTAACCAAGTCAGTCGATCTTTTTTTCTCTTTGCATTTAGAGTTAAAAGTGTAGATTATTTAATTTGCATCTGTTTTTGTCCATGTTTAGTAGCTTGATAAGACACTTTTAGCTGGTTAAGTTGTGTCGGTCCAACCTTTTTTTTGTTTTGTTCAATATTGTTTGGTGACCCTTCTACACAATTGTTTCATTACAATTCCTTTCTTGGTATATTGCACTTATTTAGTTCATTATTTTATCCGTCAGCCTTTCTTTTCTTCAAACTGAACTTAAACTGATCTTCTTTTACAACCTGAACTCCCGTTGGAAATTTAGTTCCTGCTCTGGGTGAAATTTTATCTTTGGCAGCATCTGGACTCAAGATCACCTATTGAGGCAGAAGTCCAGTTTCTTTTTTCTCTCAATACTTTTTTTATGCTCTCCTTGGTTTTAGAATGATAGGAATTCTATTTCTTCAACAGATAGAGATGAAACGGAAGCAAACTAAAAAGTAAAAGTTTATATCTAAAGGAGAACTGCACAAGCTAAGACTTAAAATGCAGGATCGCACAGGCCCAGATCGTGGGGAGGGACCGAGATGTTCAGTTCTCACGTAATGTGCCATGTGGAGGAGAAAGTAGGGTTACCGTAAGGAATGTGTGCCATGTTCGCAAGCTAGGCGTGGCCAACAGTTTACGCTCGAGTACTTGTGTGTGTGTGTGTGTGTGTGTGCTTCTTCAAGTTCAGTTCTCATGCATGTTTTGCTTTGTGTGTGCGTGCACATACTGCAGGCTTAGCCGCAGCTAATCTGGGTGTGACCTGTTGAACACCTGAGCAGGGCTCCAGAGAAGGGCGGGGTCGGCATGTGATAACACAGCCTTTTGCTTGATAGGTGCTCCGAGAAAGAGAGTCCTGATTCATTTTTAATTCCAAGTAAAAAAGTGAACACGTAAATGAGGCTATTGACTGAAAGACGACGCTAGTAATGTGACCTGTTCTTAATACTAGCAGGAGTGATAACAAGACATTTTCTTAGATACGATCAAAGGTGCAAACAAAAGAACGGTTATTGTATTTTTTTTTGTTGTTGCCTAGTTACAGGACAGCGCAGCTCTAATCACGCTGTTAAAACACACCTCTATCAAACACACACACACAGCATCAGACCTCTGAGATTGTTTACTTTGCCTAATCGTATCGCAGTCCTGTGAGAAATTAAAAGTTCTTGCTCTGGCAGGCTTAATAGGCTGGTCTGTAAGTCAGTTTACAGCATGCTTGTGGCCTGTAAATTCCTCCCAGAGATCTTGTGTGTGTTTCCTATAGTTTTTCTATATGCGCTTGTGTGCATTATAATTCAAGCACTTCTGCCATCTTTTTTAAATCCTGTTTGTTTGTTTTTTAACATCTTTGAACATATTCATGGTGAATCAGGCTGTTTGTATGTGTGTGTGCGTTTGTGTGTGCATTCCTGTGCTCTCATTGAGGAAGCCCAAAGGAGAGAAAGCACCATTAACTGGGCCACTTGGATCAGCCATGCAAAGCTAATGAGGTTGAAATGTGTTGAGCAGCAATGTTGGGAAGGCATTGTTGACCACACACACACACACACACACACACACACACACACACACACACACACACACACACACACACACACACACACACACACACACACACACACACACACACACACACACACACACACACACACACACACACACAAACTTAGACAGGAGGATTCCCACCACTGGTCTCCAACGTACTGGGTTAGACAAAGCCTACCACGTACACCTCACTGATGGCATGCGAGTTGAAAGGAAGGGAAGAGTCAGTAAGAGTGAAGTGGGAAGATTTCACTTTGAGAGTAAATTAGTCTGCAAAGCCCATCATAACAACACAAACTGCACTCCCTTAAAGCTTGTCCTTCTCCATTTAAAAAAAAAAAAAACTGAGCTTGATGTAAAACTGCACTTGTCCGCTTAATTGTCTCAATTTCTCCTGTCGCCTCACATTTACAGCTGTTATGACTCTGGCAGAGTTTGGATAAATGAAATTGCCTCCCTTTAATAGATGATTAAACTCCAACCAGATGCAGCACCGGTCTGTAAAAATGCCCGAGGTTATTGCACCCATCCAATTTATTGCTGTTGGTTATTGCTCAAAGCGGGAAAAAAGGAAGTATATCCAGTTGCCAAACGCATCCAATCTCTCAGCGCAGAAGGTATTGTGAGGTCTAACAGCAACAGTAAATTAGATCCACAGTTCTTTCTGTTCAGAAGGTCTATTTTCCTTTCAGTATGCAAGAACCGAGCAAAGCCACGTTCTTGTCGCTGCCTGTGCTTCCTTCACGTCTTGCAGTGCATAACCCTTTCTGTTTAACGTTGGATTGTTAAGGCCACTGCTTGTCATTGTGTTGACTGCCTGTCTGATTTAGTGCAGTCTAAAGGAATAGGAAGAGGGAAGAGTGCACAGAGGAAGTGAACAACCAGGGTCGCCCCCCTCTGTGAAAGGGGAAAACAAAGCAAAAAGCGGAAAAAGGCCGGGGCGTAGTTATTTAGGGTGTTTTCACCCGCCAGAATACTTGACTCGGGATCCAGGCATGTTTCTTTGATCATTGAAATGGGGTCAGTTATCATCATGGATTTATACTCGCATGTTCCGGAGGTGTAATGTTATTCATCATTTAAAGGACGGAGACATTATGGATTACATTATGGAGACATTATATGAAAACAAATTGGACCTAGAAAATACTCTGCAAAAATGATAACACCAACTCTGATAATATATGAATAATGTAACACAAGTACTTGTCTAAGTACAACGCTGATGCTGATAATACAAGTCAGAGGTTGACACTCGACCAATAGTGTTATTTGATTGGACCCACGACTCAAAATGTCATGTTCTGCGATCTCGACACAATGAAGACCTCTATAAATGTATAAATGTCACGTGTCGGCTTCAGAGCCCCTTTTACTTATTGCTCTTCTGTAAACTGGGCATTGGCAAGTGATCATAATTTGATTTGACATCTTAATTCCTCCTTTTTTTTTTCTTATTTTATTACAACACAGGTATCCTCTGCATATAATACTCAGTTATATCTTTGTCATTTACAGGTATAATCATATAATGTGACTGAAATTGTACTGTATGTTCAAAGTTAGCCACCCACTTCTAGCGCAGAAACAATATGTTGATATTCCAAATAGGCTTGGGTGAGCCATTGTTTTACAAATAACAATGATTACCCTTCTCTGCAGGACCTACCTAGTGGATGAACAATGTGCATTTATGTGTCAGCCTTAGATTATTAGGTCTGCCAGCAGAGGAGCAAAGTGCTGGATGCAGTGGACTGTTGCCACCCACACAGTCTTGCAAATATTCTCTTGTATCTCTCATCCACTCTTTCGATGTCTGCCATCTCTGCACACACACATGATATATGCAGCGTCACTCTCTGACTGTTTCTCACATCTGCTCTCTTGACAGAATGGGCAGAGCACTGCTGAGGATGGAGTCACGCCTGCTGTCAAGGTACATGGCATCTCTGGAACACAAACACACACACTCACACACATGCAAAGACACACAAATGTGACTCAACGTTCATGAATATAGCTAGGACCTGGACACACTACTGGTCTTTGTTTGTGTTTGTGCTTTTCCATGAAGGCGATGTCCCAAGAGCACATTTTGGCATTAATCTTCATTTTGAGCCATTTTGATTTCTACTAAAGGAGGAAAAGAAAGCTGCGACGCCTCACTCAAGTGTCCGTGCAAATGTGTGACTGTGCGTTGATCTATTTATTTAGCAATTGCATTGACAGCCCTCCCAGGGCATTAGCTGGCTAGAGGTTAATGTGTCGAATACTGTCTGAGTGACGCTGATCGAGCGACTGACCAGCTACTGTGTATCGTAATGTGTCTGGATCAATATAATACAGTCATAATGTTACATATTCTGCATGTCCTCACATGTCCTGTTAGGATATCACACAGAGACAAATACACACAATCATGTAAATACAGACTCAAACACACTGAGAATCCTCCAGTCAGCTCTTTCCAGCCTCTTGGCTGGCCTCTGTGCTATATTGTCCTGCTCTGAAACCTGATCCTGTTTCCTTCTGTAGACTATTAATCTCCACCCATGTAGCAGAGGACAAGGAAATGTTCCTTCTGGCTTAACCCTTTTCTTTTTTTCTCTCTCTGCACTCGTTCTCGAGGGGGAGAGAGAGCAAAGAGCAATGTAGTCTCTCTTTCAGTTCAGAACAATGTGCTCAAAGGGGTTGGCACAGAGGGGCGGCATTGGCCAACGGCATTAATGTCTGATGGCAGGGAAAGCAAACGGCTTCTTATCTTCACAGGAGAACGGGCCGCATGGTTGGGGATCATTATCACAATAATATTAAAGATATATTTCAATATTGATACTGGCATGATATGCGAAATGGAGATGCATGGAGAGCGGTACTGATGTCAGTCCAATGCTGACTCAGATGGCTGGATCGGATATCGCTCACAATATGACGATCAATTTTGAATAAATAACATTCCAGTACGTTCATATCTTTCGATTTATTTGTAACATTTTGATTTCCAAGGTTAAGAAAGCAATGTCGAAGTTCACACATAAAAGAATGAGCCCTGTCACTTCCACACAGTGAGGCATACCGATTATGAAATGAACTCTGGTATTGGATCAATACTCAGTATTTGCTGATACCAAGAGCCAGGATCTTGCAATCAGGACTGAAAAAGTCAGATTGGTGCATCCCTGATGCCAAACGTATGAAGACAACAGCAACCCTTCCCGAAACCCCCCCTTTTTTAAACCAATTTCCATATTTGGTCATCTGCTGATGCAGAGTACCAGTTCAAAATCAGTGTTCCAGAAATCCTCCCCTGTGCACTTCACTGGTCGTTGGGATCATTTTGATGTCAGCCATCTCTGGCATCATGTTACCTGTGTCAATATAAACCGAGTTAGCGGCGTGACTTGACTGAAAAATGACACTGAAAAAGAAACTGGAACGGTCCCATCATAGCAGTTACCCGATCCGCATAATCAGGTCAGTATAGGCGCAGATTCAAGCTTATTGGATTGGTACATCCATAATCACATTATCACAACATGACTCTGCCAGAAGCTGATTATATTCTGAGTAGTCCTGTAATTATGTACATCAAATATTTTGCTAATTGATTGGAGAGTGTTTCAGTAGTCTGATCAGTTATGTGATCTTCTTAATTGGGATGAACTATTAATTGGCTTCGGGACATTCTGACTGTTTCAATAGGAGAGGTTGCTGATGATTCTGGAACAAAACGATGGACGTTGTTTTGACGTAGATGATGTGAGAATAAGTCGGTATAAAAAATACCTCACACTGAAGCATCAAATCTCAGATCTCGTTCCCAAGTTGTTCTGGCACCAGACGGGCAAATAAGTCTTAATTAACCGGGCGATCGATGCCGAGCTGCTGTTTAAATGATGGGAATTTGATAATGGCTGCTGTTATCTACTCTAGCCATGGGAGTTACCTGGCTCCAGCAGACCAAGTGGGGGAGGTGGGGGGGGTGGATAAAGGTAACGATTGAGACCAAGGGGAGGAGAGAGTGTTCATGTCCTTGCTGGCTGAACATTTAAACCTGAAATAGGCTTTAAAACGGTGAACTGGTTGTCCTTAGCATTAAGGTATATGTGGGTGTGAGGTCGCTGAGGCGAACTCTCCGGCACTAATGAGACGTTTTCTGTGGCCTGATACTTCTCTCCCTCTGTGTTTAGCTCTTCACACACTGTGAAATTGGTGAATACACAAGAGCATATAACTCTGCTAGCAGCGTCACTTTTGTCTCTCTCGTGGTTTTTTCCGCTCCATTACCTAGAAGCAGTAGGTAAGGCACCCTGGCAGGCTTCTGCGCACAGGGTTTCAACCCAGTGACTCTGGTCTTTTTTTTTCCCCTTTTTAGTCTTTTTTGTTGTGTGTTTTTAGCACAGGAAGCAGTTACAAATTTAATACAGCACGGTAGAAAGCAAGTTCTTTAGTGCTGTCTGTAGATAGATAGATAGATAGATAGATAGATAGATAGATAGATAGATAGATATAGACTTGCATTATTTCAGGAGATATTGCTTCATAATAAAGGATCACAATCAGCAATGCTTCAGAGAGTTAAGGGAGCACAATATGTTTCGTCCAAAACCCCAAAACAGTTGGTGTACAAGGACTTGGCTTCGTGTGGGACAGAACAGTAGCTGTATTGATGGGATGATCAGACGCCGGAGAGGATCTTTGTCTCACCGCTCTCATCACAGGGGGATCATATTACCCAGCAATTTACTCCCTGGCAATGAGCCAGACTCGCAGTGATCGGCTCTCACACTAGTGTGGAAATGGACCTATTTCTTGAAATGAATCACATCAACCTCAATGTCATTGAGGATATCTGGGAGAAGGATTTGTTCAAAAAGCTGAAACGATGGATTTGACAGCCTCAGTTTCCAAGACAAAAGTGCTTAAGGAAGGTAATTTTGAGCGAGCGTGAGAGTCCAGCTCCCTGCCATGAGACTGCCAGAGTGCAGTAAAAATGTATCAACCGAGCAGGCAGAAGTGACCTTCATGAGTCAGGACAGATATTTGGACATCTTGCAGTTATTTTGTAAGTTGTGGTTTCTCTGTTTTTATAGGTGTTCCTATAAATACAATGACTGTATCAGCATACATTTTCATAATAAAATAATGTTTCTTGCGAAAGAACAGCAATATTTTTTTTTGTGGACTTATCTTCAATGTGAAAATTTGCTGTTTCGCCTCTTTTTCAATATATTTTGACATTGATTATTCAATCCAAGACTTCATCTTGGACTCTTGGTAAAGAGTTATTTTTACTATTTTAAGAGTGTTTATATTTCTAGACTAAATGCTTGATTGGTAAATCCTCCAGTGAGGATGTCCCATTGATTTATTTATAATATAGTTTTCAACAGAATTGATTTGATTAGGATGCGAGTAGTGCCGACAGCGAGACGATCAAACACGCTCCTTTGAAAAGAGATTGACCTCACGGACCTTCTGCAAAACTAATACATCATACTCTACACCTCCACCAGTTAGACAATACCTTTACTCATTCGAGGAAGACTTAGTTTACATCCTGATGAAGCTGATAAGAGTAGGAAGCTAGCTAAAAAATACAATCGGAGCAGCTACTCCTCGTCCGGTGCATCGCGACAGCAACAGCTGCTCTGATCGAACGGGAATACTGCGAACCTGATGAGGCCTGCAGCAGCTAATTCATTCTGCCTTGTTGTAACACACCCAACAAGTATATTAGCACGTCCTGCTAATCAACACTAAATTAAGTAACAATAGTCTCTCATTGTTGTGTGTGTGTGTGTGTGTGTCACTCCTGTATCTATATATCCTCATTATTCTTGAAGAATGTATCCCTCATAAACCCTGTGTGGGTCCAAATCCAGATTTTTGCAGGGACATATATGACATCAGTTGTTTCGAACCTGCCCGCGTCATACCCGTGAGACACAAATGTGATACAAAAATGTCTTATGTGAAAGAACTCAAACTGCTGGAACTTTGGCAGAGACTGGGCCTTCTGAAATATCAACAGTTGGCAACCACTTTAAGAAGTTCCTGTCGGGCCATAATGAGGATTCAAATGATAATTCTACTTTTCATGCTTTAATAAATCCTGCGTCTTAAATCTCAGTTCAAGTCTTCATAAAAATAGTAAATTAGCTTGAATAACGGCGGCCATTAAAGCAGTCGGGACAAACCTTGCACTCTATTACCACAAATTCTTCCACGTTGTAACTTTTTATTACATATGTTAACACGATATAACATGATTGTGACCTCAAGGACTTGTACTACTCCATCAGTGCGAGGAGAATTGGTTTCCATGGTTTCACATCAAAGCAGGTGACGGCCAACGCGGGAGCAGAAAAAGCAGGATTATAATTGTATAATTTCTGATTTTTCTCTGTTCCTGAAAATGGAGGACGCATCTTTTGCACATAATGGGGAGCACAAGGCAGCCGCTCGAACCATTGTGGTGTTATTCATTATAGACATAATGTTGAAGGACCAAGACATTCATGAGAAATAATGTCTCTGAATGTAACAAGGTGGGATGTCACAGTGTCTGCTTGACATTTTGGCACAGCATGGTTCTGCAAGAGGGTGAGGACAGAAATGCTGTAATCGTAGTTATCACTGTTCGCAACAAACTGAGCATATGGATGGATGATGGAAGTGACTTATGTTGCAGGAGTGGTTGTTAAAAGTTTCTTTGGACATTTTTCTACTTTCTCCTCCACCTACAAACTTCTTACAGTTACCCTTCAAATCTGCATTAGGTGAATTTCCATGTGCTTTTAATCTTGAGCTGTCCTTTTTAAGTGGCCTTGTTTATGATGCATGATTGGGTATGAAATGTAATTTCTACTTTATAAAGCCCACAATTCCATGAGAGCTGGAGAAGGATCTGCTGATGCAGATGCACTCGGTGAAAAGTGTATGAACATAGAATAGAACAATAAAAACAATGCATTAACTAATGCATAAAGCTCAGTATGTGGTCATTGATATACATAGTGAACAGTTGTGCTTCTTTTGTGTGTGCTTTTTTTATGTCTTATTTCTGCTGGTGTGATTCTACTTCAGTATGAACTCCCACCTACCAAGCCTGAGGGGTGAAGGCAGAAAGAGATAATGCCTTTTCCAGTGGTGTTAGTGACATTTTGTTGTACTCCCTAATGAAGATAATGTCTTTTTACTGCAGCGAGGTGCTGAGCGAGTGGTATTTATGCTTTACTGACCGAGTGATGAGAGGGTACAGTGGAGGGGGAGACAGGAGCGAGGGACTTGTCAAGCGCGTGAGAGGAGAGGGAGTGGAGGGGGAAGGAAAGGCAGATGACTGCAGCACAGGGAGAGGAAGCGGGAGGCCGCCCCTGCATAGTTCTCCCTCCAGTCAGTCAGCCGAGCACACAAATACAGTCAAACAATTCAAAGCTTTGTGGCTGAAGAAAGACAACCCAAACCCAAAAGGAGGAAGTGGCAGAATAACTCAGCACTTCAGAGACACACTCTGTCTCTTGGGAATGAAGCACATTCACACACACACACACACACACACACACACACACATTCATGTCGCCCTTTGTGATTTATAATCCAATACACCTCTCGCTAATCTGTATATATCCTCAGATCATGAACCGCAGGCTTCCACATTGCAGGCCATCCGTCTGCTTTCTGTTGATGTGTGTGTTAATTACGAGAAGGGCTCAGCGCAGCCTTGGTGTTGAGTGTTTCCAGGACTGATTAAATATTTACCAGTGGCAAGAGTGTGTAGGCAGGGATAGCAGCTTACACGTTGAGCTTTTTGACCTCTGGGCTGCCGTACAGCGCTGCAACGCTGACGAGTCGAGTCAGGCTCCACAGCCTCGCGGCATGTGTCAGTGCAACCGTAAGCCGTTCTGTGTGCACATGCATGTTGTAGGCATGGCAACTGCTCTCACTTTCTTTCGCAAACATGGCCGAGCATTTGATTCTCGTGGCGTGCACGCGGACACACACACTCACGCACACGTGCGCCCACAAATCCAATCCATTTCATGTGTTATCAGTCTGTTTATAAGCTGAAACGGATTAAAGATTAAACATGGAAGATGGGTTAAGCACATTGTTGTGCAATCTGTTTGCGGCAGTGATAGGTTAGATATCCCGCACCTCCGATTATCCACAGGTGGTTTACTCCTATTTTAAGATGATCTCAGAGATCATGCCTCGGGAGGACACGCCACCGCCGTGGCAGCTGGCTCAAGGACGTCCACGTCGAAGCGGTGTGCATGATACTTGGATTTACGTGAGAGAAAGACAAGTGGGCTTTATCTTCCTGCCTCTTCATGAGTAGTTGTGGTTTCTGCCAATGACACCAATTAAAACTGTTATGCAACATTCTCAGAGAAATGAATGGCGAAGTAAAGAATAGTTGATATGGCGCCTCCTCCACACTTTGATGTAATGGCAAGAAAAGCTTGCATGCTGGTGTCTTTAATCAAGTGAATTAGGGATGAATCACCACCATGCATTATAATATAATAACATGAGTACTTAATAGTAATATATCCAAAACAAATATTACATAAATAAAATACAATCCCATAATCGAAACTTAAATGGACTCTTTTCATGGACTCTGTTAACAAACATGTCTGAGCAATGCCTAAGTCTTAACATAGTAATGGAAAAGCCTCCTGTTTGTTCTGGCATCATGTTGGCTTACATGTTTGGTAATATTCATATAAACAAACACACATGCGACTGTGTGTTTTGTTTCTATTCTGTACGCCGAGATAAGCTAACAAGCTGCTTGTGATTTGATTTGATGTCGTCATATTTGTGGCATTGTGTGCTCCTCTAAGTCGCTGCAAGAAATCCAATAAGCTTATTTCCCAGACTGTCTTCTAAAAGGGAAGTCTCCTCATGCGGGTTCACTTCCTGCTTGTCTGCTGCCGTCTTTCCTGTCCGTCTGTCTGTTATGGGGAGCGCTCTCCTGCATTGGTATACTGCAAGTATTGCTGCTTTCAATCTGGTAAATTCACTGAACTCTCTTCCCATGGCCCACGGGCCGAACGTCGGAGGAGAAAGAAAATGTGAATTGTTTCTTCTCTACGTCCTCGGTTGCTTGTCTCTTCCTCTATTCATCCCTTCCCATTTCAACGCTCTCTTTTTCTGTTGGCTTGCATGCCTGCAGGGGCTGTTTGCATTTTACCTCTTGATGAGATGCATCCCATCATTTTTAAACTGCTCCACTTTCTTGCCCCTTTGGGTTTTGCTGACTAAGAGTGGATTTATGTATATTACGCATGCAATGGGCACTTTTGCTGTGGAGGTGTGTGATTTTTTGCCCCGAGCTCATGCTGATATGATCATATTCACACCAGGATGTGGTGTTGAATAAAAAATCTCCGTTGTGTTTTTGTCAGCCGACGTGGAGTGCCAGAAAGCTGAAGATTGCAAAATGGAACACGTATATCTTTTTTTTTTGTCGTGTTTAATAAATAACCTGACACTACTATGTAAATATGGTACTACTCCTTAACCATCTGCTGCTCCTCATTGCCAACTTCCAATGAATGCCAATTTTCTTTTTGCAAATACTGATGATGTATCACCAGAGCAGTGATCCTTAATCTTCAACATATCTGAATTCAAGCCCAGAGTTAAAATATCTGTTCTGCAAATTGGACTTATTATCATTCTCTATGCTATATTGACATCTTGTACATCCCCCTTTTGCTTCCTCTGGCCTGAAACTTGAAACATCCGTGTGTGAGGGACTCAACCTCTAGTCTTTTCAGTTGTCTAATTGGTGATCACAAATAATAGATTTGGGTCAGTCCCCACCTTATGTGCATGACTGGATATTGCTGAAAAAGACCATGCATGCCCAGAGGACCTACCCAGGCGTAATTAAAGGTTCAATGAATACAATAAAGCTTTAAGGAAAGACTGATGACCGGGACAGATCCTCTGCATTCTGCACTTTGCTGCGTTTGCTTCCCCCGCTCAGCATCATCAAACATGTTCAAAGCTGGGAAGTGTCAAACGCTCTTTAGAAAAACCCAAACCAGCAGCTTGTAAACGTGTGTTGAATCTTGCCAGCGGAGTAATGCATTACGAAGGCATCTGCTTGGCTGTGATCCCTAGTGAGCACAGGCCTGTATTAACAAGGTTTGGACACGCCTCGGAGCTTGACGGAGCTGAACTCTCCACATTCCACTGCTGGTTAGAGGGAGGGGCTGACGGGAGAGAGAGGGTTGAATGTAAAGAGAATGGAGCTGTCTGAGACTGATTATCTCACTCTGGGCTTCAGGATGTAGTCCAACATGCACTTAATAGACTATTGTCGAGTCAGTGCACATGCTGTGTCGGGTTTTGTATGTCTGTGGCAGGATAGGTGCTTGTGGTCCCTTAACTTAGTTGAACTCGTTAGAAAATATGCATGCCTTCAGTTTATTCTTCCGGTTGCTTATTGCAGCTGGCCAGATGTGTTCGCTTCTAAATGTGAGCTGCGTAAATCTAGTCAGTGGGTGTTTTCAAGCATGTGTTTTTTTTTGTTTTTTTTTCACACATGTACATTCTCCCAAAATGTGAGTGATTGAGCAAGGCACAGCAGTTGTGAAACAAAAATGTCTACTTGTACATTTTGAAAGGGGGTAAGTGCTGACGTCGGCACTGTGGCACAGACTTGGAGGTGGCTCTGGTTGTGGCCATCGCAGATGTGTGGTTGCAGCACTCGCATGACAACCTGACAGCCAGTAAGACTAGTAAGCAGGGTGTGAGCTCTGGGATTTGCGTGTTTTATAGTATTGCTTTGCAGTCAGCTGGAGAGCTCGGATCACACTTTGAGACGGGACGCCTCGGAGGCAGCCGACAGCCACAGCGAAAAAAACGTTTGTGTCTGTTGGACTGCTCGTTGTTTCTCACTCACTAGATGCATCGCAGTCACTGTCAGCTCCACTGAAATGACTGTTGGGCAGGATAATGTTCTCTTTGCAGTCCCCCCTACGACCGCTATTGTTGCTTTGTCTCCCTTTCCTCCCTTGGTGGAATGACCCTTCATTCTTCAGCACCTACTTTCATTTCCTGGGTGTGTGATGAGATGCTCGTTAACGAGCGCCGTAATAAGCAGAGAGCTGTTCATATACTGGATACACCCAAGGGCGAGCATGCACAACGCAATTTACATCATAATTGTTCCTAATGTTAAAAGAATACGGCAGTTTTTATAACATTCTTATTTTTCAGATTATGCAAATAGTTTTTTCTGTTATTTTGATGAAATATCAGGATTGTGTTTTCATGAAATTGGATTTAGAGATTAATGTGTCCGTTTGTAGTGCAGTCTGAATATCTAACCTCATCAAAGTTATTAGACCAGTCGGACACAAAGACACAGTACGAGTTTGATACTTGATACTTTTAATTTTAACGCTTTTCTCATTTCAAGCATTCTTTTAAGAGAACAGATTCGTGTAGATTGTGTGACTTTCAGTCAATTTGTGTGCAGCGTCATGCAGTTTGGCAGTTTTTGATACGTCCACTAGGGGACACCAAAGTCTAAAATGATCAAATTCTGCACTCAGTGGCTTTAACTGGACTCGGGGCATAAAAAGTGGTGTACATTTCTTTAGTTTGAGCATGAGGTGTTTGTATCTCACCTTTTGTGTTAGTATAGTAACATGGCTTCACTTATCCTGTATATATCTGTCTTTCACTAAACATACTCGGCTCTCCACTCTGCTCTCACAGGACATCATTTTAATAATTCAACAAGCACATTAATAGGGTTTTTCTTCTCCCTTCAATTAAGTTTGGAATGTTAATGGAGCGTGTGCTGCTGCTGTTAAAAGGCTGTGAACGATTTTACTATACTACTAGTGTTAATATTCTGATGTTGGACAGAGGGAAGTACTATAGAATACAAACAAACATGGTTAGCATGTGCATTGTATTTTTGTCTATTTTAAACTCCATATTTGTATAGCTCTATCTTTGTAGAGCTGTTTACGTATCCTAGTGTTGACGAAATCGGCATTGAAACTAATTAATGATCTCCTGAGAGTCTAATAAATAGGTGAATGGATACAAGAGGCACTAACGAAGAGGGAAGTGGCTGCTAGCAGTCTGAATGAAGTCATGATCACGCTTATTTAGTACGTGCTGCTTGAGAGGAGAGCAATTAAACTGCATCTGTTGGCAAGTTAATTATATACATGTAGTTATAAACATGAGCACTAGAACTCACTCTAATATTGATTTCAGGGAGTGAAAGGTTTGTGATCCTGGGAGGATTAAGATTGTTGTTTGAAGCTGATACCGCAAAACATAACCACGCTCAGATATGTCTTTTTAAAAATGTCTCACAGGTGCTGACTCATGAATTGACGAGGTGTGATAGTTCTCACAGATGATCTGCACATGTCTGTTCAGAACAAGAGCGCGTCTCCTCTTTCTCAACGAGACACCTTCACAAGAGAAGAGAGGTTGAATAAACCAGGATTATGGCACGAAAATGCAAGGATTAGTAAATGAAATGCATCTTGGTGCTTTATTTAAATGTTCTGTCCTCATTCATACCTAATCCACGGATCAAGTGTTTTTATTGTTGGTCAAGCAAAAGAAGATAAACGTGTCCACTGTAAAATATGTAAACCGATGCATCACCAATACGCCATCAAATTTCCACCCACCAAAATGGACTTCTCTGCAAAAGGATGTGTACTGTGTTTCTGAAGTGTGTAACATCTCTGATAAGTCAAAATAAAATCTTTGATTAAAGGAAACGACTTTCTCTTTCCATAAAGAACATTGGTAGCACTTTATAATAACTACACACCATTTAGCATTAGTAAAGCATAAGTAAACACTTATTGAGACAACGCTTTATAAATGATGAATTAAGTGTTTACTCATGCTTTACTGATTCTAGATAGTAAGTTGATTATAAAGTGCCATCAGAACTTTTGAACTTTCGACAGTAGAAATACATCTTTAGCTCATCCTAGATTGCTTTACCATTTCATCATCGTTTGTCAGATTTGATTTTATGTGTATGATTTATATACATTTTTCAGTCTTTAAATTAAACGAGACACTCCGTTGTTAATATTAATGAGAAGTGCATTAACAAGACCTGAAATGATTAAATGATCAGTCGTTTGGCAGAACATGTATAATATTGACAAATCACATTTCAAAACAAGAAAGGGCTAAAGTGACTATATTAAGATTTTTTTCTTTTGGTATCACATTTGTAGACTTCCCTCTGGGCCCCTGGAAGATGCAATCTTTGTTTTTAAATATTTGACATATTCTCAACAAAATTATTGATGGATCAATCAAGAAAATAATAAGCAGATTAATCTTAGCCCGGGCAGTTGCAGCCCAATTGTTACCTCTTTTCATTTTTTAGACTTGCTATGAAAAGCGATGCCCGGCTCATTTGATTATTTTGCAAGCAGGCTGACGTGGAACAACCAGACCCGCCACTTATTGCCTTCAATTCTCGGTTGATCAGACGCTACAAATCGTGGCGATTTACAAGAAGTGGAAACATCCTCTGGTTTCTGTCAAAGTGCCGCATTGAGTGGCCTCCGGTCTGGTCTTCCAGCAGCAGCAGCAGCAGCAGCACTTTAGATGACGACAGGGAGGGGACCCTGATGACGCACACACAAACGCACACACAAACGCACCCACCCACCCTCCTAAATGAGAAAAGCCACCGAGGCTTGAAGATGCCCTCTGTCGTCATGTTACTCCGTACGTTCCAGGACAGCCTCCTCTTCTTCTCTTCCTCTCCTCTCTTATCCTGCATCAGCACTACGGTCTCATAGATCATCACGTCGTGTAGTCCAGATAAAGCCGGCTTATTTAATGATTGGTTAAGCCGGCGTCCTTGACTGTCCTGCCCCCTTCTATCCGGTTAGCTTTTGTTCTGGAAAAGTTTCTGAGCCAATACTTATTCCCTTTCTGTGGAGCGTCGGCCTTAAATCGGCTCAGACTGAACACCTTTTGTCACATCCTGAAATGTTTGTTTTTCCAGCAAGGTCACACAAAGTCTGGCAAAAACATTGTGAAGCCTTCAATCCATTGAATGGCGTTTGGAAAATCAATAGCTTTTTGTGAATCGTCTGAGCCGCATTTGTTTCATCTGTTATGCATAAACAACCTTTTAGTGTTCGTCCTCCTGCATGCCAAGTTAGTCGGTTAACACAAGTGTGGAATGGAAAATCAGCTTTATTACGCCAGCCGGGTGAACTTTGCTCTGACGCACACGCACGCACGCACGCACGCGCGCGCGAACACACACTCTATCTTACAATAAAAAATAAAATCTATTACCTCGGCTTATCTCCATGCAGGCACACGCAACAAAAGCCTACATACACACCACCGTTCACGTCTTATCAATTGTGAGTCATTGAGTTGTGTTTTTGCCGAAAGTTAATTGAGCCTTTCCAGAAGGTTTTAAAACAAATTACAAATTAAAATGGCTCTTTATTCTTTGCAGTCGCTATCAGACCTGGTTAGGATTGCTTCTGCAGGCCCGGGGGGCGGGGGGGGGGTGTGTGTGTATGTGTGTGTGTGTAATGTGTTGGGGGGGTCGGTAGTGGTTGATTGAAGCGCCTGTCAAGTGCTATCCTCTTATCTGAGTTCATCATCAACAGAAACTGATGTTGACGGCGGTAGTAGTTTAGGTGGCTTGGTCTGCTGGTTGACTGACACACACGCACGGCGACGTACGCACACGCACGCACACACAGGGGCATGGTTTACAGCCCAATTACCCAGCCTGCCTCTGTGCTAGAAGAGGGCTGTAAATCTCCTGTTGTCCACAGTGTAACCTCTGTTCCAGCACTCGGCCCAGCAGCGATGCAGTTCACTTAACCGCGCTCTGTTTTCATGGGACAATGTTTAACTGTCTCTCGGCTCCATCAAGAGTTTTTCAAATGATTCCAAATCATGCATGTTTGCCAGAAGGGATCATTAAAGGACTATTCTGGTTCATTGAAGTCCTATTTTTGTAGTTTGGGCCTAATTTCTGTCGTCATTGAATTCACTATTCACCAAAGTCCTGGTTTGGGTTCTGGATACACAGCGACGTCACTACAACCATGTTCAACATGGCAAGAAACACAAGCAGGGAGACAGTAACAATTTATATGTATACACATATATATTCATATAAAAGTGTATGAACTGTGACATCTTTAATATTGGACTGAATATTCCATTATTGGTTTAGAAACTTCCCAAAACTCAGCAAAGTCCTTTTACCAGATGGATCGTTGCTTAAAATAACAAAACAAAAATGAAGCATATTTCTCTTTTTTAATTATTTACAGTGTCATAATGTGTGTTCAGCCAGACTGATGTAGACGTAGGAGTGACTTCAAGGACAAAACCTAAGAAGGCTTTTAGTTGGATGTTGCCGGACTGTACTTGTGCTCCGAGCAACACAAGTTCAAACATTAGTGTGTTTCTTCATCCCTGAACACACTAAAAACATATTTGACTTGAACCAGATGCCCCTCAGACTTTTGATCCATCCATGTATTTACTTCATCCCCTCCTCCACCCATTCATAGCTGCTATGGGCCTAGTTGTCATGGTTACAGTGTCCTTGCCGTCGCTAAGCCCTGATTGTGACTTGTGCTGCCAGAAAGAAAAAAGGTTTATGACACACACACACACACACACACACACACACACACACACCAACACTCACTCTTCACCAAGCTTCTTGTGAAGGATTTTCATTCATATATTGGTTTGACTCAACACACACATGCACAAAACACACTCCAGCACTCACTGACACACACACACACACACACACACACACACACACTAGTACAGTAGCAATGACACAGGGCTATAATCACAGAATCAGTCCCATTAATCATCCACTGTGTGTGTGTGTGTGTGCGTGTGTGTGTGTATCTGAAAGGTCTGTGATTTTGGAGACACAAGCTCCATTGCCGACCTTTAAAGGCCACCATCATATATAACTTAGACTTCACTCTCATGGCGCATGGCTGGTTTGAAGAGGATTCTGGTGTCAATTTGCATATTAAAGTAGAGTATGATGGCACAAAAGTACTGTTTTTGTGGAGATGGAAGCTGGAAAATGTTACCTAAAAGGTAGGTGTGTGTGTGTTGGGGGGGTCGGTAGTGTTTGGTTTGTGTGTCCTTGCTTCTTGTAACACCTCTTATCAAACAAAGAGGATGCTGGGAGATGGAGACAGACACAGTTGCCATAGTTTCTTGCATTTTCCTCTCGGGGTCGCTTGAGGAAAATGTTCCGACCGGTTCCTCTCATCCTTTACATCTCATTAATATGAATGCTGATGGTGTTTGTTTTATCTTCCCTTTCTTCTCTCTTGATTTAATAAAACCTCTGCTGCATTCTTTTTTTTTTTTTTACTTCAATTTGTTGATTTATTTTTCCTAGTTCTTGCATTTGTGTATTCTGTCTGTCTTGTTTTGTCCTCTCGCTCATCTGTTCCTCGACTAGTTTTACCAGGAGCATATAACCTTGACCTTTGTTTCCATGGCACTAGTGTCAGATGTGTAGGTTTTACAAGAAATCCAAAATTATAATATCAACATATTTTATAGTCTATTACATTTATTTACAAATTAGCTGATTAAAAACACATATCTGATTTATTGATGAAGAAATTATGTTGTTTCTCATCTCATACTCACCTGAATGTCAACTTCTTTACTGGTTTTACTCTTCTGCGCTTCAGGATGGATTTTATCCAAACTGATTTAACGTAGTCTGACATGGTCAAAAAGCAGCCGGATGCTTGTAACTTCTGTTTTCAACAATTCATCTTCATTCAATTCTAAAAAGAAAAAATACATTACAAAAAAGTCCAAATCCAAACTCAATTGAGCAACATCCGCAAGCTAATTTTTTCTGTGTAACAAGGAGAACATCTTATTTATTTCAGACATTAAAATCTGCATGAATTTAATTATATAACATGGGTCAAATGACTGTGTAGTGTAAAATTAGTCGCTCCAAGTGATGAACCCATCGAGAATTTACAAATCTCTGCAGTGCCACTCAGCGCTACAGAATTGCAGTTAATTATCATTAAAGATGTTATGATTCTTTCTTTTTGAGCCATTTAAAAGTAGAACACTACCACAAAGAGCTTTTTTTGATGAATTAAAAGAAGACTTCACTATTTCTTCAAACTTTTAGTACATGGACTCCATCCTTAAGTCAACGTACATGCTCATGTTTTCTCCATTTAAATCCATCAGATGTCTCTTTATATTTCATGGGGCGCATGACAGTGACATTTTGGTCAAAATTTGGACAAGCTAAGTTTTACAAACAGGAAGAGATAGTTTTCACTTATTTGGCCTCAATGGAGAAGAATAAAAGTGTCTTGGTGGCAATGTCTGCTGGTGAAATATGTATCATACATCTTCCATCTCAAGAGTTGAGGTTGGTGGAGTTTATACATGAAAAAGACTGATAGTCGGTCGTGTTGTGGAACATTGCCCGAGGTTATGAATAGTGTTTAAGTTCAGGAAGGATGCCGATGCCAGGTGTTTTGATTTATGCCCATGTGTGTTTTGAGTTTGTATTTTTGGCAAGAGGTCGGGTTGATATTTAAGGAAAGAGGAGAACCATGAGAGGGAGGAAGCAGGAAGTATTGACTGAGATCTGAAGCTGCTTTTTTTAGGCTGCTGTGGCTGGTGTGAAGAGTTTAAACTATGAGAGTGGGAACGGTTAGGTAAGAGAAATTAGAGATGGTTGACCAAAAGAAGTGAGTGTGCGTGCGGCTCTGTTCGGTTCTGTGAATGGGGATGTAGAGTGCTACACGTTTCCACTGTGTTCAGCCAGCTTAGCTTTTATCTCTGATGACCTCATTGTTTAAATTATCAGCATCCTCTCTTTCTTTACTTCCTCTGTCTAATCTATCTTTGCCATTATCTAGTAGGGGCAATACATTAATATTACATGGATTCTAGGATACGAGACTAGATATCATTTTGGATATTGTAATATTGTAGTGGCCTAAATGTTATCTTTTCCTGGTTTTAAAGGCGGCAGTAACGTGATGTGAATATTTTCGATGGTTTCCCTTTATAGACTTAATCATAACATCCAGATTACTGATTATTACAAAAATGTAATTGTGTAAATATATGGTGAATGCACCAATAGTTCAACATCTTCGCAATATCAATATTGAGGTATATAGTAAAGCCAATCTCGACGCTGTATTCGGCATATTCTCTAGCCCTCTTGTTTTATTCTCTTACTCCATCTTCCATTTCTGTCCCTTTTTTATTTATTTATTGATGTCGCTTCCACTGTGGATATTACACAAGGCCATTAAGGCCTCATGTCAACTGGCCCAGCACTGAACTGCCTATCATCTTACTCCCATCCTTGCTGGGGATATTAATAGTTCATATGCCGACACAGGATTTCCTGTAGCATCTGTGCTAATCCTGTAACATCAACCTTATAACTCATCCATAGCATTTCCTATAAAACTAGCATCTGTGCTAGTCAAGAGATCTTGCTCATAAAACATTGGTATTTGGTCAGTGTAGTGGTTTTAGATACAGTTGAATGTGTGTTTTAGTGTGTGAAGTTGCCATGTTGCTGTAATTGGATGAGCAGATGAACAGATGGTCTGTTAAAGGATGAGTATTAACTCCACAGGTACCCTTTACCAACAAGTCAAGGATCAAAATATGTTGTCCCTCAACAGTGACAGACAAACTCGTGACTATAGTCATAAACCACCTTTCAAAGCTAATGACCTTTTTCCTTGTCTTCTTGTGTATCTACATGTCTCTGTTTTTGTACTAATGTTATGCGCTAAAGCACTGATTCCACAATAAACACTTGTATTCTAGGCATTGCTCATACTGACGTCACACACACCATCTTTCTTATTCTACTAAATTTTCTCTTTGTTTTGTCTATTTTTGTGGGATAACAGCACTGGCAATGACAGAGATAATCACGTTAAGTAGTAAAGGATTAATACTATAAGTCTTTGTTGGGCTGCTAGTCTTTTGTTCTCATTCAGTCGGAACCTACACTTTTTTATTTCTTCTCCATTTGTCTTTTATGACATCCTTTAAATCGGTTCTCATTGGGCCGGCCCCAGGCTAAGCTAGTATTAAAGCACCATGCTGGGATGTCTGAGGATTGCGCTGGGACTGGATGACTGTCCAGCTGCAGCGCTGCCTCTTCCCACTCCTTCCTTCCCTCTTTCCACCACTTCCCTTTTGTATTGTACCGGCCTGCAAAGGGGGCCAACGGGGGCAAGTGAAAGACTGAATGGGACAGGAATGAAGAATGGACCATGAAGATGGACAGGCGGAGAGACTTTTTGGCAAAGTAGAAAGAAGGTGCGTTGTAGGAACAGACGGATAATGAACAGGAAAGCAACAAACTGAATGGATGAGTCAGCCCTGCCCACCGTGATATAGCAGCCCTGCCTTCAGAGATGATGAAGGGGTATGGAGGGAAGAATTTCAGACTGATACAAACTGAGGGAGACATTCTTGCCTCTCCCCTGACCGATTTGGGTGCCCGCCTGCGCACATTTCTGGACACGTTCAGGCACCCAACACGGCTCTGAACAAAGGCACACTGACTCACTGAAAAGGAATTAAACAGGTGGTTTAATCTACATTGTTATCTACATTGTTTTTATGCAGTCTATCACGTTACAAATTAGTAAATTGTTCATAGACTTGTTTGGTTTATTATCCAGGAGGTATGTGGACAAAAGCCAAATCAAGTGTCACTCTGATGAAGGTAAAACAACCAGCTTTTTTAAAATTAATTATCTTTAAAGTATGAAAGAAAGTATTAGTAGATTGCTACCATTCGATCAGTGAATAATTGCTTCAAACATTTACTATTTGCTTTTACGCTTCAGTTCTAATTAAGTCATCATAAAGTCACATTCATAGTCAAGGTGCTGCAGCTAAGTTGTGCAGTGTTTTCTCATTGTGTGTCTGCTCAGACACACAAAGTCTATTGTAGGACATCTGTTTTTATAGCAATGAGGCTGAAGCTTGGTTGGTTGGTTGGTTGGTTGGTTGGATGTTTGGACTATGAGTCTCCCTCCATGTACACTACTTGTTTATGCTGTCTCCCACTCTGGACTTTCTCAATTTTTCCAACAGTTAGAGCTGTCGTGCATTTGAAACCGTGCAGATGCTGCTCCTGCTTAATTTTCCAGGGAAGACGAGAGGCTTCTGTGAGATAAATACTGTAATTGTCTCATGCTTTCAGCTCTTCAATCTTCTTACTCTTCTAATCTTCATTGTCGTAAGGGCAGGGGGAGGTCAGGACAAGACATGGCTGTCACAGGGCTTTAACTTGCTATGATTGGTCAGCTGTATGTACAGCATGCTATTCTCTGTCTCCTCCCACATGCTCCTCATCGACCCCACTTTTTGTCTGCTTTGTTGTAATCACTGTCAGATCCAACAGTGGAGGAGGCATGTGCTAACAATGTGAACATGCCCTTACTTGGCTAAAGCTCTTGTCTCTTCTTTGCGCTCTTCTTTGGAGCACTGGACTGGCTGTAGACTTGCACTGGCCCCTTGTGTTTAGCAAAGACCATTACACCATGTTGGTCTGGCAGAAGGCACATGTGATTTCTAGCTGTCGGAAAGATGCCAGTTACTGACGGTCCAAGTTCTAACTTGCAGACAACTTTTAATTTCAAAGAATGCATTTACGCAGAGGAAATTCAAAGGACAATGCTAACTTCAAACCGGATTGTCATTGTCTCAGAAATCTGATTCTTGACGGCATGCCTTATCATGCAATCCATTTCCTCCCCTTCTCGCGAACTCTTGTGGTTGCCAACAGAGGCTCGTGCAATCATACGGAGTGCTTAATTATGTAGAGTGAAGCTCTGTTTTGTTCAACTTTACATCAAAATGAAGGAGCTGAGTAGACTTGTCTGGAATTGCTCTGTGCTCCGGCAACAGTGTTGCTGTGTTTTCCTCATACCACTTCCCGCAGCTCTGTACACATTTCCTTCAATCTCTAAGCCTTTTTTTTTTTTTTAATCTGTACTTCCTATTATTGTATGCTTGTGTGTCTGTCATTTTGGTATTGCACACTAAAAGTCTTGGCTAACTCTGACGCAGATGCTGTGCGCCTCTATTTGTAAGACCGTGCATGTCGCAGAGAGTCACTGACACCAGTGACATGGACATATCTGGACATGTGGAGGCTCATATTCCGTACCAAAACCCGTTGCACACGAGAGGCAAGTGGTCGCTTTTGCGCATGTTAGTTTGTCCTTAACCTCAAGTCGATGTTTCGAGCATGGGTGGTGCTGAGGTGAAAGATGTGTTTGAGGACGTGGGACTTTCAGGCAGGGGTGTGGGTGGTTGTGTGGTATTTTTGGAGGGGTGGAAGGGGAAGGTTTGCTTTGTGGGTAGAAATGACGCTAAGCTGCCCGAGAGAAATGCAAGAGGACTTATTTTCCACCGCCTCCTATAACCCTATACACATGCTGAGTTGTGTTGGTTCATTGAAACACCAACTTCTGTCCTTTTTTATTTCTTTTAATGTATAATCGCTACTTAAGGCAGTGGTAATCCAGGAACTCACTTTGTTTGGGCATGCCTGTGTTCAGCATGTGCATTGATCCACTAAATATTCATATGAACACTATAACATTCAAGCAGTTCATCCAAACCTTTTTGATGTGCAGAGACGGTTTCATTCCTAGAAATTCTTAAACACAATTATGTGTAATCAGTCAAATGACTTTGGTGAAATTCTACATTTCTCCAAACAGCTGTCATACTTGGAAATCCAGCTCCCCGCTGCTCGCAGAAACTGTAAATTATCTAGCTGGAAGGAAACGAGATCGGTTATAGAAAAGAGGAAGTAAGAACAAGGAGGAAAGAGAAGTTTCCTGTCACTAGTGTGGCTACCATCACTATTAAGCCCTTTTCTGACCATGTATGTGTGTATGTGTGCAAGAATGTGTTTTGTGAGTTGTGCCTGCGAGGATTTGTGTCCGGTACATCTGTATTTTTTGTATTTCATTTGTATTGAAATTGACTTAATACAGGAATGTTCTCTATAACCTATGTTAACGTACTACACAACCATCCTCCCCTCTCAGAACAAGTCTCATATCACCTGGATAGAGAGGGAATTTGCCAATAATAGAGTCACGGTAAGCTCTGACCACTTCTACTGCACAGCTGCTCTATATCAAAGCAATCTGCAGCAAACACACTCAGGCTGTCGTTTACAAAAACATATCTGCATTTTATCTTGGTCAGGCAAACACACTTTTGCATTTTTGTGTCTCTGTCCTCTGGAACTTCAATTCAGCAATTGCAAAATTGTTGAAAACCACCTATTGCTCGTCGGGACTGCAGTGTAATGAGAAACGGAGGTCTGCTGACTGCTTGGTCATGCTATACTCTTCGAGCGAGAAGTTGACTCATGCTCTGTATTTACATGGATGTGTAACAGCCCATTCTCTTTTAGTGAAGAGGATTTACTGCACAAGAGCAATAAAGTGAAAGACGGATGGAGGAGGAAAAAAGTACAAAGGCACTTATGACCGGTGAGAGCTGTTTTAAGAGACAGGGTAAGCAGGAATAGACTACAACAAAATGGAAGAGAGGGACATGCCTTTCCACAGTCGGGGTCGCCTGAATCGTCTTAACACTGAGAGGGGACACCTCATCCTCTCTCTGCCTATACCTCCCCAGGTCCTCCAGCTTCAACTACAGTTGAATTGTGGGTAAAGAGTAGTAGAATACAGGGCAACCTTCTTTATTTATTTTTTTAGACAAAAGACAGGAATCACAGGTAGTGACAAATTGTATGATTATCTGTGACTACTTACTTCCAACTCTCTTTGTTTGTATTGTCTCGATATGAATCCATCGCGCACACGCACACACAGTGTCTAGTGTCTCTCTTGGCTGCAGATGTGTGTGTGTGTGTGTGTGAGAGACTTGTTGAGTGCAGGACTGTGAGAATAAGAGCAGGTTCTTCCTTCCTGCCCCATTTGGTTCCAGTTGACTTCAGCTGCAGTCAGTCACTGAGGACACAGAGGGCTAATCGGACCAGCACAGAGAGAGCAATGAGGACAGGGAGGACAGGAGGACTAATGGAAGTGAAGATGAAAAGTTAATAGAAATATATAGCTGAAGGCCCCTGCAGAGGGAACAGCTAAAGGGAACGGGGCTGAGGGATTTTTCCACATTTACTCGATGACAACAGAACTAATCCTAACATGAGTGCACAGATGAGTTTAAAGTGAGCTCGTGGGGAGATGAGGTAAGGTTTAAGGTGATTTATGTGAGTTAGAGCGGCGTTCGCCTTCTCACGGACATGAGGAGGAGGAGGATGATGGAGAGGCTTTCGTAACGCCGAGATGGAAAAGGACAAGAGAAAGTTCAACCTGAGCCGCTTGCTTACCCTCTACCTGTTCAAAAAGGACAAAGCCTTGGCCGGCAGCCCCGCACACGATAACGGCTGCAGATCAACGGCCGCGACCTGCAACAGCACTGACACTTTACCTGCGCCGAGGAACCACTGGAGGGTAAAGTGATTCCTCCTCATGTTGGCATCTTGTTAAGTGATGGTCTCCAGGGAGGTGTTAGTGCCGTTGTGTTGTTGTTGTTGTTGAGCATCGTCATTTTTAAATGAAGTAGCAGAAGTGGGATTTGAAAACGCTGCAAAGCGTCAATGTGGCTCGGTCCTCGTTGTTGTCTGTGGTTGTGTAGAAACAAGGTGCAGCTGAGAAGCTGCATGCTCAACCAAGCCTGGTTTCCTGTTTTCAAATAAAGCCCCAGGCTGAAGTGGCCTGTGGTGTTGGCTGTTTGTTGTTGAAACTTTAGCTTTCTGATAGATATGTTTGTTTTGTGTGATTATGATCAATTTGTGTGGGTTTTAAAGAAAACATGTTTACATTTTGCTCATTAAGTGCAACCGACAGTCCAAAACAAAAAGGCATTCAATTAAAAAACATCTGTAAATGGAGAAAAGCAGTAAATGAACACTCGTAGCCAAAGATAGAGAACCAGAGTTTTGCATTTGCTTTTTCAATTACTGATTAATGTATTAATAATTTAAATAGCTGTACATTAATTTACTGTCGACTTCATGCCAATCACAAGTTCCAGTTAAAGCCTCAAAGTGATCCATTTTATTTTTTGCAAACAGCAAGGAGCAAAACGTTTAAGGAGGTGGATCCAGTAAATATGTGGTATTATTACTTGGTAATTGCTTGTGTACATGACTAAGATTAGACACGTCTATGATTTGGCATGCGTGATGAAGGTGTGTGTGTTGCATCTTGTGTCTGCAGAAGATAAATTCAAGAGATACTGGCTCGGGCAAGATGTCCTACTTTCTGGTCCCAGGTTTTTGAAATGATACTCCATAAGTAGATGTGAACCTCCAGGCCAGAGGGAAATCAATTATAATAAAATTAATCGTGTTTACCATGACTACAGTATTACTGCAGATAACTAAATAGCCAGCCTCAAAAAAGAGACTTGTGGTTCATGTTTTTCTTAAGGGCGTTGGCGAGTTGCCGGTGAGGTTGACACCAGGTCAGCAGTGTGTGTTCATGTGGTCGAGTTGTCCGCAGTGTCGAGAACCTAAGACATTTTCTCAAAAGTCTTTCTAGGTTATACAACGTGTGTCTGAAAACATGAAAAACTGGGGGCATTTTACAATGCATTGTTTAAAATGTGTCATTTTGCAGTCATCATGCAATCATTTCCAGAAACTGCTTGTTATAAAAAAAACACATTGACCAGAATCACCGGGTGTTATCGCACATTCTTTCACACACATCTCGCTTTTTACGGCGCATCCTCTTTCTATAGCGTTTTTCATGTTAACAGGAAAAGACACTCCTATAAAATAACTTCTCTTTTTGCTAATCAAACAAGCTTTGACACTTGTAGTCCTTCACACAATCCTTACAAACAAACAGTATCCTTGTTTTTAACTTTTCCTCTCCATGTTGCACTCTTCAGGAAGATGGAGAAATCAAGGAGATCAACATCACCCATGTGGTCAAGGAGGGCTCTGAGAAGGCTGATGCCTCTCAGTTTGAACTGCTCAAAGTGTTGGGACAAGGGTCCTTCGGCAAGGTAACCGCTGCCTCTGCTGCTCCCTTTGTCTCACATCGGTCTTTGGACTCCGACACTCTCAATCCCTTATCTGATGTGATTGTAGGTGTTCCTGGTGCGAAAGGTGACCGACCCCGATGCCAATCAGCTCTATGCCATGAAGGTCCTCAAGAAGGCCACACTCAAAGGTACTTTAGCCTGGGGCTACTTGAATATCTCATCACAGCGGGACAGCGTAAAAGGCTTTTTTTGTGTGTCAGAAATGCTCCTATCCCAAAATGTTCGCTCATCATTGTATTGATTGTAGTGAATTTAATCAAGAAAGAGGGATCTAACATTGGCCTGACTGCAGAGGGAGGCTAAGGAGTGTTCTCTCACGGGACGACCACCCTTTGCACGTTATCTTCTTAAAGAGTAGCAGGAGCAACATGCTTTCATTCACTGTACGCTGCAACTACTTACACTATTGTTGTCTGCATGCCGTTTGTGTGTTTCAGTCTGTCTGCTTTCCCTTTTGCTTTTGTGATGTCTGTATTGTTTGTGTTAAAGTGGCAGTGCACTCTGTTTCACATAAAAGGGTGTATCCTTTCCTGTAACTCGTAGAGAACGACATACAGTCGAGGTATGTAAGCATACATGCAGTAAGACAACCACAGCTTGCAGTTTTTTGTTTTACTTTCGCACACAGGTGGTCTCATCTTCCTTTATAAACATCCGAGCATTAGATTTGTTCACATGGTCCCGCGAACGGATGTGGTGCAGTTTCCCTGTGCTCACCATTAAGTCAGAATACAGTAAACAGCTTTTACAGAGTCCCATGCTGAATTTCTGCATGGCCCAGCAGCCGCTTCCATTGTAATTCAGTAAAGTATTGATCCTCTAATGTGAAGCCGACTAGAAACCAAATATGTTTGTCTTGGCCATGCCATCACCAAACCACATTGAGTAAAGGGAAAATTGGTGTTTACTTTACTACATGCGTATCTATGTGCTCTTATTCATTCTTCAGTGAGAGACCGTGTGAGAACCAAGATGGAGAGAGACATCCTCGCAGATGTCAACCACCCATTTGTTGTCAAACTGCACTATGGTGAGTCAGCTTGAACATCACTTTCATTTTACTTCCCAAACTTAACATAATGCATTCACTCCTGTCTTATTGATTTAAATTAGCTCAGATTTGAGTGAAACTCTTTGTATTCGTAGCATTCCAGACCGAAGGGAAGTTGTATTTGATCCTTGACTTTCTCAGAGGAGGAGATCTCTTCACCAGACTCTCCAAGGAGGTGAGAGTGATATGTTGGTGTTTTGCCAGCCTAAGATCTAAAAGTCCAGCCATTTATCTTGCTTGACACACATTTTTATCACATCGTCTCACTCTTGTGCTGCTGTTCCCTCATTTATTCATTCACTGTGTGTCTGTGTGCCGTGCCGTGCCTCCCCAGGTGATGTTCACGGAGGAGGATGTAAAGTTTTACCTCGCAGAGCTGGCATTGGGGCTGGACCACCTCCACAGCCTGGGCATCATTTACAGGGACCTCAAACCTGAAAAGTAAGAGCAGATGGACATTTGGAACACACAGAAACATGTACATAGACAAATGCATATTTGATGAGCCATGTCCATTGGATCCCAAACCATCTGGATGTATGCCACGATGACATCATCATCACTGACCTCACTTACAGTCTTTGACAGTTGAGGAGGTTTTTTTTACTGATGGCCAATGCAGACAAAGTGCAGTAATCTAATAATTCATTCAATAGCCAAGAAACTGAAAGAAAAGCAAAGGCGGTTCTATTCAGTGTTTGGAATGAAAACAAAATGTTATACAGTAAGGAGGAGGAAGCGTTCTTCATTGGACTTTTAAGGCAGCCAGTGGAGTTTTCAACACACTTCAACCGTGTATAGTTATCATGCCTCATCAAAATCTTTTGTTTGTGTCCGATAAGCCAAACAAACATTTTGAACGCAAACCTGCCTCCATTAAACATTTGCAACGCTTTTTTTTAATCGTGAACCCTGCATTGTTTTTATCAGCTTGCGGTCTTCTTCCTCTCTATATATTTAAATTGAGGCATGCTTACTTTTCATGGTCCATTACTGCCGCTAATTTTAGATCTGCATTGCTCTGCAGTCCCCCCTAATGCTTGTGGTGTGCATGTATACAGCGCTGCTACTAATCAAAAGGTCATCCAAGTACCTTTTTAAATTGTCACGGTTCTTATTAGATTAGTAGCAGAATTAGCAGTGCGTGATGTCTTGAAGACTGATTGTTCACATTATTGAACATTTCCCTGTTTTCTTTTTAGCATTCTCCTGGATGAAGAGGGACACATCAAACTCACAGGTGATGATCTGCTCCTTCCTTTACACTCGGCCTCTCTTGGACACACACACACACACACACACACACAAATACACACACACAAATAAATACACACGCACACACACTTCTCCTTTACCTCGTTGACCTTCATTAATCACAGTGGGGTGACAGCCTTATCATGCTGACTCCAAATATCTCCATATGGTCATGTACTTGTCCCCTAAGTTAATTATTACATTCTTATCTACCTCTATCGTCATCCATAATCACCGCCTTTTTTTATTTACTCCCGGGTCGGGCCACCATTGAACCAAAGGTGGCCATAAGATTAGAGAGAGGCAATTATAACAACTTTTACTCAGGGACCACAGCTGTAAAGAATGTGCTGTTTTATCAATGTCAGTATATTGACACTTCAACATGTTCAAATAAGTGGCATCTGTAAATAATAACAGACGACACACAACAGTGGGTTGCTCCACTTTGATGCTGTGATGTGCTGACTTTGTCTTGTGGTGTGTTTCCCAGATTTCGGCTTGTGTAAAGAAGCCATTGATCATGAGAAGAAAGCCTATTCCTTCTGTGGTACTGTTGAGTACATGGCACCAGAGGTCGTGAACAGGCAGGGACACGACCACAGCGCCGACTGGTGGTCTTTTGGAGTACTAATGGTAAGCAGGAAAATGTTAATGAGAATATTTGAGCTTTTAATATCAATATTTGACTTTCTATGTTAAACTGATAACTTTAACATGAATGGTCTCTGCAGTTAAATGTGCGCGTACATGTCGATGACAGTTGCATGTTCTGTGTCCCAGTTTGAGATGCTGACTGGATCATTGCCGTTTCAAGGGAAGGACCGCAAAGAAACCATGGGCCTGATTCTGAAGTGAGTTTACTCGAGGTGGCAAAACAATCCAACACAGAAGACACACACACGGTTTCTATTAGATACGTTTATTTTGATATGTGGTGAAATAATTTGTCCTGCCCGCCGTCTCTCCCCGCAGGGCGCGTCTGGGAATGCCTCAGTTTCTGAGTGCAGAGGCTCAGTCTCTGCTCAGGGCTTTGTTCAAGAGGAACCCCACCAACAGACTGGGTTAGTATCAACTCACAAAATGTCTCTCACAGATGTCAACCTCTTGCACTTTACCTCTGTTTCCTCATAAGTTTGTTATTGGTTGAGATTTCGAGACGTTTCTTTACAGGATCATGCGCTGATGGTGCGGAGGAGATCAAGCGGCATGGTTTCTTCTCCACTATAGACTGGAATGTGAGTGACGTTTAAGGATATGTGAATATATGCACAGTATCAAATACATTCATTTGCAATATTAATCAATCTTTATGGGAGGAAAATCTTATACAATACTACTCTGTGATTAATAATCCTTTATTCCTTTTAGAAACTCTTCAGAAGAGAATTAAAACCTCCGTTCAAACCGGCGGTGGCGCGTCCGGACGACACCTTCTACTTTGATTCCGAGTTCACCTCCCGCACCCCAAAAGGTCAGAGGTCAAAGCTGAATGTTGGCTGTTAACTATTAGCTCCATGTCTATTACCTCCCTTAAAGTACTACATTGGGAGTATTGTATGTTTCCTGTCGCAGCACTGGATGTGTTTTTGTTAAAAGAGACACAATTGTGATCACAGCACACATTAATACCCACGAAAAAAGCTTGAAAATGTGGTTTATCGCAATGGCTTATTTGACAACATCACTTCCAAGAACGTATATCTCCCTTTTTTTACAATACTAGACTTCCTCTTTATCTTCTAGACTCCCCTGGCGTGCCCCCCAGTGCCGGAGCTCACCAGCTCTTCAGAGGCTTCAGCTTTATTGCATCGACTGTGTTGGAGGAGGAAGGTTCGGTGGAGTCGGTCAAAGCCCCGCAGCACCCAGTGGTCCAGGTGTTTTTTCTTTATTTAAACTGGCTAGAATGAGATCCAGTTCAAGACAAATGAAAGAGGGGAAAAAAGACAAATGTGCCAGGAGTGTAAGGAGTCAAATGGCTTAACAACGCAGATATGAACTCTATTTTCTAGATGAAGAGGAGCAGTATTTCAACCAGCGAGCGACTGTCATTATTTTTATGTTTCTCCCTCATCAGCTCTGTCGGTCCTCCACATCTTTACTTACCACGCTCTTCTTCCTCTGCAGCAATTACACGGGAAGAATCTGCTGTTCAGCGATGGCTACATATTGAAGGAAGACATCGGCATGGGCTCCTTCTCTGTCTGTAAACGATGCATCCACAAAGCCACCAACGCAGAATACGCTGTCAAGGCACGAACACACACACACACACACACACATATTAAAATAAATAATCATGTGAAAATGCACAACAATTACGGCTGTCTAAATAGATCTAGCTGCAATATCATTAAATATATTGTGATGACAGATGATTGAGAAGACCAGTACAGACCCCTCTGAGGAGATTGAGATTCTTCTTCGATATGGACAGCACCCAAACATCATAACACTGAAGGATGTGAGTATATAAGCATGCACTGCTATCACACTATTAATTGCTGTGGGCGTTGAGTGTGCTGAGTGTCACCGTGAGTGTTAAGATAATGTGTATCCTTCTGTCTCAGGTGTACGACAATGGTAAGCAGGTGTTCATGGTGACGGAGCTCATGCGTGGGGGAGAGCTGCTGGATCGCATCCTGAAACAGAAATCCTTCTCGGAGAGAGAGGCCAGCGCTGTGCTTCACACCATCACCAAGACTGCAGAGTACCTGCACTCACAGGGGGTGAGGACAACGAGACACACTATAATGTCTCCTTGGGACCAAACCGCTGCATGACAGTTGACTTCAGCCCATCGGCTACAGCCAATCTTTCCCTTTTTTAAAATATCGGAGAACTTTACTGTTCAAATCAGTAGAATTACGACCCAATGAGCCTTATTAATATCTTATCTCATTCAGTTTTCTGTTGCTTTACTTTGTGGTGCCTCTGTTATCTGTATTGTCTTCATCACTCCCTCCTGTTTGGCTCCAGGTGGTGCACAGAGACCTGAAGCCCAGCAACATCCTCTATGTTGACGAGTCGGGGAATCCAGAGTCCATCAGGATCTGCGACTTTGGCTTCGCTAAGCAATTGCGCGCCAACAACGGCCTGCTGATGACCCCGTGCTACACTGCTAACTTTGTAGCTCCTGAGGTTAGCAGAGTCACTTTTTCGGTGTCGTGCCGTGAACAATTTTGAATTGAAGTTTTTTACGGCGTGAGACTTCAATGAAATGTCATTCTAGGTGTTGAAGCGTCAGGGCTATGATGAAGGATGTGACATCTGGAGTCTGGGAGTCTTGCTGTACACCATGCTGGCTGGGTGAGTAGCAATACCTTTTTCTTAAACCGATTTGTTTCTCACTGTTCTTCAAACTCACTTCGTCCGCCGTCTCCTTTTCTTCCACCAGTTTTACTCCATTTGCCAACGGGCCCGAGGACACCCCAAATGAGATCTTGAACAGGATAGGCAATGGCCACTTCAGTCTGACCGGAGTCAACTGGGACACTGTGTCCGAGGCTGCCAAGGTAGACCCACACATCTCCCTGTCAGCTCCTGTGCTTGTGTTCTCCAGAGATAACTCCAGTCTACTTCTGTCACAATTATATATTTAACGTTTGCTCCATCTAGGACCTTGTTTCCAAGATGCTTCATGTGGACCCCCATCAGAGACTGACTGCTAAGCAGGTCCTCAAACATCCCTGGATCGTCCATAGAGACAAGCTACCCAACAGCCAGCTCCCACACCAGGACCCCAAACTGGTCAAGGTGACAGATCTTTAAAATGTCTCTAATTACCGCTGAATGACTTTCTTTTTTTGATGCCCACCATGTGGATAGTTGGTCATTTGAGCTTCACTCACCATGCTGCTGTTTATGTCCAGGGTGCGATGGCTGCCACCTACTCTGCCCTGAAGACCTCCCAACCAACACCGGAGCTCAAGCCCATCGAGAGCTCCTTCCTAGCTCAGAGGCGCGTCAAGAAGCTTCCTTCCACCTCCCTGTAAAGACTCAAAAGCACCAATCGGCTCACTGGAGAATGAACACAACCAACCACCCAGTCGGCTTGCACGGGGACTTGAGTGTCCACCCGCCTCTACCAGCCAAGGAACACTGACTGTGGTCCTGCCCCCATCTGGTGAAATCACTTGTCCTGCTCTGGCGATCATCCTCTTTTGGGCTCATCAGCTGCTGTAAGCCAGTCTCCTTGGACTAGCAAAAGATCGTGACGATAGATGGGGCCAATCAGGGCAAAAAAATAAATAAAAAGAATGGCTGCAGGTTTTGGCAAATGTGCGTGCGTGCGTGCGTGCGTGCGTGTGAGAATGACTTTCCACAGAGTCGATGCAGCCATCATTTTTCAATTGTGACGATGCTTCTCTCCTCATCATTGCTGTGATTGGTCGTCATCCAGCTTGCTGCACGCCTGTCTGTCTGCCTGTTTTGTTGTTTGTCTTCTTGTTCTTTTTGTAAAGTTGATGAGCTTTATATTAGCGGGTGTGCTGCCAAATCAACCTGTGCCGACAGCACTAAACCTCAGTACTGTCCAACTGCTGTTAAATGTTTTGGAAAGAGGATTATTAACATGAATATTAAACATTTCTGCCATAAATGCCTCTTTGGCTTTGGCGCAGCTGGGATATGTGGATTCTGGGAAATGTCAAATGCTGATGTTTTGGTTAATGTTAATCAGTGCTTGCATTTTGTTTTACAGAGAGTGCGTGTCTGTGTGTGTGTGTGTGTGTGTGTGTGTGTGTGTGTGTGTGTATGTTTGCGTGTGTGTATGTGTGCGCGTGTGTCAATTGCATGACTTGCAGTCTGTGTGTGTGTGTGTGTGTGTGTGTGTGTGTGTGTGTGTGTGTGTGTGTGTGTGTGTGTGTGTGTGTGTGTGTGTGTGTGTGTGTGTGTGTGTGTGTGTGTGTGTGTGTGTGTGTGTGTGTGTGTGCTGTCTTGCAGGATCCTGCAGGGTCATGTGCATGGTCCGTTGACGTGATGATGTCATGTGGCTTCCTTGTTTCTCCCTTTTCTCTGCTTGGTCGGCTTGCTGCCAACCATTTGAGATGTCTATTATTTTTATGACTACAAAACTAGTACAATAGGTGGCTTTCTGTGAAAGAAAACTTGCCCAAGGAACAATGTGGCATGTTAACATTATATATTTGCTTTTTTTTCTTGGTTTTTCCTTTCCTTTCTTTCCCCCTTTGTGTTTCTTGGGTAATGCATATTGAATGCTGTTTCCTGTATTGGCTGCTTTTGTTGTTGATTGTTCTGTTCTTTTTCTTTTTGTCCAAAGAAAGTGGTGATTTAAAATAGTGAAAGACACGCTGGGCACATCACAGTCTGTGGACTTAAAGCCGTACAGGTCTCTCCTTCTGATTTGGGATGTGAAAGACTGTCTGTATTCGAGCACTCCAGCACAGCCTCTCTTCTTACTCAGTCAAATCACTGGTTGCTGCACACAGAATTTCAGCAGTCTTGTGTTTAACTGTTTCATACATTATATTTGAATTATGTTGATTATATAACATTTTTCATTTTATTGACCCTCAATTTGAGAAATCCTAAATGAGAGTAAATGTGTCTCATTGTAAGTAACTTCACATGATAGGTCCTGCTTTCAGCTCAGTGCCTGGGCCTACAGGTGAGGCAGAATGTCTTACAGAGATCACACGTGATGGACAAAGCAAGCCTGTAAATGTGGTCAGGGGGAAGACCTGTGTGGCTAAATAATGTATGAACCAGCTGTCTTACCTCAAAAGGTTCTATTATAGTTCTTGTTTAGTGGCAAACGTATCACTCCTTTTGACTAAATTTATGTTAAGATGTTATTGTATGATAAAGATGAAGATTTTTATATCTTACAACTATTAAAATTCAGTTGCTACAACAAAGTGTCGTGCTTAATCAGTGTCTCCCTTCAAGTGATTTTGTGTCGCACTTTCATAAAGTTAGGAGACTCTCAGATCCAGCAGTGTCTGACAACCTGACGATTAGCCAATCAAAGCTCAACCTGCTGGCAACAGGAGACAACAGTGTGATATTATTACATTATGATATGATCATTTTCAAATGAATGATTATGGTTTGATGCATGACCTAAATAATAGTATCTGCTTTTATGATTAAACAATATAAGGTCAGCTGCTGGATACACTTTGAATCAACCCTCAACATGAGTTTTACGCACGATGTCTCTGGGAGACACGTTTCCCTGTCTCGGAAAACCACCAAACGCATGCCCAATGAAGTGGGACGTCACAAATTTGATACCACGTGCGACTGATTTTCCGCTGACCAGCTGCAGTTTGATTGGTTATCTGCCAAATAGGCCTACTGTTGCCGTTCGCTGTGTATTTGTCATGTCCTTTTGTCCTCAATTCATCATGTCAGTATTCATTTTAAAGGTCATACTGTGATCACCGCTGGTGGATTGTCCTCTACACAAATTGAAAAAGTCTACTTCTTAAATTGATTGATCACCTGCGTGCCCACCAGCCGCTGAATGTTGTAAGAAACCAAACTGCTGGTAAAATAATAACAAATAATATCACAATTAATGTGGAGCAGTTCTCCGGGGGGAAGGAGATCTCAATCCTGTCCAAGAGGATTAGCAAACATGAAAGATGCAGGACACGCTCAGCAGCGCTAACGTGGCTATCCAAATTGACACCGTGAACGGACCTGTAAATGGTAGTTGTGCAGCAACAACAAGGAGAAGAACCGGTGTGCCCGGTCTGATTATCATCAGAGTAAAACTGTGCCAGAAGTGTGACACAGCGCATCGTGTCAAATTGTGGAATTGACTGGTTTTGTATCTGTGTCAATTGGTTGTGCCCCAAAAAGGTTTTCTTGTGCCAAGAAATGCCACTGATTGTCCTCATCACCAGGTGGAGCATATACACTACTCATTTATTTATTATAAAGGAACAGGGTCTGCATCGACCGGTAATGTTTTTTTTACTGTCTCTTGTAATCAGACTCTCCGGCTCTGTGGCCATTTCTCTTGTAAACTAGGGTTTATTTTGGCATAGAGGCAGGAAATAATAATTGTTTATGTTCCTGGAATATCCGATTAAATACACCGGATCTGTATCTGCGTCGATACTGACCTGATTAAGTGGACTGGGCACCGGCCATCACTGATCCATTTCACCTGTGAACGTATCAAAGCAACTATCGGTTACATGAATTCCTTCATGGTGAGCCACAGATGCTGAGCTCAGTGCCACTGCAGTCCTTGACCTTGTCTACATTACATGACAAATGCAAAAGTCAAGCTGTGAGAGACAGAAGAGCACTGCTACCAGATCGATACTTGCTATCAGCTGATAACTTGAGGTCTATTAATAGGAGAGAACATGTTGGATCAGTGCTTTCGCATCACATACCTCTGAGCTCCGGCCTTATCGATGGCCCAGAGCATGGTGTGATTCCACAGCTGGCCACTGGAGGGAGATAAAGTGCAAAAGTTAAATGGCAAAGCACTCGGCAATGACCAGGAACGTTAACGCTGAGTCTTCATTACCATCAATAATCACTTTTTTATTCGTGTGGTAACATACAAAAATGCTTAAAATGTATCATGAAATGGGAGTTAATTTGCTATTGGACAATTTATCATGTTGAATATAAATAGTTTTATGTGTATACACACAATGGAGACAGTTTACAATCTCTGTAAGTTAATGACTCAACGCCTCTCCATCTGTCTCCTCTTGCCTGTGGCCTTTTAATCGTCACGTTATTCCATCTCCTCCTGCTTTACAGTATCAACTCGTAGTATCACCACATACTCCTGTCTCTGTATGCGCAGCAGCACTCACTTATATAACGGTCACATAGTGACTGCAGGTCCTGCGTGGGAGCCGCTGATTTACCTCACTTGACAAGATGTATGTGATGAAGATAAACTGCACACTATCATGTCCAAAGAGAAATGCAACCTTAAATGATCTATACACTGACGCACATTCAGAGTCTCATTAGGTGCTGTGCTCTGACGCGACCGTACTACCAGTAATTCACACTGCAATGACTGACTTCCTGCTCTTTACGCACGCACGCACACACGCACACACACTGACTCAGCCTGCAGCAGCACAAGGCTACTGAAATTGATTACAGAACAGTGGAAACTGAGCATCCTCACCATTAACGGTTTCCTGTCTCGAAAGAGAAGAAAAGTAGTGCAGATTTAAAGTCTGTCCAGTTTACTGCTGATGCTGCTCTGCTGAAATGGAGGCTGACCTTTGTTATGTTTTTGCTGATAAAGGAGATGCTAAAGGATGCAGATTTTTGTCGAATCCGAGCTGTAACAGGATACTGTCCAGGTGGTTCAGTTATATTCCAAAGGCATGCACAGAAACCTTGCTCTTGCGCTCTCTGCAGAACATGTCTCCAGGAGTAATGTGTTTTCACGGTCATTCCTTCTCGCCCTGCACAAAAACACAATGCTAGCTTTTTACATACAGTATGCTGCACAACTTCAGAGTGTGAGGAAACTATGCGAACACCTGTCCTCTGGTTCGATGCACTCAAACCTGATGATATTCATTCTTCATCAAAATTGCAACTCTGCTCGCCCGCAGTTCTGGACATACACACCTCTGATGCCGAAGACAAATCGCTGAGGGAAACCCGGACACTGAACCAAAGACATTTTAACCAAAAGCAGACCGGATAAGACAGAGGCACACAGATGTTCTCGGTCCTCCACGTGTGCATCAAATACACACATACCACACAGATTAACATAATCTGGAACAGAGTGTGGGGTAAAAGAGATTTAGAGCAGGCTTTCATCCCAATTTTAGCTATGAAGAGGGATGAATAGATGGAAATGGAGTTGGTGGTAATTGTATTTTGGAAAGATTAGGTGTGTGTGTGTGTGTGTGTGTCTGTGTTTCAGCCCTGCATGTTCAACACACACCTTATATTGGTTTCTCTCATTGTGTCTATACACACCTATCCACCTATAAACCCAGTTCATGCCCTGGCCCAGCTGTCATGGTGGAATGTAAAGAGCAGAGATGGAGTCACGTCAAGACTCACAAAGGGAGAAACCACTCTGTGAACACTGGGAGCAACAGGGAAGCTGCAAACTCACACTTAATTCTACAATCCTTTCTAACAAAATAGTGGTTCAGCGTCTTTGTTTTGGAAGGGAGGCCAAGTCCTGCTGCTCACGTTTGCCAATGATGATGGCAATATGTGTGTGCAGCTCTGCATGCATCATGTGGGATTAGTTAAGAGTGAGTGGTTTTAACTGCAGAATGTTGCGCAACCACTAGAAAAGTGGGCATCATGCTAAAAAAACAACTTCACTGAAGCGTCTTGTCTTGATCCTAACAATCTTTACTTACTCAAGAGGCATGCTTATTGCACAACTTTATAACTCTAAGGGGAATTGTGCAACACATTCAAGTAAATGGCTGAGCCGCGTTATCCATCATACAATTTCAGTGACTACTACTATTACCGGTAAAGTAACATGTATTTTATGTGCATCGTTAAATACAATGCAAAAGCTGTTTCAGAAATTTTGTGATATTTATTTTTAAAAATATGTCTTTGTATCCTTTGGAAACCACGTTTTTTGGGGGGCTTTTTTGAATGGTGCAGTAGGAGAACTACCTGAGGAATGGGTCTTAAAAGGTTTCCTGTCATACAAGTTGCAAAATGGCCTACAACTCTTGCTTTTCTTCTCTGTCTTTGTATGCCTCTGCATTTCTCTCCCTTCTCTCCAGAGACCAGTAGATCAGGAGAGCTAAAAGCGAGGGCAGAGCCGTCAGTGCTCCTGCTAATGCAACGTCAACCCTGAGATAAAAGCAAAGTGCTAAGTGAACACTCAAATATGCATGTGTGTGAGTGCAGAGACCAAGTGCTGACCCCGCTAAAAGCTTCTTTGTTTTGATTCACACTAGCTGAAAGCAGTTATTTAAAACATTACTTTTTAGTCCTCCAGTGTTATCCTGTTCTGTCAGTGCACGTGCGTGCGCAGTGTTTTGGAGTGAGCCTTTCCTTGTGTCTTCATATTCTTATCATATTACTTCTGCAATGCCGCCACAGAAGCAGTCAATATTTGTCTAGACGGAAAGGGTAGCTCGGCTGCTAATGGAGTGGAAAATATTATAGCGAGCCGAGGAAAAGAAAAAAAACAAACAAGGTATCATCCGTGATGATGTAACTACGACCATCAGATGCTGAGATGCTGGATTTTTGAAACATGAGTTCAGGTTTCAGTTTTGCGTGTCGCTGCATTTGCCAACCAAAGATAGACGTTCTTGTTCACCTTCAACTGGCCTCTGAACGGGTACCAGAGCAACAGCCAAGGTGTTTAGATTCAGGATTAAACACATCGTAATGACTTTAATTTAGGTCAAATGCTCCTGAGATCGCCTTTTTAAGTTCCCATTTAATTTGGGTATCTTTACAAACGTGTTAAGCTAATTGTATAAGAGCACAATTCAGAAGCATCCAGAGGGCAGTTGCAGTCTGGTACGGTTTGTTGTTAAGTCCTTTTCGTGTGTTGTGCCGGTATGATTTCAACTTAACAAATCAAATTGAGAATGTTTAAAGACGATCTTTTTTTCTTTCTCTTAAACCACCAGATATGCTGTGAATAACACTTTCTTAGCAACAATCTTCATTTTCTTCATCGCTTCCCAAAGTGTGCATGAATAACAACTGTGACGAGAGAAAATCTATAAGTCCATGTGTCTTCCTTTCTGCTTATTTGTATCTTTTTAGACATTTTTTGTGAATCAGTGTTACTTATATGAGACTGAAAGGGGAAGAAATAGTTTGCAGGAAGCCTGTGAGCTGCCAAATGGGTCAAAAGGGGGAGGGAATATGGGAGAGAGTGAGTACCGGGAAAGGGTGATAACGCTGAGCACCAAGGTGATAAAGGGGAGGGAGAAACTGGAGCATCATCCCTCCCTCCAGCTTTGCCACGGTGTTGCTATGGGCAACCATCCGAGCCAGAGAAGAGGAGAAAGATGGATATGAAGAGACCAGCTGGTAGGAGGAATGAGACAGAAAGAGCCAATGGACAAAGAGGAGAGAGACCGGTGTGTGTTGACTCCCTCTGCCTCGCTTGACTGAGCAGAGCTCCAGATGACGACGAAGCAGAACAGAGGACACGACAGCCTGCCAGCATCAGCAGCGCACAGGTCGGCTACCCAATCATCAGCTGACGTGCTCATGAGTTCGGCAACCAATGAGCTGCCAGGAGGCTCCTTCCCAGCACAACCACTCAGATGCAGAGACGGCACTAGCCCGGCTCAGATCTCTTATTAATGAATGGAGCAGTGCGCAGGCTGGATCACTGCACATCTCTGCACTGTCTGCTCAGCTGCGCTCCACTCTGGCACAGGAGGCGCACGAGGGGTGGGGGGGCGGGGGAAACAACAACAGCGACAACGAGGACAGCAGCAGCAGCAGCACAACAAGAGATAAACAGTGACCATGAAGGGACGACAAAGACACACAGACCCCCACCATGAGGACTCAACTGAGGACAAAGCAGCAGCCATTACAAACAAGGACCCGCATCCTGATATCCTCCCACCGGAGTCACCTTCTCCATCACCGTCCTCATCTTCTCCCCCTCTTCCTCCATCAGCAATGCCACCTTCGACGTCTGCCTCTGCTCTCCTGGCGCTGGCCTCTCCAGCCACCCGGCGCTCCATTTCCATGGGAGACTTCCGGAGGGTGACGGGGGCTCTGCTAACCGGTTCAGAACCGTCCTCCACCTCCGCCACGGCCCCTTCCTCCAAGCTCGTAACCCCCAGCTCGAGCATGGAGTTCGAGGCAGCCCGCCGGCGTCTCCTGGAGGTCGAGGAGCGTCAACGCGTCATCAGGGAGATGGAGCGGCGGCTGGGGGAGCTCAGGGAGGTGTTCGTGCGCTCCGAGGAGGAGGTGGTGGTTCACGGGGAGGTGGTGTCGCGGATATCCAGCGCAGCCCAACAGGGGGAGCTGTGCGTGGTGGAGAACAGCCAACGACTGAAGAAAGGCTTGAAGTTCAAAAAGCATCGACCTGCCATCGTCTTCTCCTCCATGCTGGGACTCCGCACGTGCCTCCCCTGGCCTGTGAAGCTCAAATAGGACAACGAGACCGCTCGTTGACCATCGCTTTAGAAATGTGCTTTAACGGGAGGATAGTGCTCCCAAACTTTAGCTATCACTCATTGACATGGCTGCTCTGTAGTTTCCTCTGCTCTTGCATCCTGAGGCTGGTCCTCCAGGTTTTAGAGTGCCTACAATAATCGTAAATGCTACTAAGGAGCTTTTTGTTCTGTGTCCTTCTGAAGAAATTCTCTGGCTAGGGAACCAACCAATCGAGGCCAGTACCGGTGCGATGTGGACAGGATGTCCTTCTGTCTTCAGTGCTTTCACTGACACTTTATTGCTTGCAGTTTGGTGTGGCGTTACACATAGTTGAGATTGTGAATCGATATCAGCAGATAGCTAAGTCTTTTTTTCAAAGGATGTGGGAGAAGAGGTTCAAACAGGCCGGTGAGGTAAAGAGCTTTGTTTGTCTATTAACTTGTGCAGCAATGGATGAAAAGTCAATGAGGATTACATTATTATGTATTGTAAGAGGGGGAAGAGGGAAAGGAAAAGAGAGCGAAGAAAACACTGAACAATCTGTCTCCGCAACATGAGAAGGGAAGGCAGTGGAAGAGAATCGGAGGGGACGTGACGATGGGATTGCTGCACTGTTACATAAAACCGACTAGCAGTAAATAGGTGAGAAATGGGGAAGAATCTGGAAGAGAGAAAAATGCACAAATTGTGAGACTTGCACAGAAAAACGTTACTTGGCTTCTCTGGGACCACTCCTCCACCACAACCGTTGTCTTTGGCAGCGTAATCGAGGAAAAGCAAGAAAAGAGGAGACTATTTTAAGCTGGGACGATTCCACCTGTGGCCTCTTTTTAGTCACCGAGCAACCACTCGTCTCCTCGTCCTACATCTGAGTCCACAAACCGACAGAATGTATCCAGCAGAGCACTGTAACGACACCACGAGACCGCTGCAGAGGTGCTGTCAAGGATTTAAGAACTAATATGTCTGCTGCGTTTATTTAAAATGAATTAGAACTGGCTTTATAGTAAACACATAGGATTGATAAAGGCTGTTGTGGAACCTGTCACATGTTTTGATGATAAGGGGTTGTACTTGAAGTGAAGCCATGCATGCATTAGCAAGGAAAGCTATGATGGGCCATCACATGTTGCTGATCGTGTCTTGGTGTTGTCTGTCATAATTGCAAAATATTTAGAATTGCACTTTTTTTTAGAATGACACTTGTGTGCACAATTTTTTTTTTTGTGGGAAGTTAAAAGAAATGTGTTCATTCAGGGTTTGAATGTCGAAGCCAAACGATTTGTTTTGTTAATTTGGGAGATGTGCAGCAGTGTCTTTGTCCCATATGCTGTGAGTCACCTGATTTCTACTTATAGATCACATTCATTTTTTCGGCCTAATTCTTCCACTTCCTCCCATTTCTCTTCTCTTTGGATGAGCAATGACTAAGTATCTGTTGTATTCAGCTCCTCCACCAACTCCTCGCTTCAGCTGTACATGTGTGTGTAGAAAGCACAGCCAATACACCAAGAATATCTTTTTTTGGCGTTCAAAGGTTATGGCAAAGAGGAAAGCGTTCAATCTGGATGCAGCATTCGTTTGGGGAGGGGGGAGAAAAAAAAGCACATATAGCTATGTGACTGCATGTTATTATTCATTTATGTGAGCAACTTTCTAAAAGAATGAACAGGGATTTTTGCAAATGCAGAAGCCTTGCTAAGGCTTTTTTTTTTTTTGCACACCTATCATAAATGATTTCACAGACAAAAAAGGAAAGGCTCTTCTCAAAAGATGCCACATGGTTTGATTGCATAATAGCTTTAGTATGAATAACCATGTGCACTTAGATATTCCAACTGTAATTGCTCCCTAATCCACATGATTAAGACATGTTACTGCATCATTTGAGATAAAAATGTGCACTGATGTATTACTCTGAGACCAGACTGCCTGTATCAAGGGCCCTAAAAATGTAGGCGGGTGCAAATGAGACAGAATGGATAGCTTTTGGTTATAATTTGAACTATGAGGGCTTAAATGATCAGTCTGTCTAAGTTTATTGGGAGCACAAAGGGACACTCCACCAATTTAATCTGCCGGCCCGTTCACTCGTCATACCTGACCTGCTGTAAAATGTCCTCTGAGGAATCCTCAGGAGGGGACGCCAACAACCCTGCTGTCATAGAGATGTCATCAGGGTTATGTTGGCTTTGGTTTGATCTGGATTTTTGACAGAAATCCTGCATTACAAACTAAGCATGAGGGGTTTCCTTTACAATGCACTGAGGTTTAATGGAAGATGGAATGCAGTAGTGTTAAAGCAAATGTAGAGTCCAGCTTGTCTGGATCCCACATCTATTATATGTCCCTGTAACAAAGTGCAGGACTAAGTTGTAGGAGTAGGCCTCCCCTTTGAGCAAAGAAAATGTTACAGATTAATTGTGTCACTGTTGACATTTCGGATAGCCGTGATGACCTTATCATTGAATGTTGACTAACTTTATTCCACATGGCGTTGGGAAGTACTGTTAGCCGTCTTTGTGCACATCCACACCAAACAATATTCAGCCAAGCAGAATAAAGGGTCTAGTAGGCCTCAAAATGTATTGATGGTCCATGTATATAGCGACAGTTATAACTGAATATACAGCTGGCCTATATATTTCTTTTCATATGCCTTATTCAGTGTCGGTGCATGACAGTGATAATTTGGTGATAATACTGATTATGAAGGCAAGGGTCATACAGCTGAGCTCATGACTATCATCAATCTAAAGCATTATTATCTGTGCACTGTTGTGCAACTGCACCTTTTCTGTTTTTCTGTGAATGACAAAGACCATGTTTCCCAAAGATCTGAGCCCACTTGCAGAATGAATGTAACTGTCGTATTTATTTTCCCATAACACAGAATACACAGTATAATCAAATCTATCTTGTTTGAACCTGTCAGGAACTCCTCTTGTATTCATTCCCAGGCCCGTATACTCATATTTAAAGTCAGGTGACTTTTGATACAAAGGTTTTTAACCATTAAGCCTAAACAAACAACTGTTTGGAAAACTGGAAACTACAACGACAGCACACACAGCCCTTTACTGACCCGAATGCTGACCAAGCAGTCCAAGAACAGTTTTATGAATAATTTGACTGATTTTTTGGGGTTTATGTGATGTATGATATATTAGATATTTATGTTGTGGTGGAATAAGTACACTTTTTCCTTAAATTAGGTGTTTCATACCTATATTCACACTTGATGATATTTTTATTATGGATTAGCTGTATATTCTATTTTATGAATGTTAGGTATAAATTTACTTGTGTGCAACTGTTGTATGCATAACAGAAACAGCGGGTTTGGAGTCAATTTGGTTTGCAACGGCTATTTGCAAAACTACAAAGCCGTAATTTGAAATGTTTCTGGGGGCTTTATTGTTATGAGACTTACAGGAAAGAAAATCCACTTTCCAAATGTAATTGAAAAGCAAGTGTATTGGAAGCGAGTTGTCTCCAAACCCTGATGTACTAGACTGCTTCTTAAAAGGCTTTTGCTTTCTTCTGCACCGCGAAAGAATGAATGTTCTTCTGTCTAATGCTATTTCTTGACACTATAATTTACTTGACACACAGAGCTACAATGTACAAGACTAGTAAATAATACATTATATATTTCATTTGGAATATTATCAGGTTTTGTAAGATATAGGCTGAATCATTATAATAAATGGAGAAAATGTACAAAATGTTGTTGTTTTTTTTCATGCCTCAGACTGGAGAGAACATCCTAAATCTTCACCTACATCCTTTGTCCATCACAGCCTCTTCCTGACTGATTATTGGATTCAGAGGACGTTGGATAAGCCTGTGTTCAGACGGAAAAGGGCAGCATTACTGGAAATATATCCCACTTCCAAGTGACCATTAATGCAAGCCAGGATTAGTGAAGATGCATTAAGTCAATGTGTTTGCTCACTTAATGAAAGGCATCACCGATGTAGATGGGTTTTAGATCAGCAGATCTGAATATCTAGGGTATTAGTAAGTTAGAACATCCTCTTATTATATTACATTTAAAGAGATTACAGACCCTGATGCATAACAAATTCATAGTTTAGTATGCCATTAAAAAGTTATAAATAAGGCATGGTGTGTGTAGTATGTCGTAAAAAAAAATATATAGTATAGTTTGTAATGAAAATAGGTCAGTGTTGTATGCTGGGCTCTTATGAGATTTATACAACATAATGTACCGATTAGTATAGCATGTCGTAAAAAAAAATTATGTTATGTTATTAAGTACTGTATGTCACATATTAGTAAGAATAGAATAGTATGCAATAAAAAAAATACTTAGTCACAGTATGACATGCTACACAAAGTGTAAAGAAGAAATAATAGTGTCCTTGTATGAAAGAAACGGTTATAAAAAAAAGTGATAATGTAGTATGTCATAAAATGGATTTTAAAATGCATAATATAGAAGTCCATGAACATATAAAGTATGGAAATTCACATCACAATGTCATAAAATGTTGCAGATAGTATTTTTTTTAAAAGTCAGTCATGTCCTATGAAGCCATACGACATATTTTTTAAGTCATATTATAGGATGTCGCAAAAAAGGCATCGTATAGTATTTCATAAAAATGTCACAGTGTAGAATGTTATGAAGAAGTATAGTATATTTTTCTTAAAAAAACAGTATAGTATGTTGCAAAAAAATAGTGGAAATGGTCATCGCATGGAACGTTGTAAAACAATATTAACAAAGGTCATGGTATAGTACATGATAGAAAAGTCATAACATAAATGTCATACAAATGTGAAAACATCAGTGTGGCATGTCATAAAAAGTCATACTATTAGGCCGGCCTAATGGAGAATTTTGTGTGTGTGTGGCAGAATAAGCCGCGGCATTATTATCCTGGCTGTAAGTGAAGTGACTGGTTATGTAAGTGACAGGTTGGATTTCATCATCCTGGCTCTGGTTCGGAGGATCAGAACAGAAGTAACATGCAGATGGTGAACAAATGAGGCTGGAAGGAAAGACAGGTCGACAGAAAACTGATGGAGGGAGGGATGTAGAATTTGGAAGGTAGACGCTAGAGATAGAGGGCAGGAGGACAAAAAGCTATGAGGATGCCCGAAAATGCAGGAAGAGCAACTGTCAACATGTATTCACAAAGGGTCCATTTGTTCAGTTATATTCAATTTGGATTTCAGACAATGTGGTTTCACTTCAGCTTGTTTCACTGAGAGTAATGCTGTTTAGTTCTTTTGTCTAGGCCTTTCTCACATATTTGTGTAGTTTAATTACACAATGGAGCTCAATTAATAATACAGTAGTTCATCTGAGTATGAATGTGTATATGGGGTATATGTTGGCATTTATTGTTTTGAGTGACTCAAAAGGTGTTATATAAATGCAAGTCCATTTGTAATCAGATGTTCATGAATTAGTTTGAGTCTTTGTATTTTGAATTATTGGACTTTGGATACTATTTGTATGTGGAATAACAGTTGCCATAACATATTGCTCAATCTAGATCCACAAAATGTGTATCCACTCGTACAAAACATTATCACAAACTCTAAAGACCTGTCACAATGAGTTGCATGCACATTTATACACATTACTAGGAAGTAGCTTTTACATGTGCACTCATTCGCTATTCATTTCAGCGACGCGTCCTTGTGATGAGGATTAAGGACTCAGTACCTTTGGTCTGTAGATGTGATCCGGCTTAAAATCAGATCACAATACATTAGTCTGTTTTACTCACAACAGATACAGAAATAAATTTCACTTAATACACACAATAAGACTGTATGGCACTTTATTAAACATGTTGTATGTGTATTTACAATTAGTCTGGCTAATATGAATTAACTTACGATTGTTTACAATTGACAAGAGTTCCTACTGACAGTTATATTTTAATGCGGTCATGTCCTGCTTTGCATTTATCTGATAACATGCCCGTCTTCTGATGTCTTTGCTTAATACATCAACACTATAACAAGGCTAGAGGCGGAAAGAGTGACAAGGCAACAGACTTGTTCGTTTAAAGGTCTAGTGCGTAGCATTTGGTGGCCTCTAGCGCTAAGGTTGGAGATTACAACCAACCGTAATTTCTCCAGTGTGCCAACTGTGTAGGTGGCAAACACGAAAACGCTAATGGCCTTTTCTAGAAGCAGTGTTTGGTTTGTCCATTCTGGGCTACTGTAGAAACATGGCAGCTGCGTCTGTGTAGAGGACCTCAAGTATATATGTAGATATTAACGATTGGGCTCATTCTAAGGTAACAAAAACATGATTATAATATTTAGGTGATAACAAACAAAAAAGCCCATAAAAGTATATTCCATTTCTGCCACGAGATCGCCTTAAATGCCACGCAATCTCCCTGCAACAGGAACTCTGAACACTGAGGAGGCAGCTGTGTCTCTTCTCGGACAGCCATTTAAACTAATAAAACAGAACACAAGACATTAGATTGGACGACATAAAATTACCAACATGGAGTAACACTGTAATAATATAATCCTGTATAATGCACAACAGCTGAGAAAACAGGTGATATATACTGTACATCAATGGACATTTATATACAAGTTTGTACAACAAAGAATGTGTAATAGCTGTGAAATGCGTTACATTTGTCACTAATATAAAAAGTGGAGCAGTTAAACCTCTCCCCCGGATCTCTTCCTTAAAAGGTTCCTAAACCTTCTCTATGTGTAATGTAAGTGCAAGTGTGCTTGTGTGTCTGTATACCGTATGTGATGCACATGTGTCCACAGTCGGCGTGTGTGAACAAATTACTGCAGTTTGGTGCAGCTGCTAACAAGCTTGCTAACAAGCTCTCTTTGAGTGCCATTTCTGAAAAGTCTTTTCTTTATCTGAAACACACTGTCGTTACTCCAGGTTCTCCTGAGACAGATGTCTGGAGCCAGAAGAAACTGGATCCTCCACTCTCCTTCCAGGCCGGGAGCTGTGCCCAGAGTCGCGATGGCTCAGCTAAAGTTTCAGATCTGTTCCCAGGCGCCTGCCGTTTTGTTGGAGACAGACTGGCAGGCGCAACGCCACTTTCGGAGTCCCGGGACAGGCTGCAACAGACACTGGGCAGGTTGAAAACTCAAATCTAAGTCTCGGTATACTAAGATTTAATCGAGGGCTCTTTGACTATTTACATCAACAATGTTGCCAACTCTTCAAAAGATTTTCTTTCTCAATGAGTTTAAAGTGCCTTAAGGGGTGTTGCCCGGCAGGTAAATTTGGCCTCAAGTTACAAATCCTAGATTAGTACAGGAAACTTAAAACACCTGCAATATGATGTTTAATTACTAGTTAAATGGACATTAAAGAGCAGTTTCTACACCATCCAAAAATGCCTTTGTACCTATTAATAGTGACTCATGGTTTTAGGCAACTGCAGTTAAAAAACAAGAATAGGCTGTTGGGGGCTATTGTCCTTGGAATGAGCCTTCGGTTCCCTTGTTGGTTTCCAGAGTGAGTATATGTTTAAAAAGTTATAAATTCTTAAAACAGTGCCATATATCCGGAGGTATCTTGTGGCACGTGTATATCCTCATGTGAGATAGTCTCAGGTAGCACAACCCCTCTAGTTTGAGATAGATCCACTCCTGTAGATAAGTCCGCTGTGATGAAATTGGGTTTCCAGTAAGCATCCCATCCTGGTTCAGTTTCTGTTATGTTTCCATACAGTAGTTTTATATTTCCTTGTTGCTTCAGTCAGTTAATTTGTGTACATAGTTGACAGGAAAGTTCCCACTCCTGGATGGGTCCCCTTCTACGTGACCAACCTGCGGGTATATAGATAAATAAAGCACTTTATTAATCCCAGCGGGACATTTTCCTGTTACAGGAAAGCTTAGTGCAGAAAAGACAAAAATAATAAGCAAAGAAAAATATACAATACATATCAAACAAGGAGAAAAATAACCGACACAGTACTTACTACTGTACTACTCATTCATGTAAATATGTCAATCTGCCACTTATTGATTAGTATATTGTAGTGCAGTTCTGTATCATGTAATTCAGGAAAAGAGTAATGTAATATTTATAAAATAAGCACATATGAATAGTCATTAAATATATTTCCCTTACCATTGAATCAAGACACCTTCAGAAAAAAAAAATCAATAAGCTGTAGTTGCACTTACCCACCAGTGGGGGTCATTCGTGGCTGTGACCACAATGATCTCATCTTTAAAAAAGGCAAGCTGCTCAGCACTGACTGCTCTGCAGTCCACTAAAGCCTTGACACGCTTCTGATGTGGCCTGCTGCCAGAAACCTGAAGGAGACATGTAATATATTTTCTAGAGTTCAACCAGCGAATCTTTTATCGACTGTGAAATCTCACAGGCTTTTGTTCTGATACTCCACAGGCAAAAGAAGTGAAGGACTGAATACAGGCTGAATGCAATAGAAAGAGGCTTCCTTGTGATTTTTACCATGGCATTCCTGCGGGGTCGTGGGACACAAGTCACTGTAGGTGAGGGTGGTGCTGCTGGAGCAGGAGCTGGGCTGGGGCCTGGACTATTACCCACTAAGCTGCAGTAAAGCTCCTCCTGGCTGCCCACACAACTCGGAGACAACACACCACATTTCCCTTGGTTGGCTCCTCCATTGCTGGTCCGACGATATGATGTGGTCTTCTCTGAACTGGAGAAGTCATGAAACATCAAACACTGCCTTTTCTCATATCAAGTTGATTTTGAACACGTCACAAATTGTATTAATCTGTGTAATAGTAAAGATTCATCTCAGGAGACGACATGGTTATAATACAACTGTATGAGTGTGTCATCACATTGCAGCAGTGCAGTCTCACCTGACAGGCCCTATGTGACTCTGAGAGGATGTTGGCGAGACACTGCTTTGAGCTCCTGGTCCATGGGGCGACCTTGGTGGCCTCGCCCCTTGGCCTGAGCCTTCTGTGTTGGGTGAAGGGGGCCTATGTCTCGCCTGTGTCTGGGGGCTGGCGGAGTTGGAGGCTGGGTTAGAGCAACGTCGTGGTAGGGGGTTGCCATCCTTTGTTGTAATGGAAATCTGGGGGTCTGAGCGACCTGTGGAGGAGGAAAGCAATGTGAAGAATTTAAACAAGCGCAACACTATAAATCATAAGAACAATATCCATTTTATGAAGTTGATTTACTTAAAAACTACCACAAATTAAAACCCTAATATGTGTTGAACCTGCACCATGCATTGATTATGCCATGTAAGCAATATTATACTGGAACATTTGCAATCATAGAAACAGGTTTAGCAAACCATTATCAATTTTTGACAGTTTCGAGAGCAGTGCATGTTATGGTAAACACAATCTAATTGTATGCAACCTTACTAATCCCTTCAAAAATAATGTTATTGGGGTATTTTTAACACAAATAAGCCATATGCTGTGCACTGCAGTAGCTCACCTCTCAGGATGGATTTAACTGGCAGTGGTGGAGGCATTGATGTTCCAGAGGGGGCGCTGTTGGCTGGAGGATTTTTGTATAAAAAGTCTAGATTCTCATATGTCTGACATGGCCGGCTTCCAGCATTACTAGTGGCACCATTACCCATGCTCCAGCGGGAAAAGGAAGTTCCACCACCTCCATTTGAGGACAGAGGAGAGCGGTTTTTGGGTAATGGGCTCACCTGGAAGAAAGTGGAAAAGTACACAAGGTCATTTCTAGTTTCTTCACAACGTTCTTTGTTTTATTTATTTGTATTGCCTTTTTGTCGTTAGTAGAGGAGATTGCAGAGGAAAACCCCTATAATGTTCTTCCCGAAAAGGCTATGAAAGGCGTTTTTGGCAGAGAGTCAAAGCCAGTAATGAGAGTGGCTGTGTGTGTGTTGTTTACCCTCTCATCCAGGTCATCCTCACTGTCATAAAACTCCTGAGACTGTGTCTCCCACATGTACTCCACATGGATCTGAGAGTTAAACTTCCCACTCTGGGCCAGCTCCAACTAAAAATCAAACAGAAGAACAAACACTTAAATAATGAAAAAATAAATAATGTGCAGTTAGAAAAAAGGGCAGGGATATATTTCAACACAATACATCAAACAACATTCTGCAAGTTGGGAAAACCTAATAACAAAAAACTACCTCCTAACTGGAAATGATCAGTCATATTAGGACGACCTTGACTTCAGCAGACAGGAAAGAACGAGCCAGTTAAATAAAATAAAAGTCCTGAAGCCAGAGCCAGCCCACACCTCATTGCAGATTTCATATTAACAATAGATCATCTTAATAAAAGATTAAACAAATTCATAGAATAAGTAAACAGGTTGAATTTCAAAGCTGCTTATTTATATAACCTTTTTCAACCCTGACAACAACCTTGTGAAAGAAGGTTGTGCATAACCAAACAAGATGTTACACAAGGCAGGTCTGATTCAGTAGGGCAGGTGGCCGGTAAGAAAATAAAAACAGCTTATAAATGATACACACTGGGACCTGATGAGGATATGATTCCTTGTCCTGGGAGTTAGTCCTTAGCACAGCTCTGCTGCACGGGGAGTTATTTCAAGGTAGTATTTCTAGCTGTGGAAGTTGTCTTGTTTTTTTTCTGGCATCGGCTTTCTGGTAGACATTTTAATGTTGCAACTTGATTCCTCAGTGGATTTTACCTCCTTACTGTGTGTGTTCTTTGACTGTATGAATTATCGCTTGAAGCTGAATTTAAAAAAAGAGAGAACTCACCAGCTCGACACACTGAGCATGCTGCAGCCTCCTCGCAATATCAAGGGCTGTTTCTCCTGCAGAGTTCACTATAGTGGAAAAGAAAAGAAAAGGGTTTAGGTATTTATTGATTAGACCAGATGAAAGAAAAACAGAGTAAACGCATTAAAAGGAGTTACCTGTGTGTAGGGCGGCCTTTGCTTTGAGCAGTAACTTGAGAGACTCAGGCTTGTGATGCAGGACGCTGTAGTGAAGAGCTGTGTTTCCTTCTGCTGTTCTCTTCTCCAGGCAGTTGCTGTAGAGTGAACATACATTACGGGCAAAAGGTGTTAAATATCAGGAATGTACAATATTGATAAAACACTTAATCCTCTTCATGCAAAAGAGATACAAATCATCTTTGACTACTTGTCAGCATCTGACCTATTCTGGCAGAGGAAGTCCACCAGCGACAGAGAGCTTCTTTCCTCCAGACGCACCGCAAGATGAAGCGCTGTCTCTTTGATCCCCTTAAACAAGGAGAAAAGAGCACGAATGAAAACACATTGTTGACCCCCAGAAAAGGTTTCCCATCTTCACAAAACCATTCCATTCACTGTCGGTCAATACATCAAGTGGTTGTATTTTGTTTCTGACAATCAAGTAAAGATTACAAGAGGAGGTAATGTCGGAGGCTGACTGACACTAACAATAAGTTTGTGTTTTGTGTTATAAAGTGAAAACATGCCTCGAGCTTTAAGCATTATCTGTTTATGTGAAGTGCAAAAGGAGGAAGAGAAGTGCCTGCGTAATTCAATGAGCTCGTCTCACTTTTTCTCAAGAGACGCAAGCTCTGACCTGAAAGCTGAAATAATAAACGAGGGCCGACCAAAACAAACAAACACACGTACGCACACAGTGGAGTCAGCATTGTTACAGACTGCTTATATGCTGAGCAGGAAGTGTATGACAGGCAGGGTGGAACGTGATTAAAGACGAGAAGACGAGACATTTAGGAGAGAGGAAAAAAAGACGATTGAATTAGAGGCCAGAAGAGACGGGAGGGCCTCTGATTTACCCACACACACACGGATCGTGCACACAAGAGGACAATTAACACATTTTTCATATAACTGTTTCACACCCCTCCTCTATTCTGTAGGTTTCTTTTTTTTTAAACTTCTAGGATTTGATTCTGTTTTAAGCAATTGTTACCAAACTCCTAAAATGACATGAACATGTAGAAACTTTTTGAAACATTGCACCAATGTATGTGGAGCTGTAAACAAGCCCTGTGTGCGGCCTTGTCGGGACGCAGCAGCCATTCATCCTAAATGCATGACATCTGTGGGAGTTTATATATGTGAGGAGACTGTATGAATTTATTACACACATTCCCACCCTGACGGGACACAGGTCGGGAAGAAATGCTGGAGTGGAAATCCACTTGTGGCTGTAAATTATCCTCACCTGTCCATCGGGCAGGGTGAGCGGTTTGGAAACGTCCGCTCCCTCAGCGTAGAGCTGGAGAAGAGAAGTGAGGTCATGGCTCCTCACGGCGTCATGTAGCCGGCCGGGGTCTGCTTCTTCTCTACGCAGGACATACCGGCGCTCGGCGTACTTCGCCACAATGTACTCCTTTCTGGCATTCCTAGTTGTTAAATTAACACATTTTAATGAAAAACACAATATATATACATAATACCAAATGGCCTTTTAATACTTTTGAGCAACCATATTGTTAGTTAAACAGAAATCAAGGACTCACATGTCACTGTGTGGCAATGGTTTGACAGAGTCATTTGGAAGGCCCGCCTCCATGACGTCATTGAATCTGGTGTTGCCAATACTGACGGCCAACTGAAGGGACACACAATGCAGCCACAAAGATCTGATATTAAAGCTTTTCAATGGAGTCTAAGTCTAATTAGGAAATCCCGACTATACAAAATGTATTTGGTCTATGTTTGGGTGGATCTCGTACCAGAAGCTCAGAGGTGCTCAGTAGGTCCAGGGTGAGTGACTGGATCCTGGAGTAGTGGACACCCAGCTCTCTGTGGATGCCAGAGCACTCTATACAGGTCAGGATGCCCAAATTGGTCGACAGCCATGTTGGATCTGAGATACACAGACACAAAGAGAATGTGAAACCGATTAACACAGTTTGAATTGATAAGTGGTGATTGTCATTTGCCATGCTCATAAAATAAGTGTTTAGTTATTTGATCCTGATCATCTACAACAACGACCGGCTGACCTGGCGCTCCACAGTCGGTGCAGGCCTCGTTGCCAGGCATGTTTCGAAGGTCTGCGATGATGCCTCGGGAGAGTTCCTGGAGCCCGCTGTCCGGGAGGTGGAGCTGGTCGCCTACCAATGCTGTGTTCAGGGCCTCCTCCTTGCTGTTCTGGAGCACTGACACCCAACTAAAGTACATAGCACGGACACACAGAAAACAATAAGTCAATAAAAGATGCTGAATATTTGTTTCTCCAGTTTCCACATTTCGTAACTGCTCACTTGGAGGGAAAGCCACAGAGTTTGTGTCACCAAGAGAAGCAAAAGATTGATCATTCTTTTCCCTAGACGATCAAGAGTTGTCCACCATGTGTTTTGCATGTGTTTTTGCTCAGCTGCCGAGTGATAAGTCATCATCACTCTCAGTTTCATGAGTTCTCCACCACCCGGACTCATACTGAATCTCATGTTCTTTATGAATCTCCGGTTCTCAATTTCCCTTCAAAACCACTTCCATCTCCCTCTGTTGCTGACCTAACACAGCACATCACATCAAAGAATCTGCCCGGAGGCCCTCACACAAGGGAAGGGTAAGGGACAGAAACCCCCCCCATGCAGCACTCCCTTAAATCCCCACATCACTAAACACAAAGTTCCCTTGCTTGCCATCTGTGGCTGGAAAGAGAAGTCCCACCCAAAACCAGCTGGCCCAGTGGGCTCCTAGAGGACAACGTTTTCTTTCTCTATCATTTAGTCGCTCTCCCTTTTTGGGTATTGTCAGCTTTGTTCTCACTGCATACATGACGAGACAAAATACTCCTCCGTTTTACTGTCTTTATCGTTCTGTATTATTATCTTTAATACACTTCTCTGCCTTCTCTTCAAGTGAGTATTTTCCATGAAAGACATGAGCTCATGCAAAAAGGTTCATGACATGTAACAACTTGCTTTGACAAAAAAAAAAAAAACTGAGAAAGTGAATTACGTTAGCAGGCTACAGTAGTTTCAACACTTACATCATACATTCCTGTTCGTCTTCCGTCTGGAAACGGTACGTCCGATTATCTTTGGAGAAGAAGAAACAGTGGTTAGATGATGTCAGTATATCTTAAAAAAAAAAAAGAATCAGAACAGAAGATGGAGTTTAAAAATAGCACATAATCACCCTGTACAGTAATCATGAGAAATCTCTGGCATCCATCCCAAATAAAATGTGTCTGGTCCCAGTTTCTATTAACCAAATAGGCGTGCTTCCACACATCTGCACTGCACTTGACTCTTAAGAGTATTTAATGATGATATGTGGAGGGTTAAGTGTTACGGGTCAAAAGTTAAGAATGAACCTACGAGTGACCAGGTCAAAGGTCCTCCTGTCCTCTGGGTTTGGTCGCACCTGACAGGTCAGAAGGTTCAGCTTGGCTGGCGGCCGATTGATCTGAAGATGGACACAGATGCTAACATGAGCATGCGGCGGAGAATTGGACCGATTTCAGATGACACTGTGATCTGACTCTGAATGCTTGGTGGCAGCTTGGCCCATTTGTCCTCACCGTACTGTGGGAAATTGTCAGGCAGCCAAATTTCACTCCACACTTCCTCTTCTGCCAAACCTTCCTGATCCTGCAGGGATGCCATGCCAAAAGGGAGAAAGAAAGAAAAAAAATGTGAGAAAAAAATATACAGATTTTATACAAACATCAACCTGTGCAGTACATTGAAGTGATGATGTTGCATGATGGTGAAATACACACAGTGCTAGCCAAGCTAACTCCTGTTCACAGCACTCTTGTTTTCATTATCTTGATTGAATCAGTTAAAAGGGCTGAGAATGTCTTCTGTTTAGTTAGAGGCCCGAGGAAGGTTTGCTCTGCCTCGTCTCCCATTCACCCAACTGAACCACATCCTCTCCTTATCACACTGTAATCAAGCTCTGTGCGTGTGTGTGTGTGTGTGTGTGTGTGTAAAAGCTGGATCCGTTCAGTTGGCAAGTCTGCCAATAGGTTCCACAGGAGGGGCCTCTGCTTGAATCTTCATCTCACAATAATGAGGACCAGGTGGGGTAGACACAGTCTGAATATCCCCCTTCTCTCTCTCTCCATGCCGTACTTGCTTTCTCTTCCTCCAGCTCTGATTACCACTGCCCTTGACAGCAAAGTTTATCAATCATTTTTGGGAATTTTAACATGAAAGTAAACCTGGAGGTTTTGATGTAACAATAACTATTATGTTATTGAGCCACGGCATATTAAATGACATGATTAGTTTGAGGCTTCACAGCACTTTTTGATGTTGTGCACATTTTGTGTTGCATGTGTTTTTTATTCTCATACAATACTTGTCTTATAACTGTCTGTGACCCGACATTTAGCCACTGTAGCTAATGATTTTACACACCCATCACTCTTCTTGAGCAGGAAGCCAGATTTCTCTGTCCCATACTTCTTGTTGCCCTGTGGTTGGTGGATGCTATACCCATTGCCGGAGTTCTTCCTGTTCAGATACTCCTAGGATAAAAACAAAGATTTAGGACTTCACTTCAAAAGCTAGAGGCCAGCTCTGAAAATCTAAAACAAGTGTGGCAAAACAAAGTAATCTGACTGCATTAACTAGCAATTAAAGCCGTCGGCTGGTGGACATTTTAGAGCCCGCAATTTGTTTATATGCTGAAACAGTATCACTATAGATGTTAACTCTGAATATTTAAGGAATTGTATATGTAATATGTAAAGCAAAGAGACATTATAAATAGGCATACCTCTTTCCCCTCCACTTGCAGGAGTAATCGGAGAGAATCTCTCAACTGAGTGAGTTGTTTTACCTCCTCGTCCTGATCCACACGCACCTAAAAAGACACAACACAAAGGTCAGTTTGTACAATTGAGGAAAAAAAATAAAAATTATAGTCCATTGGAAGAACAACATGTTCTTGTGTTTTATCATATGCAATGTGTTTTTATTTAATTTGTTCCAAGAATTGGGTGTGGAATAACATCAGAGCTTTGCGTAATGGCCTAAATAATGCAGAACAGAGCTTAGTTCTGGGGTGTGTCGTCCTCGGAGGTTGTGTGTATTTCGTATTAAAGCAGCAGCAGAGTGACCAGTCTTTCATGGTATGATAAGCCTGTTTAACTGAATTATTTCAGCGTTTTTCCAGGGAGCCATAACACAGATTTTGTTTAAATTTCCTTCTTAAGGTCTGGCATGTCTGAGCAGGTCTCTGTTCTGCCTAGGCACAACCAGAAAAACCTCTAACGTTCTTACTGTCACAGTTAACGGTCTGTTTCCAGGGCTCGATCCAGAAAAAAGACTGGAAACCCGTCTGATTGGTTGGAGAAATAGGTGTGCATCAAGGAAGGAATGAAAATAAGGGATGCTTTCAGTTTCATCTTTTGGAAATAGAGGGAAGATTTCTGGGAATAGGCTGCAATAAGAGTCTGTGCCTGCGGGTTCAGCCGGGGGGGTCAGAGGAGGGGGAGAGACTGAGGTTTTGGCTGTGGTGAGAGAGGAACAGAGGAAAAAGTGCTACAGAGGTACTAAAACACATTGTGATTTACAGTGAGAGCTTTACTGCCTCTTAAACATAGTTTGACCTACTGTGACTGAAAAAAATGGCTGACAAATTAAGAAAAGAAGTAAAGTGTGAGGGAGGAATGGGGGCATGATAACATAAATATGTGCTCTTTGTGCATGTGTTTTGTAAACTGTAAAACATCAGTTTGAGGCAGACCCTAACCTTTTACTTCTTAATCATGACAAATATTCGTTTGAAATCATAACAAAGCTGGATAATATCAATAGTGCTTGCAGACACTAGATGATTAACACACTGGTTGGTATAATGCAGGTAGACAGACAAACCAGCAGCAGCTTCTGTGTATTTACCGTGTGAACAGAAGCAGCAAGCTTCTCGATAAAGGGAGCGAGATTCTCTGCAGCTTTCAGCCCATCCTGAAAGAAACTGAGAACAGAGAAAGAACAAATGCTGAGTCACGATGGTATTTCAGTCCAAATATCCTAGTGCCCACCAACTAAAACATCACATGCTAAAGCTGTATAAGCAACTTCCTTCCCACATACAACTTTTGGTACGAATAAAATAGGTTAATGGTTAACAACAGCGATAATAGCAAGTAAAAAAAAAAAAAGAATGAACCTCAACTTTTTTACAAAATCCCTCACTGAAACCCTGAGGTAGAAATCAAATCCATATGTTTTTTCAGGCCAGGAAAAAGTCCCCAGAACAATTCTGGTTTTTATTTCACATGCAGAACAAAATGGCAACAAGGTTTAAAATAGTAAAGGTGATTTCGGCTGAGACTGACCTGAGCTGGGCCTGGAAATATTTGATGAGGCTCTGGAGAAGATCAGGGCCCTGACGCACCTTGAGCTCCTGGATCTTCAAAAGATACTGACAGCAGAAACAAAGACTTTTAAAAAATGATCCAAAAACGGCGGCTCTCCATGGAAAGGCCAGATTGATCCACGGAAACACAAGTTCACTTTGAAGTAGTCACAATGCGTTAGTCAGTGAACTTGACACTTGGTCGCTATCAATCATCAGAAATGTAGTTATTTTTCAAAATGTTAAACATCATTCATTTTAGATATTGCAGGGAGTAATGGAACATATAGGAGCAGCATAGTGAGCCGTTAGATTAACAGCTGCAGGCGACAGTCGGCACACCGCTAACGTTTTAGCGAGGTAACCAACTACTTTCACTCTTGCTGCTTGCGGGCTTATGCCATGTGAATCACAGGTTTTCACAGAATGATAGAAAAAGGCCAATTATTGCCCTACTTCTTTATTAAAACAACAATAGTTTGTTTTTCTGCCCCCCAGTATTCTGGGACCTATAGTCTTGAACAGCATTTGAAGTTACAACCAGTGAAAAGGGTGTCGCCAAATAAACTTTGGCCATTTCCCAATTTATCCCTGACTATAGTACATCTTTAATATCCTTATTTAGTCGGACAATTCTTCCCATCATTCACGTTGATACAACACAGATACGTAGAGTCTCTGTGTGGACGGAATGACAGTATTCTCTGTTCCATAAAACCAAAGTCTGAATCCATCTGTTTCTTTGAAGCTGAAGCAGAGACAGGCTCAGTGAAGGGTTTCTGTCCTTTGAATATTTCTGTGAGCTTCAGAGAGTTTTTATGTATGCAGTGTGAAAGAAAGGAGGACAAACGGCGAGAGAGACGGAGGGTTGGAGCGGTTTACAACAAGTGGAAGTTCCATTTGCCCTGCTTCTCTTTGTCTCAACAGCTGGTTTCAGTCAGGATTAGACTTTCTTTCTTTTTTTTTCAGGTTTTTCTCCAGCGATGTGCACTAACACATTAAGCTGAGGCTGCATGTACCAGCACTAGCTGAGCATTACACAAGGTTTTCATCTGCCTTTGAACATCATTTTCTAATGTGTATAACCACTGAAACTCTGCAAGATGCAAACAACTCATGTATCTCTTCCTAAAACATGTTTTTTCCATCATAGGAAGTACTGGAGAAACGCAAAGGGCATGGACCCTGGCCACGCAGTCGACCAAGGATGGAATATGGAATCCACAAAGCAGACCACCCATGTGAACTAAATCATGACTTGAGGTATGGGGAAGGTGTCTGGGTCCGGTATTTTGACTGGCACTAATCCCTCACCTCACACATTTGCAGCTGAAAGGCCCGTCTCTCTCTCTCCATGTCCTCCCCGCCGTCTGATCCCTCAGTCTTGATCAGACCCAGCTGCCTGGTCTTCTCCTTTCTCTCCTTCTCTAGCTTTCCACTGAAGGGGGAGGGAAGGATGACGGGTGGGGAAGCAAAAGTAAGAAAGAATCATTGATGTGCACTACGTACGTCACGATTATTTGATCTGTCTGGTTAACTCTCTTTCTGTATTGATTAACCTTTTGAGTATTTTAAGCTTTTTTTCCTTCTTCCACATTCACTTCCCTCATAGAGAGAAGATAGAGGAGGCTGGATAAAGGGAAAAATCAGAGCGGTGAACTCAACATAATAAAATACTTCACACCACTGTCCACCGTCAAAATGAGATCAAATAAGGGATGCAAAGTGCAATACCTCAGTTTATTTAATACAAATTTAATGGATGAAGACCATGGGGAATGCACTATTATCTTATTAACCTCACTCTAGCAAGAACTGAACATGTGCCATGTGACTCTCCACCGGCTTCCATTTCTTTTCTCTCATGAAGCAATTGTGCCTAAAGATTAAAAAGTGGACTACAGTTACACAATATGTGCCCACATGAATGTGAGGTAAGAAATTCAGCATGTGGCTAATTACATTTTTATGTCATACTCCTTCCAACTCTTCTCCATCTGTTTCTTGAGCTCCTGTGGAAACAAGACAAGAGAATCATTTAATATACACAGAGTTACTAGTCCACATACAGGCAGGTGAACTAGTTATTATCTGTATAGATCTGAAGAGAGCCAGACAGGGCACAGAGACATGATTACTCACATTGTGCTAACTAGTCTGCTATCTGGATAAACGAGATTCCAGTAGCACATTGTCTTCTTTCGGAGTTACAGTTAAACAATGCTCAGCTGTTGAATCAGCTGTTGCAAAGACAGGACAGTGACAGGAGCTGACTGAAGCATTAGCTTGTCATTACTCACTAGTCTGCCAGCAAAGCAAAACAAAAGGACAAATACTGAGCGAGACAGAACGGTTCATTACTGGATCCTAACTTTGTCTTACTCATTAATCTGCATAAACAGCCTTATCTTATCCAATGTCTTAGTCGGCTCAGCTGCGTCTGAGATAAAGACCCGCATTATGATGAAATCCACCCTGTAACTGATTTTACATTGTGAATTAAATATTTTGGACATTTAAGTCATCAACAAGCGCACACTGTATTCCTGAGCTGCAAAAAGAGCCCCACATGCAGATCAAATCAACATGGTGCCGTCTTGAAACTTGCCACTTTATTCACTGTTAAGTTTGACATTACGTTGATTTAATATGATTTAAATTAAAGACCAGATGTGGTTTTTTTGGTAGAATTCTTTAATCTACCTCCAATGTCAGTCTACTTTACAGGTGATATAGTTTGCTTTAAATAATAGGCTGTAGATGAGTGAAAGGAAAATAAACTTAGAAGTGTTTCTTAAAATATATTTGAAGTGGAAGGAGCACCTATAATAATCTCCAACATATGGTAACATCAATATCAAAGAGGTTTTTTGTTTTGTCAGTTTTGAGCAGCCCTGATGTATCGATCAGCCTCAGGTTGTCTTTGCTGTTCAAGTTCACAAATGGGCATCCCAGAAGACATAAAAAGAGTAATGTGGATTTTCCCTTGTTAGACAGGTGTACTCTCACTTTTCAGACACACATATGTGTTTAACAGTTTAGCCAGCAGTTTATTACTATTTAATACATTCATAATAAAATCGAGACTCACTAGTCTGCTGTCCCGGAGTTCTGACTTCAGCACATTTTCCAAAGGAAATGCCATGATGTTGTTAAGGTTTTGTACCTGAAACATACAAAAATCAATTAAGCAAAGCAGGTAAAATATTCCACATGATGTTGCAGGTGGCCCTTATCTCTTGCAGTCTGAGCAAACACTCACATGCACACACTCTACTACACACTCCTACCTTCCTGTGGACCCCCATTTCTGGGAATGAGTGTGGATAATTCAAAAACATGGTGAGTCAGTCATTTTGAGCTAGTGATTCATAAAAGAAACCAAAACACTGGACGATAATCTAAACCATTGAGATTTTCGATCCTCATGGGAGCATGATGCAATTACTTTTATTACTGTTTTTGAACTGAACTGTGGATCTTGGTAGAATGAGTCACAGAATAACCAGCATTACCCCGACAAGTTGCACTTTTGATTAACACATATTTACCACAAAGCCCCTCCCCCACCACCCCCTTCTTCCCTTATAGAAATACATCACATCTTTACGGCATGCAGCATGGCTACATATATTCATCCATCCTATCTAGTCCACCAGTATCCAGTAAATGGATACAGATTTGCAGCAACCTGCTCTTAACAAAAATAATGTCCAACTACTTCCGTGAACTGACTGCAGAGCTGACCTTCATCTATTGACACAAACTCCTGGAGACTGGTAATATCGTTTGGTTGGTATCCAAAAGTTGAGGTAACTAATAGATAACACATGGAGCTGGGACACAGGTGAATACCTTCTCCTAAAGGGACAACGTGTTGACAGACAACGTAAATACACGCATGCCTGTATGAACACTGGGACAAGTAGGCGACTGTCACAATGACTACTTTTGTTGGCTCATTCCAGAAATATTGTGTGATAAACATTATTAAATGTCACTCTAAGACCATTTTATGCAACTGATATAGTGACAATAGGAGCATTTGTAATCCAAGAAACGAGCAATGAACTTTTAATTCTTAAAAATATTCAGACAGAAACTGGACTGTGCGAAAAAAAAATCAATAAATATAATGCACTCGCAGGCTTGGTTAACCATAACGCCCAAAGTCTGCCAAATGCCCATGTCTAATAATGATGGCAAGACAGCAAAACTAATCAAGGTCATGTCCATATACCGTACAATAATAGTCAATGGAAAAATTGTACAATAAGTGATTTTCATAAAAACACACGATAACAACCACAACGTACAATAAGCTGAAAACGTAAATCTTCAAGACAGGCCTCGGGACAAACACATGCATGGAGTTATGGGACACGCTGAGGTTGATTTTCTCCTTAAATCTCCCTCTGGTTAGTCTTTTGGACCCACTTCCTCTTCACATGTGTAAGACCCAGTCTCCCCTGTGAGGCCTTGATTGACACATTGGAGGGAGTGTGTGAGACAGTGTGTGTGTGCGCGTGTGTGTGTGTGTGTGTGTGTGTGTCGACACACACGTGGAGGTCTGGGATGAATTATCATCGCCATAGACACTATCAGTGGGAGGGTTCCGGACAGCGCCAGAGTCAAGAGCGGCGAGCATGCAGCTGTTGAAAACCTCTTTCCTATTGCGGGTATTTTTACATGATCCCGTTTCAGATCAAATAACTAAATGTTTGTCTTTATTTTCATCCCTGTTCTTGGTCCTCTAGGTTTTGCATGTGTGGTTTGAACTTTCTAGTAAAGCTAATTTGAGGAAGCCTTTTCTTTCCCTTTCCCTTCACGCTCTTGTCCTCTTTCCTCACCAGGTTTTTGAAGAGGGCTGTGACCTCTCTGGTAAACACGGCCAGGTTGAGGAACCCTGTGGAGACTTCGTTGTTGTCCTGGGTCAGGTGGCTATTCCCCAGGTTCTCCAGCACCTCAACATACTGCTCCTTGTTGTCAACATGGGCTGAAAAGCAACACACACATGCAAATAAAGTGACTCAGACATCGACAGTTACAAGGTGACTCAGACTTGAGTTACATGTCGGGAAAATCTGCAGAAAGCAGATTGATGTGCTCTGTTGCAGTGACAGAGTATTTTAACAAGACGAGCATGTGGGACGAATTAGTCCTGGTTTCTACCCACCCTGGAGCTGGAGACAGGCAAACATATCGGGACTTGTGTTTCTCTGGGGCTTACAGGTCACTTTCCCAAGGGTCGTGACCTTAGAGTGCTCTCAGTCTGTTTAATTTATGTGGAAACAGGCTGATGGAAAAGAATCTGAGCTTCGACTGGCACCACGTTGGTTTACATTTCACTCAATGAGGTTTTACCCTACAGCTATTTTAAAGTAGGGCTCAGTACATCTGATCAACACAAGTTACAATTCAAGCGCCATGGAAATAATCTTAAATGACTTTGGTAAAAAATGAAATAATGTAATTATCGTGGAGAACAATTTAAGGAAATAGGAACGAAACATATGGCCTGGACATCGGCACATGGGTCCGAAGCAGACCAAACAGACGAAAGCAGAAATAAGCAGGAAGTATAGTCGGGTGCTCTCTTCTGCTCCAGTTTCCACCTCAAGACAAATATGAAATGGTAGCTGGGAGACAGACTGACACCGTTGTGTTAACTAGTTGAAAACAAAAGTGAAACATTTCATATGGCACACAATGTGTGTTTTTAAGCAAAATCTGCAGACCCAATGCAGGACGAAAGAGATGAAATCAAGCAGAAGAACTGAGCCTTCATGTCTGCATAAGGAAATATATACAAACAACATCCATGCACCTAGCGGTCAACAAACCACTGCGTCACAGAGGAGCTGAGGGGATGATTTTACAGCTGACCTTTAAAAATGATACCAGCAGAGCAACTCAACTCCTTGACTCCTCTGCCAGAACACACACAGACTTGCAGGCCACAGCATCTTGGCAGAGTAGGGGTACTTAGCGGTTTATGGGAATCGAGATCGAAAGACGAGAAGATCTCACCGTGTGTGTGCGCGTGTGTGACACAGTAACGGACCATCAAAGTAGCGTGGGGGAGGACCGGCCGTACAACTTTGTCTGTATGTGTGGTGAGTCAGACTGTCGATAAACATCAGGACTGATTAAGGGGTTCAACAACATAATGACAGAGGGGAGGGGGGCACTCCCATGGTCATATTACGAGAACTGAGCCATATGATTCTCGTTAGACACAGATGAGGAATTAAAGAAGCAAATACATATGGAGAATATCCATGGAGCACTTCTCTGCAGCTACAATGTGGCCGACGATCGCATATGATTGCTTAATTCTGGGCAGATGGCTCTCTGACTCATTGTTACGAAAAACTATGAGTTGCCGCCCTAAAATGGGAAGCAGATTTGTAAGTGAGCACAGAAAACCTACTTAAGGATACTTTGTGCAGTTCCTGTTTTTCCTGCACATTTTTGAGGTGAACACTCACATCTTGTGCATGCTCCCTTCTGATAGATCCATGGCAAGTTATGGTGACTTCCCAGTACTGTGACACTTACGCACAAACAAAACATTCACTTAGTGACCCAGTGCATCTGTTCGGTCACTGTACAGCACCTCGTTGTTGCTGAAACCACACATACCATTTGTTTTAAAACACACACCACAAAATCGTACACTCCATATGGATATAAACACACAATCACGAAACATTCCACGCACTCTGGTCCCATAACAATGAGGCTCACACATAAACACCTCTGCCCACATGAGCTTCATGATGTCATCGTATATCTTGTACAATGATGTATGTGGAGGCTCCCCTATGCACCGAACAGCTGCAGAGTTGACATCCTTCATTTGTAGGGGCAGCCAGCCAACTTCATGGGTTTTGCAACTCGTCAAATGTTGTTTTGTAATAATGTATTTACACACGGCATCTGTCATTCTTGACCTTAAACATAGTGGTTTCACAGCAATCCCATCTTCAAGCCTAACTTTAAGCCAACGTGGATAAAAAGACCTTAAAGTGATCGACAGCTAATGAGCCAACTGAGCCAACTAAACTAACGGCAACAGTTGAAAGTTCTGGTCTGAACTAGTAATGCATTTTGTGAATGACACTATATTATGTGATCCATTGATACTTACAGAGTCCAGAGGAGTGTATAGCTTTGATCATCTTCTTCATCCTCTGTAGAGATGTGTGGTCCATCTCCAGAGACTGCAATGAAAGACAAGGAGACAAATATAGGTGTGAAAATTTAATTTTTTAAAAATGGAGAAGGTTAATGTGATTAACAAAATAACTGTAAGTTTTGGAAGATACACACTAATGCAAAAACCCTGTAAATCCAATGTTGCCATTATGCTAAACAGTAGTCCGGCTCATTGATTTGAAACAAAGGATCTTGTGTAGTACAGGTTACAATCTTTCATAGATGTAAAAATAAGAACTTAAAAAGACTGAATTGATGTTTGATTTGTGTATACTGTACTGTTCTCAAGGTTTAAAGCAGGTGTGTGTGTGTGTGTTTATATTAGGTATACTTCATTTTCTCACGGCCTGACTAAGGCAAACAGGTGAGTCAGCACTTGCCGGCAAGACAACCGTCTGTCTCGTCATATGTAACCCTGAATGACGTCAGCACATGTATTTCACTTTTTTAGGTTGAAGTAATACTTTCTCACATTGATGCACTCAATGCATGGTGTAAACCAAATCAGTTGGCGTCGTTGTAGTTGCATAATCAGTCTCTTCCAAACCAATAAGGTTTGAAACTACGTCCCGTTTATTCTGCGTACAGAGGCCACTTGTTTTACTGAGCAAAGCATGCGGCACTCCACCTACATGCCACTAGAAATAGCTTTAATGAGCCAGTAATCTAGACTTAACAGACACTCTGCCTTGTTAGATGATGTTGTTGTTTGCATGCCCAAGTCTTTTCCGGTCCACTCCCTAAGTGTTAGTTCTCTAATTAAACAGTGGTGTGTATGTGTGTGTGTGTTCTATAATGCAACCCTACAGACAATGAATGGGAACGTGATTTAGTGGAGACTGGAGATGGGACTTGCTCGCTGCTGCTGCTGTTTCCTCTACTTGGTAAGTTGGTTGGCACACAGGGGATAAACAGTGGAAACAAGCTGGCGCAGGTTAATAGAACAGGTTGTGTTTGTTGAATTTTGTGAAATAAATCAGGGCACACAAACACACGAACGGACAGACAACCCACCCCTCACTCCAGACAGACAAAATGACACACGCATCCCTTCCTGAGAGGGCAATGAGCTCCATCTGTAAGTGTATTGATGTTGAAAAAGTGTTTCCCTGCATATTTGCTAGGTTGTGTTCACCTGTTCTCAGGGTGTGTGGCAACTGCCGTCAGCAATGCGTGACTAACTGCTATCTGATCCTTATTCACTCCATTAATAAGCATGATGACATACTTAGCTGGAGGAAAACCTACAACACAAATGTTAACCATGAGAGAGAAAGCTTTAGATCTTTTCTTCAGAAAAACATGTCTGTAAATTACAGTAAGCCAGTTATAGCTGAAGTTATAGTAAATGAAACCATTCCTTATCCCTGTCTTTCGCCCTTTATCGTTGCCTCTAATCAGGAATAATAAGTAACAAGCAGCAGAGTGTGTGTCGGGCTAAATGGTGTCTCTGTCTCCCTGCCCTCCGTCGTAACCACACACATGCCACGCTTTACCCGAGCCATTAATCAGGCTCGCCTCTACTGAGAAGACTAAACATAATAACCATAGATCTATCTTTAAAGAGACAGTTGCATTTACATTTGTGTGTGCGTCTGTCTGCGTTAACATGTGTAGGATTCCAACATGTCCCTCCCCAGAGCTGCTATTCCAGTTATGTACTTTCCAGGATGCCATGGTCATTAATAAGGGTATTATCCCAAGATAAATAAAGCAGACAGCTGAGTAAAACTCTTCATAAACCCTGGTCATCTTTGCTCAGCTGTCATGTTCTAGCCAGGATGAAGACCTTTCATCTCTCAAAATTTTGACAAGACTGTTTATTAGCTGGATTCCATCATCCAATGTCAGTGTAATATCAGGATATCTGCACTATAGACTGAATTACTGCTGCATAAGAATCAAAATCATATCCACTTGTTGTATAAGTAATTTCAGAAAACTGATCCTCAGTTTTCGATTTGCAACAACACACCCATGGTGATTCAAACTGATGTGAACTTTGCCTGAAACAGAGATCCATTGAGGGTTACAGTAGAGCATTGAACCATACTGGTATGTTACAAGGAAGGATCCACTTGTGTGCACACTTCGATCATTCGAGTTTTTTGGCAGAATTCATAGCAGCTTGTCTATTTGCTTCTTTAACGGGGACTTTTGTTAGAATAGATGTCATACACACACACACACACACACACACACACACACACACACACACACACACAATATTAAGCAAATAAAGTACCAGTTCAAAACAGACAAAATGCAGAGACTGGCATTCACAGACACACTTTCAAGCACGCCTGCACTCACAAAAACAATTCCTTATTCTGTCAAAGAGCCACACAAGTTTCTGGCATGTCTGCTGTGGGTGTGTGTGTGTGTGTGTGTGTGTGTGTGTGTGTGTGTGTGTGTGTGTGTGTGTGTGTTCAGATTGAGCTCCATCTCATTTGGACTCCCTCGAGGCGGAAGACAAGGCCAAGTAAACTCTCCATATGCTTCATTACATCGTGTAACCCTTACTTTTTGCTGCCGAACCAGGACAGCATGCACTGTATAACCATGAGTGTCAACTTTTCTGAAGACAGTACCACTACACAGGATACACAGAGAACTTGACAAGCAGTGCCAAAGACGCAAAGAAGAAGTTCAGAACCGGAATCTGAACCCCGATATCAGTACAGTGTATACTTATAAAGAAGACATTGCAATGTCACAGTACCCCGTTAGCATTAGGTAGCTATTACAGCTTGTGTACAGGTGAGTGCAAAGCGGAGCTTCAGCTAAAGCCACAGGGGCTATGCTAAGCTACACGGACAGGTAAACAACAGACAAAAGGTGCATGTTTCTCTGCACCGTCTCCCCTCTTCTTCCTCCTCCTCCTCTTCCCCCTCTCTCACCTCATCCACGGTTGAAACTGTGTTCCGACAGTCGCTTATTTTGGACTGAAAACTTGAAGTCCCCGGCGAAGACATATCCTCGTTTGTCAGGACCACAAAGTCCGAAATGCTTATTCGCTCCGGCATGTTGAGAGCAAAACGGGTCTGTCAGTCACTGGGGAGAGCAAAGTGAGCCAAAGTTTTCACGCGCGCATGTAATTCCCATTTGATGAATAATACATAGTTTGCTCCTCCATTGTGTGCAAGAAGGCAACTAAAAAAGACTGTAGAGATGATCCCTAACGGCGCCTTGACGGTAGAAAGTTGTGTAAAGTTGGACCTGAATCCTGACCGAGTTTAGGCTCCACTCTACGAATGTGTGCGCGTGGAGGTGCGCCAGCGCGCTATTGTCCGCCCCGAGAGGGAGGGAGGGAGGGAGCAGAGCAAACTCCATCATCACGTGGGAATGTTTGAGAGAGAGAGAGAGAGAGAGAGAGAGAGAGAGAGAGAGAGAGAGAGAGAGAGAGAGAGAGAGAGAGAGAGAGAGAGAGAGAGAGAGAGAGAGAGAGAGAGAGAGAGTGAGTGTGTGTGTGTGTGTGTGTGTGTGTGTGTGTGTGTGTGTGTGTGTGTGTCTCCTTGTCCTTGCCCTCCTCTCTTTCATTCTTACTTCTCATTTCTATGCAAACTCCAGAGAGTCTGCAGTGTGGTGGTCGCCATGGATATGCATAATACCTCATTCAGAGACTAAACTGAAGGGCAGGCATTTCATTGGATGAGGTGATGTTTATTGGCGAGAGTGTTGCAGTGAGGCTGAGATGCACACACTCAAAGCTCTGGTGTTTTACCCAAAACCAAATGTGACAGATGAAAAGAAATGTTTTATGTGCTGGGATTTTGCACTAAATGCAACTGAAACGCATGCAGCGCCTCAACTCAAGTGCATCCCAAGTCAAGCAGGGGTTTCGCAGCTGTGCAACATGCCCTTTAATCAAGAGTTTGGAGGTATAACTCCCTCTTGGCCATTCAGTTGGCTTAGTCTCCAAAGCTTCTTCCTCTTCCTTTTCATCTCATGAAAAGGCATTTTTCATTGAGGGAGGATTTCTGAAGACCCTCCCCCTCTGACCTTCTGAAATCATCTGACAGAGTGAACGAAATGGAAAGAGTGCATCGGTGGAAAAAATACAAGAGTTGTGTTTAGAGCATAACTCCTGCATGCCTGGCATTGTCAAGCCTGTCAACTCAAAGAAAAGAGGTGTATCACTGAACATCGCCTCTGGGGTGAGCAGTGATACAATACACTATGAAATGCAGATGGCTGATTTTAGGAAGCCGCAACAGAGGCTCCCTTTGGTTCTACCACAAAACCACATATTTGCCTGTACATTAGCCTTTTTTAAAGGGGTAATTTGTCCCAGCTCTATAGGCAACTTGAGGTTATTATAACCCTATAAACAAACCAACTCACTTTGTGGTGACGCTTTTTTCAGTTCTCTGTTACATCTTATTCGGCTTCTGTCACTCAGTGAAAAAAATTAAAATAATTATGTGTCTTACTCACAGTAGTACTGTGTTTGTATTCACAACGATAGACACACTTCTTTTTGTGTCTGTTTTGGAAGCACAAAGTAAAAATCACTTGATAACAAAACAAATACCTGTTCTGTTTTCACATGCAAATTTAGGCAACCCACAATTCAAAGTGTGAACTAAAGTCTCCAGAGGGAAAGCTGGCAGGGAACTCTCTCTTTAACCGATTGAGTGGTAAGAAAGAATGTCCATTCTTGTAAGGAAGTGAGGGCACGCGACAAACCCCAAACAATGCAGAGCCAAATCAATAGATTTGCTGACCCAGTTCACCAGGGCCTCATGCACTCATTGTTACTGTTGCACGCATGCATGTGAGAGAACTTCAGCACGGGAAAGAGGAGAAAGTGCTCCAGATGAACTTTGCATGTTGTACATGTCGTTGTGTATTGTAATACATTTCCAACATGTGTTTTTGTGCACGCTCATTAACATGGATGTCTATGCTGATGTAATGCAGAGGCTTGCTGTGTCCCAACAATACCCTCCTTCAGTTCCTTTGCGGGCGCTTGTAAAGAAGCAGAGCCTTTGTGCGTCCGCCAGCCTTCCAGCCTGGGTCCCATTGTAAAACTGAGCAAACCGGTCTGCTCAGGCACTGCTCTAACATAAGAAGAACACAAGGGCCAAGGACAGGGAGGGGGGAAGAGAAGAAAATCGGGAACCGAGAGAAGAAAATTGTTTTGGAGGGTGGAGGGATGGAGGGAGCGAGGGGGAGATGCACAGCGCGGGGAGGAAGAGGAAAGGAAATAGATAGAAACTTCATTGTCTGAGTACACTAACTGGAGTTGCTTTCCCTCCTTGTCTCCACCTTTTCCTTCCTCACACCACATATCTATTCATTGCCATTTCCCATATCAACACACTGTCTCCTGCCACTTCTCATGGTAATTTGCTCACTTTAGCTGTGAGGAAATGAGGTACACCAAACACACCTCTCTTGCTCTGACGCACACATGCTGCGGCACAGAGGTCGTAGCGGTATCTTCCAGTAAAGATTAAAGCTGCCAGGATTTCCTTGCTGCTTCCCAGCAGCAGCCCAGTGGAGTTGCAGTCTATGGTCCTCTAGACTCCCCCCGCCCCAAAAAACACATCTCTCTCCACTGTTGACTCAGCTCCACTAGTCCTGCTATCAATTTACTACCCCTGTCAAGCTAGGAGGCCCAGGCTTACCGTAAAATACCCCCTCTTCTGGCCATCACGGATGACTGAAAATGGGAGGATTGGATAGAGCGAGGGGTTTGATTCATTGTTGAACGGTTTCCCACTGGAATAAGCACATGAAGTGTCGTGAGCAGGGCTCTTCTGTTAACAATCAGCTTCGAGAACCCACACAACTGCACAATGAAGAACTAGCGTGGAACGCCTCTGCCTCAAAAAGAGCTGTGACACTTTGTGACAGCTTCTGCTGGGAAAAGCGACGTCATCCTTGACTCAATTGATTGAGTATTATTAGTCTCGGCACCTCCTCGGTGAGCAGCTGACAACATCCTGTACCTGAGCAGCAACCACACCCTCAGACAGACAGCCTCTCCACCATGCCTGTCATGTCATCACAGTTGTTGTTATGGCCAGAAAAACTTTTCCAGACTGGTAATGGGCAGACAAACTTGTTTGTGATTCATAACTCTGGATGCAATGTTATGTTAAAAACACAACGTCACCGTCTGATTCAAGACTAATTCCCTTTTCGGTAAACTATTCGTCAATCTATTGAAAACCAGTAACTTGTATCCATTGATATCTGTTAAATGGATAACGACACTAATAAACTATGGTTTCATAGTGATTAAAAAAGTTTGAGTCAACACAATCAGCCACACGTTGCACCAGAGTCAGTTCCAGGCTTCCAGCAGCTCTAAATAAGACTGCGTGTGGCCTTAAACACACCAACCATAGTCATTAAATTGCTCCCACCCTTGATGAAAATAATGCAACCATTATATGTCCCTTCAGCAGCTGTGCCTCTAAACAACGACAGGCAGCGTTTTGGCCTCAGGTGGTTGCTGCTCATTGACGAGCTGTCACTTACCAGCACACAAAGAAGGTTTTCAGTTTTTTTGGAAAATTGTCGTCACAGCAATTGGTCTCAAGGTGCAACGCGACAGAGCGGCGGCTGTCTGCATGAAAACTACACAGTCAAAGCCAATGTATGTGGACGTGGTGTTGAACATTTCAGTTTATCACCTCTTGTTAAAACACAAGCTGTTGTTGTGAGCAACATCTGTTAAGAGACCCTTAGCGCTAATAGACACCTGATGTTGGTTCAGAAGCCAGTTTGCAGAAAAGTGGTGCACAAGAAGACAGACTTTCTTTGTGAGGGTTGAAGAAAGGCTTGGTGAAGCGTAATTTCTTTTGCTTTCCACTTATGCTGTACACTGTATTTTACTGTAGTTCTGAGGGTCTTACACTTCAGGGCACTATATAAAATGATGTTTCATTTGGTAAAGCTAATATGGGCTTTGTCTTTACCAAAAAGCAGCCAGCGAGGATTGTGTTCTCTTAATATTATTTAAAATATTTGACAATTTTGTTTTTAATCTTTAGATTTTTAATTTGTTTTCATATGTATGAGTAAAATTTGTACATCCTTCAAATGTCTTTACCAACAGAATGCATTGGCACTATCCATACCAGCCCAGTGACACAGTGACCTTTGACCTCCTGGGGAACCGCCCTCTTTTGTGAACATGTTTCCAAAGCAACCAAATAACAAAGGATGATGGGTAGTTTTGTCCACCTGTCTGAATGGGTTTATAGTTTAGAAGGCCTAATTGTCCCTCTTCATGTCAACCGATTCTCTCTTTCTCTTTAAAATGTCCCCTCTTATTAGGTCCATATCCTCACTGGTTTGCTTTGATCCTCTGGGTCCTATGTATCTTGAAGACAAAATCCCTTATGATTTTTAGTGAATTTTAGTCAGATCATATTAAAGGATAGCAACGATGTATGAAGCTGAATGCTGCGTTGACTTTTTTATTTTAACTGCCTTTGAAAAAATGTTTGCCAGGAAGAAAAGGTTCCTGACATGAGCAGAGGAATAAAAATGGAGCACAGTTCCAAGTGTAAACCATGGCTTCAGCATTTATTTAATAATTTCAAACAGACCTAAACAAACCACACAATATTACAAAATATTAAGTGCCGCATGTCATACAAGAACAGATTAGTCTTCTGTAAAAAAGACTTTCAAAAAATTCAGAGGAAATAGGTATAAATACAAAACAAATTATGTACAAATACCAAAAAAATAATGCTCATTGAAAAAAATAATAATAATAAACTAAAAATCTGAATTCACATTCTCTAATCTACATTGTAAAATCTCACACACAAACACTCCATGACACCAATTTCCCAAGCTGTCAAATACACACACACACAAACACACGTTTTCAAGTTTTGTTAGGACAGGACACTTAGCTTATCTCTGCAAGGTAGAGGAAAGCCAAAATACATCAATACGAAATTCAAATATTCCAAATTTCTAGAACGCTTAAAAAAAAAAAAGAAGAAATATAAGTTGCAGCTACTCTGAGCTTGGTTCCTTGAGGAAAAGCATTCATGGGCTTGAAATTTGAACAGTAAAAGGTACAATTACCTTCTTGTTTCTGTTGCTGCTAAATCAACAGACTTCATTCATTTCTGAACAAGAGTAAAAGCAAATCTCTACTCTAAGTAAACCTTAATTACATCAATTAACACGAACATCCGCAACACAGATGCTGCATTTCATTTTGGTTATTTCCTTTAGAAATACAATAGTAGTTTCACACCACTGAATTAAACAGTTTAAATCAAAATCAGCAAACTCTTATCTATAGAGGAGCACCTGGATTGAAAATAAAGCTGCCAAACCAACAAGAGTGACTCTTCTGCTCAGTCAGAGATCGCGTGTGTCAACAAAGTACTTATTCGGAGCCATTAACTCTGGATCTGGGTCCACGTTCTGGTGTCAGAAGCTGCCTTTCACATTGTGGCACACAACGCAGCACCAAACAGGCACGAGGCCCGAGGAAATAGCTCAAGGCAGGAAAGAGCAAACCTTATCAGACAGAAGCAACATGAGCAAAAAACATGAGCCATACTGAAGCCGTAGACGCTTGTGGATCTACGAGGACCAGTGTTATTCACAGCTTGATTTGGTCAGTGTTGAAGATAGCTGCACTCTGCAAAACACACCCTGTGTTTAGTTCTTGATGGCTTTAGCTTACACTAATTCCAGTGATTGAATCCTGTAAAGCTGCACGGCAGTTAAAGCTGACATAATACAAGGCTGCCCCCTACGGGCCAAAGAGTGGAACAACATATTTAGACTTTGGAAACAAGGAAGAAAACGATTCCTGAGTTGTCACACTGAACCGAATGCAACAGATTGTGTTGCCCGGGGATGTGATATGCACGATAACTACTGTGTTTGTAAGCGTTATTACATGTTTTGAGTTTGTAGCGCAATCTGAAAAATGTGAGTGATCCAAAACACTGCTTGCTTTTTAAACTGCGTTTCCTAATGGTTGGAGATTACACACGTGTGTCAATCTCACCCAACCTCCGAGTCAGTTTTATGTACAAATTAATATTACTTTGTTAAAATAAACACGGTGTTACTCCTCCTTTGGAATCATCAACATTAAAACAGGCATGGTAAAAACAAAGAGTTATGGCTTTATAGTGTATAGTTTCCGACCTTGAGGTGGCATTAAATTAAATATTTCCCCCCTTAATCTCCCCAAATGTCCTCCTGCCCGCTTCACCTACACCTCAGCTCTTCAACAGTTCTCCAAGATCATAGGTGTCGAAGAAATCTGACACTCCCTCGCTATCCTCCAGGCTCCAGAGGTAATCGTCGTGGTCCAAAGGTGGGGAGAAACTGACAAAGGGGGTGTTGGGGTCTGTGACGAAAGAGGTGCAAGGCAGCTGGTCCTCTGTGATCTGGAGCAAACTGGGGGGCAAACCCAGCAGACCCTCGACATCCAGCAGAGTGGAGGCTGCGGCTGAGGAGGCGGCTGCAGCAGCCGTAGATACGTTGACTGTGATTAAGAAAAGGACGGAGCATTAGTTCATGTTTTTTGCCTTACATGTCTCTTGACTGTTTAGTTGTGGTTATTATCGACACATTTTTAGTTTAGTTGCATTTTTTTTACCCAACAAGTTGTATTTTTTCTGTAAATTGCAAACATTTGTATTCATAGTTAGTAATTTTTGCAATGTTTTGTAACTTTCTTGAGTACACATTTGAATTATTTCCTCATTGAATTCCATTATCTTGAATGTTCTCTTTTTTTTTATTTGATACTTACTGCTATGGCACTTTAAACTGCGCTAAAGTGCATCATTGATGGAGAATGTTTTGGGAAATACCATCGTACACTTCCTTTAAGAGAGTTAGATCACAACATTGACACATTTCTCATGCATTAGTTTAGCTAACTGCTGGAAATTCACAAATAAAAATAAAATAAAAGATTTTAGACTCACAATGGTCAGTAAAAACAAAGAAGAAATAATCAAAAACATTGTCTTTTTTAATTCAGAGTATCCCTCTTCCTTGTCAAAACCTGACTGGACTGCACCGATTCATGATTGTTAAGAATCTTGTTGTAACCATTAGATTGATTGTTGTGCTTCAAGGCAGAGTTGTGTTACCGTGTTTGTTACTTTGAACAGAGCCAGAGCAGCTTCAGCTGACTGCTTCCAAAAGCAAAGTAGCTCTCCATGACTTGTGCATAGTTGCAATTGGAGCTTTACACACAATTTATTGTTGGAATAAAAGGACCCATCAACCAATTATCTCCCAGTGAGAGTATAAAGTCTAAACCCAGCTTACACTCAGAAGGCTCCTCTTTGACGCAGTAGCTTGGTGGCGCCATTATGCTTGCAGTTGGCGGGCCGAGGGGTTGAGGGAACTCCTTTTTAGGAGTGACAGCGCTCTTAACCGGACTGGCATCTTCAAGACCCTCCTCTGGACACAGGTAGACTTCAATGGGGCCATTCTTACTTTTTAAATAGATCTGTAACGATCCCTGCTGTAAGGAGAAAGATAGAAAAAGACGATGTAAATATACAGTACGACACTCATAGTTTCATTGCATGTGTTTCTCTGTTGGAGAGTTTTTTTTCCGAACACAATTAAATCTGTTGGTTTTGAAATCTGTGTTCTCACCCCAGCCGTGTCTGGCACTTCCAGTTTGGTGTCCGCGGGGGCCTTGACAGCAATGACCGTCTGGTCTCGGAGAGTGCCGATGGAGCGAATGTCCTGATATGTCACATAGCCTAACGTAGTGTGTGGTCAAGGGGTCAATGTGTCACCAAACCCAGAAGACAACCAGTAATTGTGTTTATCTATCACACAAACTAACTCACAAGCAAACACAGCTGGATGTAAAGGATATCTCTTATTGTCTTCATATTCGGTGAGTTGTTTGAGCTGTGCGGTGCTGGAGTGGATGAGGTCATCCAGAGATCTTTCTACTCTCTCCAGGTCTCCAAGTTCTCTCCTCAGGGAGCAAGCCTTCTCTCCTCCCCCTGCACCACCCTCAAATACGTCTCCAACCCTAAAAGGAACACATGAACATACACAATAAATCAATGTGAGGATCTGATTGCAGGAGAAACTGTAGCTGTCATACCTCCAAAACACACAGTGTAACAGACAATATCAGTCTACATGGTTCAGTGGAGGCTGTTTAATGTTGTCTAGATCTAGATCCAGCCACTGGAGGGCAGATACGTTAAGTGTGAGAAGGAATAATTCCACTGAGTTTTAGCAACACACAACAGTGTTTTAATAAACACAACCTTTTGAATTGTATTGTAATGAAGGTGTTGTGTTGTGTAGCATCACATGATAGTTGTCTCTGTTCTACCGGTCCCTCACTTTGAACCACTACTGAACATGAGAAGTGCCAGCTCATAATGCAATTCACAGTGAGTGGCTTGGCAGATATCGCAGCCTTGTCTGAGCTGTTTGACAGATGCAAATAAACTGAATCTGATTTTGTTGAAAGACGTGTTTATAGGACTGAACTGTGGCTGCCCATAGTTTTAGAGTCAAATCTCCCACCAAGCATCACGTTGGTAAAACGTTTACGTTGGGATCACTCGTCTGCTTTTGCATCGATGCTTACAGCCACTGGATGTTGTTCTTGGACTTCTTTCGGATGAGCTGGACTCCCTCCAGGACATTGGTGATGTCGTAGATGCGCCTCTTCTGGACCTCCAGAACCTCAGTGGCCCAGTTCAGGTCAAGGACTCCATCAGGAGACTCAGCGATCAGACCCACAAACTTCTTGGTCAGCAGGCCCAAGGACGTGTCGTACCGTGTGCGCTCACCCGGAGACTTTGGAGCTGAGGGCAAAGACACAGACAAAGGCACATGAGGAGGCGAACAGTACGAAATAAAAGCAGCAGTAATCGACAAAAATACATGGATATTTAAGCAATCGTGAAATTAAGTCATAATAAAGAATATTTAAATTGAACTTTGATATATTTACACAAAATGTTGTAAGGAAGGAATACAATATGTTCAAATGTCCTACTTATAATTTAACAGGAATAAGAAGATAATATAGGCAAATATTGACAGCTAGAAGTTCAGAAAATCACATATTTACTTTAATGAATCACTCTACTGTAATGCAGCCTTTCAAACCACCAAAAGACAACAAGTATGTCATGCTACAATACCCAAGTCGATATCATTATATGTCCCAGCCCTATTGTATTATTGTTACAACTTTCTGCAGATTGTCTTAGCTACTTCCATTTTTTTGTTTCAACGTTCCGAGTGTGCCTCCTGCTGGAGGACGGGGCTCTCTTCGAACGCCCTCTCCCTATTTCTCCTGTCAACTCGATTGGACGTGAATAGAAGCACGGCAGAGATGATACCTCTCCTCCCACTGGTGCTGCTCGAGTATCTACACACAAAACCCGCTACGCTCCACCACCTCGCTCACATCCATCGACTCTCTGATCTGACGTTGCCGTACTCACTCCTTGGACTTGGTATCCTGGCTGCAATGCTGCTTTTGCCTTTTGGTGTGCGGAACTCTGGCAGGTAAAGAGGGTCCTCCAGATCCAGCTTCCTCTTCGCCTGGAGAGGAAGGAGTTCATGCTCATTAGTACAAACACAAAGACAAGACCAAAGAAAGCTCATAGTTGCAGCATTCCCGATGATCTAATCCTTGCCATTATGAGAATACACAGAGTGAATATATATATATTCCCCATTTTAATGTTATACATTATGGTCGGCTGGAAACAAACTTTCATCCAACTCGACAAATGATATCATGAGAATGAAGTGTGTGAGGCCCGTCCAGCCAATCCATGAAACAATGACATCAATGCTGGCACAAGTGAGGAATAGGGGGTTGTTGAAAAGTGTCGTAAATGTGCCAACAGCCCTCAAGTGCAGGAACAAAGCAACTCGTCACACTTTCCCAAGCACTTCAGGAGGGGCTGATCTTGTATACGTGAGTGTGTGTGAGTGTGTGTGAGTGTGTGTGTGTGTGTGCGTGTGTGAGTGTGTGTGTGTGTGTGTGTGTGAGTGGAGGAATAGGGAAAGGGGGTGATCGTCCGTAAACCCACTGCCTGCAAAATAAAATGAAATCCCTGGAATTACTCAAGGACCTCTCCTCCCCCTCTCAGACCTCCCTACATTTCCTCCACAGCTTAGCACACAGGCTCTCCACCCAAACAGACGATTACTTAATTATCACCGCAACGCATCATACACTTAGACTTGCAGCTTCAATCTAAAGCGCGCACACACACACACACACACACACACACACACACACACACACAACCTTTGGACTACAATATAATATCTTCTTGTGATCACTACTTTTCAGTGAATAGGCCCAATGAAACAAAAGCGAAAGTCACGTGAAGCCCTCACAGGATTGAGAAATGAACAACTGACAAGTTGCACAAGGTGGCAAAAACCTAACGTGCGTAATTCCTGCAAGTTAATTGTTAATTCCAACACCGCGGACGAGTGAGTTCACAGTCAATCGGCATTCATTCGTCACGAAAAAAACGCGGCTAACCGAGTAATTGGCCGCATCTGGATGGGCCAACACCTCAGTCATCTATAATTGTGTCCTCTCTTATTCTTTTAGCTCTGTATTGTCTCACAAACTCGTCTTTCCTCCAACACTCCCCACAAATGCTTGGGCAACAGTAGCCCCTTTTTGTCACCGCAGTGCTTTTGCTGAATTGACGTAACCATGTGTGGATGCGCCTGTGTGGATCATGAAGGGTGCCATTGTCCCAGTGTGCTCCCTGACACTTCCACCTGTTGACTGGTGACATCTGGAGCCGCGCAGCACGTGTAAGTGCTGCTGGCGGAGCAGCTTTCAATCCTCACAGCATTCACGCGCTTCAGTAGGACGGAGAGACGCAGGTCAGGGAAGTGACCAGCTACTCTGAATAAAACTACAACTGTTAGTATTTGCATATGCGATTAAAAGCTGTGTTTTTGTTGGCTCAGAGTCCCTGACAGTAGCTGCCAAACAGCAGGGGACGCAGAAAGGAATCAGATACTGGGAGGAGTGTCTACGAGGAGTCTGTCAGCTGTAGTTAAATAGAAAGAAGCCCTGTCTGGTTTTACTTGATTGTCAGTCCCAGTCAATGTAAAAGGAGCAGCCTTGACATTCAAATAAGGTGAACTGCCATGACCTGTATGTGCAGATCAAGCTGCACTGTGTCTACATTTTTCAGGCTTGCAGGCCTATAAATTGAGAGGTGCAGCCACAGGCATGGTGACATTTACATGTTGTGAGAGGGGAACCAACGGTTTCACCCTGCAGCTGTAAGGGCTTGCGTGCTCCCTTTTTCGCATGAGGGATTTCTCTTGTGAGTCATCCATACTGCGCAAACACCATTTCACGGTGTAAAAAGTGCAGCTGTTTGTGGATCAACAGGGTCGCGCACAAGAAACTAAAGCTGGGCCTTGTGGGCAACGCAATTATTATAGTTAGCGTTACTCAATTCAAAATAAGTTGTCGTAGCAAGACACTGTTTTTCGGTCAATTGCTGTAAGAGGAAATGGGAAAGGCCTGTGCACACTCCTTTTAGCTCTTTATCTCCAAGACTTGCCTGTCCAGTTACACCCAACGTACCACCGTACGTGGCTTTTTGTTTGCTCTACATTCTTTGGCTGCTGTGGTGAAATCTCATGCGGGGCGTTTGACACACAAATTCCCGTCATGTGAAGGACTTCTGCAGTTGAGCCTCTCTTCAAACCAACAGACCTGGTCTGCCGGGCTGCATGGGACTCAAATTCCATCCAAGCCAAGGGCAAGTTACAGTACGCCTGCTAATATCTACTCCCCTGTTCACAAACCCCTCACTACCGCACCCTCGGAGAGTCAAAAGAAAAACCAGGCCTGTATTGCCGATTGTCAACGTGGCTCTCAAGAGGTCATAGAGAGGTGTATGTGTGTGTGTGTGGAGGGGAGGGGTCGGCTGCTTTGAAATGCAAAATAAATCCCATATTGACAACTTGCTCCAAGACCATCGCTGGCCTGAGGCCAGGGTAAAAAGGTGGATGAGAGGGAATAGACAGGCAGAGTGAGACTTTGGGAGAGTGCATATAGTTGACTGTGTTACACCTGGGTGTCAACAGTCTGATGGGGGCTCATCGGAGGGCATCCGAGAAGAATCTCTGGCGATTGAAGACCACACTGGAAGTTACATGAAGGAAGTTTGTTTTCCCACAAAGTGACAGAAAGGCTAATTCATAGAGCTGATATCAATGCTGATGCAGTTTTGGCGGATTGCGCACATTCCGTACAAATATGAGAACAGCCACATAACATACGCAGGAAATAAGTGGCACATTGTGTCTGGTGGACATTATGCTGAAGCATCTTTTTGCCACACTGCCATTCGGTCGTAGTAAATGTGGCGTTTTGCATCTGAAACAGACAAATTCATTCATCTGTTTGCTCTGAGGATGAGATTTGATAGAAAGCAGCTGTTATAGACAGAAAAGGCTTCTGTGGACTTTGGTGCGAGGCCTGGATCCTGTAACACATTTACATCACCTTTAATCCGAAAGGAAACAAGAGTGACGCGACATTATCAATCGTTCACACCCTGGTTAAAAGTCCCATGACAATCACTGATTCACTGCCTTTTACTACAGTCGACATCATTAATAAGAAAGGTCCAGCGAAAGTTAACGTCATGCAGTGAAACATTAACTTCTCAGGGTTTTCAACTACACCCCACGAGAAAGCTAGATGTGGTATTATTCGGCATGACTGTGGATATATATATATATATATATTTTTTTTTTCTTTTCTGGTTCTTATCCTGAGCCAAGCTGAATAGACAGCTGTTACTCTGGTGCTGTTTAAGCTGAAGGAAGTGAGCTGTACATGAAGAAGCAACACTTCCTGTAAACATAAGACTGAACATGAAATGAACTGTGTCAGCAAACACAAAAAGAGGACTCTGTAGTTACTACGATCTTCAAGTTCAGAGATGAACTGAAATAGTCTATTTTTCTATTTTAATCACCAATCCTTGCATCTTTTGTCTTGTCATGTGCTGCTAATGTAGGTCGACTAATTAGAATAAAACATTTGTGAACAGGTTTTGTGAAACCAGATCATTTATGTTTAGTCCTTGCTGCGGTGATGCTCTGTAGCTGAAAACACAACTTCACCTCAACTTAGAAACCTTAAACGTTGTGAGGCAGGGTAGATAGAAGTAACACAACAATTTAATATCCTTCCTTTACAAAGGGGAACTAAATGGAAATACTTTAGTTGTGTTTATTATTATTATAACAAGATACACGGTCGTTACCTACTCACAGCATTAGTTGTTCTTCAGACTTTATGTTGCTTTTCTCCTACAACTGAAGGTTTATCTATTTAATAAAACGTATGGAGGAAGTTTCATAATTGTGGGACTCTTGAAACCTGCTTTGCAGACTCAAAAGTGCATCACTCCTTCATGGGGTGAATTGTGGTAACCTGTAATAACTAAGATCACAAAAGAATGCCGCCACAAACTCAAACGCATGTACGTGTACTGTATTTTCGGCAGAGTGAAAGAATAGACAACACCCATTATCAGTGAGAAAACACAAGTCTGCTCCCTCGTCTGCTCCCTATCAGCTGCACGTCACCATCGTCTGATAATTGCCTCGCATCATATGTGTAATAATCCCCATCAACCCACATCAAACACACTTCACTGCAGCGTGGGCAAGTTAGAAGTAAACTATCTGTCACACATGAGTGGGTTTTATTGCTGGATTAAACGGGGTAAAACACATTTCCAAGTCAGCAAACAAAATGGAGACTTCTAACATGTGACATGTACCAATCCCCCCAAAATACAGACTTGAACTGTAATTGAGTTCACTGTTGCATATGATAAGCCAGGTGGTAGCCTATTTCTCACTTTACTTATGTCCACATAATCCTCTTGAAGGGCCTATTAGTAAATACAGGCTTCAAGGGCAAAAGGTTAACATGAGATTTGAAGACCCTGGCCTGTACTCACCCTAACCCTTAACCCCTTTAGCCTTCCCACAATTCACTAACTCTAAAGGACAGCCTGGCCGAGGCTGGCTAGAGAGAGAGAGAGAGAAGACCAACTATAACCAGCATCAGCAGCTGTGAAGCACTCACACGTTGCTGAGTGTGATCCAATCCTCTCAGATCATAAAGCTTTTCAGTGAACCCATTAACGAATAGGAAGTGTAACGTTTATACATGACAGATATAGCGCTCATTTTTTAACAAGAACAAATCACACAGTCCAGAGTGATGGTTAGTGTTTCTAACAGCTCTGTTGTCCGGAGCCGACACACACAAGCAGGAGAACCCACCAGTTGTGCAGCCGTGACCTCTGACCTCCACCGTCTTCCTACAGTGACGTGAACAGGTTGCACAGCTCCTGCATTGCCTCAGTGACAGTCGGAGCAGCTGTCACATGGGTGTGATTACAAAAAAGGCTGCCCAAATGTGTTACTCATGACTCAGGAACACATTTTTGGTCAAATTAGAGCTGATGTTAAGTTCACAATGGTTAATAGAAGAGTACAATGCTGTGTTTACATTGTTGTCTACCACCAACACGCTCATTGATTGTGTAAAAGCTGCCCCAGCTATCTCCCACTGTGGAGGCCACTCATTCTTTCTTTTCATAAGCAAGGGGCCCCTAACAATATCAACGATACATCCCCCCCCCCTCCTCTGCCCCTCACCAAAACCATCAAACACACAGCCTCTGGTGGTGTCTAGCTCCAGCTGGCCTGTGGGAAAAGATGTCACACTTAACATGGCAGGCAAAAGGGACCCTCACCATTCATGCACGTCCAGCAGCAGTCACAGTGGCTCCTCTGTGGCTTATCACGTCAAAACATATTTGAACGTGCCCTAAACGCTGCTACACATGCATACCAATGGGAATCCATAATTAGTCCGCCCACACACACACACATACACACAACTCACTCAAACTGGACACACTTTGTGTTTCGTTTCTTAGAATAAAGTGTGCATTTGTGATGCATGCTGGTTTTGGAGTGTGTGTTAGATTATGTACCGGTAGTCGCCCGGAGGATGATCTGATGGGTTTAGCCTCTGGTCCGTGGGGGGTTGAATACAGGCTGTTGGCTCTTTGTTCGGCCGCGGCGGTGTTGCAGATCTGCGTGAAATATCCGGCCGGTACCGTGCTCATCGGCGGGCTGGACAGCCCGGTGCTGAAGAACTCGGTCTTCACTCCTCCGGTGGACAAAAGCTTGATCTTCTGCTGAGGACATGACAGCCCCGCGGCTGGCCGACCCGATGCCGGAGAGACGCCTTTCGGCATCCGCATCATTTTCCCTGAGTAAACTAAATTTAACCGGATTGGTCAAGCTGGTCGCTAAGCGCACCGATCAATGCTCCGCTTAGTCCGTTCCCTGTAGCGGCAAGTTGCTGCTGCTGCAGGCTTTGTATGAATTGATGTATCTACCCTGCGAATAGTATAACTCACGTAAAGAAGAAGAAAGTCAGGAGCAACTCATACAGCTGAAATCCATATATTAACTGCAAAATGCATAGGGTGAACAGTCAATTCAGCTGTGTTTTCTAATACTATTCCTCAGTAAATTACAGCATACGACTCGGTGTTGTTATCCTTTGTCCCGTAGCAAAGTGCAGGGGCAGCTTGCTGTACAGGTTGCAAAAACTGATGGTTAAAAAATATATATATATATATTTCAAATACAGTATTTTTAAAGTCCAGTACCAGCAGGCTTCCACGTCTCTTTGAGAGCAGCTTCCTCCGTGAGATACACAAGTTGTAGTGACTCCCTCTGATGCAGAATGCGACCCGGTGTGTGACTCTTGTCCGTCCGCCTCGCAGTTCCGCTCTCCATACAACAGGACAAGAGCTGGGGAAGAACTGCTTTTTTAGCGCCAAACTTCGTCCCGCGAAATTCAGATCTCCCGCGGTTAGAACTCGCCTCTGATTGGCTCGAGGCACGTTCGGCTTGTCATATTTGCATAAAACAGTTGTTCGCGGGATGGGGCTGGTCTTCTTAAAGGGATAGTAGCGTAATTTCGGGACAAATGTTCTTTTATCTTCCAGTCTGGAGTTGGAGACAATGACCACTTATTATTTTGGAATTGAATGAGTCCAGTCTGTGTAATCAGACAGTATGATGCGTAAAAAGAGGGTTATTACTTTGTGGTTACAGAAGATTTTGTGGTTATCATGGACCAATATACGTATTGAACCATGATTTACTCATACCTTGCATCATATTAAGCTTCAATTAAATTTATCAAATGAAAAATTACAGAAGTATCACATACAAAAGATTCAGAATTTCTTATTTAAAAATTTCACTGTGATATTTGAAAATGTAACTTGATATACATTATAATTATGTCTGCGATATAGCCTCTCTGAAGAAGTTGGGCAATCAAATATAGTGCATATATATTTAAAATATTGGGGAACTTAATCTCACTTCGGAGACACTCCAATTGAAATTAGAGGGAAATGTTGGATAATAAATAATATTTTACTATAATAATATGTTACTATGTATGAATTTTATTTTTCTATAATAAGAAAGGAGCTCTTTCATTGTGCATGGAAACCTACTTCTCCACTTGATGAAAGTACAGGGGCCTGGTGCAAGGTGTTGATGGGGATGGTTTGTAGATAATAATTGGATTCATTTGGTACCACTCTTGCTTATTGGCTCAGAGGAGATATTGAAAGAAAACAACCCCTCCCCCACCCACAGCTATAGACCCAAGCCATATGAGTTGACCCCCATTGGCCGAGGCAAAGCAGACTCCCATCCAAAGCAAGTCCTATTGTCATGCTTAGTTTTGAACTACATTTCCTCATCATTTCAAATCATTCAACTCAAAGAATGTTCTAACGCACACTTTATTTGGTCAATATAGCACCAAATTACGTATTAATTAATGAATAGTGTATATATATATATATATATATATATATATATATATATATATATATATATATATATATATATATATATATATATATATATATATATATCGGATCTTGGGTGAGGGAAAAAGCTGACACAGTTGCTTACTTATTAAACTGGATTAGATAAGATCATTCTTAATTGTCTTGTGGGTGGTACATTTGCTGTGAATAGCACATGATATTGCAAAATTAAACAGACACTAGTAACTGGAAATACGAACAGAATTGTAATCCACATGGTGCAACCTAAATCATCTCCACCCTCTGTTTCTTCCTCTTTCACATGAAACTACAACATAAAGTGCAATGCATTAGAGATGCCACGTAAATCATAGTAGTTCAGATTTTCTTATTAATCTAATGTGGCCTAAATTGTAAAAAATATTAATAAAATGATGAGGGAACAACTTTCCCCCCTGTCTTTAAGATTATTAGAACTGCAAAGTACACGTGGGCTCAAATTAACTGATTGATACAGTATGGGACACAATACTGGATACTTAAATCAGCAAAGCCATGATATTATTCTTATTTCTATAATATTACTTGTCATGTAATACTGTTTTCTAAACTCCCTTAAGTTCAATGTTTAGTTAACGCGTTATCTGTGTTATTTAAAGTCATTGTAAGTAGGGTGTGAAAGCCCACACACGACAGCTCACTGGGGCCAGGCAAAGTGCTATCACATCAACATTAAAAACAACAATGATGGGCTTTTGTTTGACCAATGCTAAAACGTGACCCGCTGCACAGAGTTGTATGTAGTTCAAGTGAGTGACGAGTTATATGGATTGCAATTAGGCCGGAGTTGCTTTGTTTTTTCACTCAGTAATCCCTCCCTTGTATTGAACCAATTGGGGTTTGTTACAAGGTCAAAGGGTTGCATTTCCATGTCACAGACACCCGTGACCTGCAGATTCATGTTGAGATCCAAAACAACAAGCTTATCTTGTGTTCAAAGAGTGCTGAAATCCCTGGGATGTCAGGAGGACATGATGCTGCTTTCTGATCCAACACCCCCATCTTCTGGTGTGAACTGGGATCTGGTCTTCAGCATACTGAAACCCTGATTGTTGTTTCTGGTTCCTCTTTTTGCTGGTTCTCTGTAAGTAAACGGTCAATGCATCCATATATTGTAACAAAATGTATCTGAAGCAGATAAAATATCATGAAAAAGTGTCTAACGCAGAATCACATAATACTTCCTTTGTAAAAGTTATGTAGATCAGTTAGTCGTTGATTCTACTACGTGAGTGTACATTCTTTTTTTTTTCAATTGTTTGATCGATCAAGGAGTTCGTGTTATATTGGATCCCCTGATTTGCACACTAGAGGCACGAATAACGTTAATGCCTTCCAGCATAATGCAAATGAGTACAACACCTGATTATATTCAACTTTGTCATTGCACAAGTGGAAGTACTGAGACAATAACATTTAGTTTAGAATCGAACAATAAATAAATGAATGGATTTTAAAAACAATTTTACAACGTAGTATTTATTGCAAATTGCCTTGTCGTTAATTTCCTAAAAGTCCACAAGCTTGAACCTATCGAGCCAGTAACACATTTCCACCACTAGATAGCGGTGCAACCTCATTATTCACAGTATGAAGGTTGGAACTAATCTATTTATGCAACTCTTCAACATATTGTGGAGTCTGATTGTTGTGTTGTCTCTTTTGGTAAATCAATAAATTACAAGAATATGTATGGTTGCTAATGATCCAGATGAGGCTGTGGTAATATGTAACAACATTTAATGCCTGAAATTCCAGTTAACTCCACAAGGTGTAGTAGTTTGATCAGCTTTTGAGAGCAGCCAAGTACAGTAACATGGATTTAGAGAGTAGTAATCTTTCTATCGGCCTAATTGATATGAATAACATAAGTGAAGTTGTCACATCATAAAGGCATATCAAAGGTAGTGCAAACATATTCCTATTGGAAGTGTTGAATAAATGCTCCTATACAGGTGATGCGCTTCAGCCTCCAAGGTCAAGGCAATACATTTATGCACATGTTGATCTGGTGTCATGAATGTTCAATGCTTTTAAGATTGAATGGTTGGTTTCTGATCACGTAACAGCCGCTCTTCTTACACAAGGAAATTCAACTGCTCTTCTTTTCTTTGGAAAATGAAATGCACTTTAAGGAAACTCCCTTCATTTGATTTCCAACCACTCCACCTCAAGATTCTTCTGAATGCATCCTGTTGTATCAGCGTTTCATTGTCAGCGAAAGACAAAAAGTCTCGCCAGTGTCACCTTCATTTCATGAATAACACGTCTAGTTTTCACACGCTTTCGTTATTTCATAAATGTATACCACAAAAGGCCAATGTGTTTCATATCTTTTTTTTTTATTTCATTACATAAGAACATACATACAAAGCAAACTTTATAATTAAGAGTTTATGAAACTCACAGCACATTGTCTGTAGAAATAACACAATCCCTACAAACATTTACAATTAACTCTAGTATAGAGTTCTGATTATACCTAAGAAAACCCAAACTCCCATTCAGAAAAAATACCAACATCCAAATTGACTCACACCTTACATACCCACAGCAGATATGTACACATTCGTAAAAAGTTGCAACAGTCTCCAGATCATTCGAAATCAGATTAGACGGGGGAAATTATACAGGGAAAATTATGTGAGATGATGTGAGACGTTGTAGAGAGGATTCTGGTTGGTTGTGGAGTTCAACCCACATAAAGTAGGCTTGGAATGCAACACAAAAAAAAAGGGAAATAAAAACAACAATGTACCAATGTTTCTACTTCTACCTATAGGGGATGCCAGGTTGTTGGAGGAGGGTATACAAAGCCGGTTGCTTTCAATTTCCAATCCTGGCTTCTGCTTTGGTGTGTTGATTTGTCTGTCCAGGGGCCAAAAAAAAAAAAAGAGTCTTGGTTTTCTTGCTCATGCACCACCGTTGATCCCCACTCATCGAGGAAACAGTCCATTTTTTCTGTCTTTTCTTCTTTAAACCCTCCTCCTCCTCCTTCTTCTTCTTCTCCTTTCCCAAATACCTATCCCACCCTTTCTGCCCCTCTTGTCCTCTTGCCCGGAGTGAAGTGGAGACATGTGTTTCCCTGCACCTGCATGGAGAGAAAGGAAGAAAAGTGAAGTCAGATCTCTCCCTCTCACCCGTTCTCCCTCCCTCCCTCCCTCCCTGCAGAGGGGAGCAGACAGACTGGCGCCTAGCATGGAACTTTCATTAACCCCAGGCAGATAGCAATGAATCCGCTACACATTCACTGGCCTGTCTAATTGGCGACCGCAGTTAATGTGGAGGGCACGGAGACCTTCGCCTCAACAAAGCAGACACTATTCTCGCTGCTATTAAAAGTTTTATTTTTAAGCTTTTTTTTTCTTCATTTTGTAAGTTAAAAACAACACACTGTTGTGATTCTAAGCGAGTGTTCCGAAGATATATGCCGTGTCTAAACACATGCGTCTTGTGATTATAGCCATTTCCAGGGAAGACATTACGATCCTATATCATAAAATCATAAGTACATACCGTGATCTGCTTTCATCCTTAATGGCACAACCGCCCTTCTTCTTTGGAGAAATTGCGAGCAAGGTCCGCAGTCTGGATGGAGAGCAAAACGAAGCAGAGTTAGACGCCGGCAATACTCTTAATGGTACTGCATATAAACAATAACTGTATGTGCGGGGGTGTAACATCTCTGCCACAACATCACATATCAGAGATCAGCATCTCCTCAACGTGATGCATGCAAGCGGGGACGCATGTTGTGTTGCAAGTGGAACACACTTTACACAATCCAGATCGACTTCAAGTAAAAAGGCAATGCATATATCTCTATAGTGCAAAGGTCTACACAAGACGTGCTGTACGTGGGTGCCAGTGCCTGGTGATGTTGAAGGACGAGCGTGAGTCCACGCTGCTGCCCGCATCTCCCCCTCACCTTTATTGACAAAACCATCTCCGGCGTGGCCGTGTCCTCCGCCTCCAGCGCGATCTGCAGGTCGAAGATGTAGTCGATAACGTGTTGCAGGATCTCCACCTGGCTGACCGACTTGTTCTGCGGGATGCTCGGCACCAGCTCCTTCAGCTTGGAGTAGCAGTCGTTCATGTCGCACAGGGCGCCCACCGGCTCCTCCAGACACGAGTGTTTATTCCGGCTGATGGCGAGACTCTGCTCCGAAATGCAGCACACGGCCTTGTAGCAGCTCCTCACCGAGCGGACGGGACTGATGGCTTTCATGGCAAAAATAGAAACAATCACAACAATACGACTCGGATTGAAGATCGAGTGAGAGTTTCTTTTCTTTTCTTTTCTTTTTTTTAGGGTTTCCTCCTCTTAAGGTCTTCTTTTATCGCTGTCCTGAATCGCTACAGTGCTCTGACAGCGACGTACGCGTAGGTCTTTATACGCTGCGCGCTTGCTGACGGCCCCTTTCTCGCACCGGGCTCTGATTGGCCCGTGACAAGAGCAAGCCGCTTTTCATTGGTCGATATCACCTTGTGGAAGCGTTGGAAAGAATGAGGAAATTAGGGCTGGGATGCCTGAAGGGGATTGTCAATCAATTAGTCGCCTCTTCCAGGTGCTGCTATTTGTTTGAAATAAACAGAAAGACGTTCTCAAAGTGGAGCACGTTGCACGTTTTGATGAATCTCCAGTAAAAAAAAAAAGGGAATACTTTTAGTTTACAAGGAGCTTATTGAACGATAGGAGAAATTGCAATGAAATATTGAGGTTTTAATTCTAGATTTTACCACAGTTTCTATCTCACTTGTACTTCAGCTACAATTCTAGAAAAGTAAAAGATACGTGTCATCATGTTCCAGGTTAGATACTCATGCATGACTTACTTTTATTGTTTGCTGTAAATCCTTCATGGAGTTTGGCAGCATGTCTGACTGAGTTGAGGAACACTTAATCAAACTTCTTCAAAACTTTATAGACAGGTATTATGATAGCCTATTGTACAATAGACATTCAATCAATGCATGTGCTTGTTTTAGGACTCACTGTGTGCATCCACAAATAAAACTGTTGAAAATAAGATATTTATATAATATAGGTAAAAGGTCAGTGGAAAGCTGGGTTATTTTCTACATTAGAACATTGCAATGAAAAAGTTATTCTGATGATCGGTCATTGGATGTGGATTTATTGACTGATTATTTATGTGTAGATAGTTTATAGTCCTTCTAACAGCGCCAATGTCTGTCTGATGAACAATAATTCAACTCGTGAAGAATATTAAAGTGTGCTTGATCCGTGCAGTCACTTATACTGCTAAACTCAAACCTTCTGTTGAGAGGAAACAGCTTTATGAAAATTATATTTTAACAACTAAAAATGTTGCTCCGCTTTAGTTTACATCAAAGCACGTCCCGTTCTGCTCCTATTTGGGTCTTATTTTCCCCTTTTCTCACAATCCTGTTTTGTAGAGGAATGCAGGCCTGAGCCAGCTGTGTGTCCTATCCCGGCCCAGCTGTGTTGATCTAACGCGCCAGTCCCAGACATGCTGGCGCCAGCCTCCCGACGTCATCCATTCACCCCAAAGCGCACTCCCCTCTTTGGCAGACGGCCCGCCCTCCCGAGTCCAGCACCAGAGGCGAGAGCAGCACAGGCGCTCAGAGATCCAATTGGATGACCGGGTCTGTCACTCACGGACACAGAGCTACGCCCCCACGCTTGCCTCCTCCCATCTGCAGTTGCACTCAGAGAAAGTTTGAGGAAAACCTTTAAAAATACACAATTGTGCAATGATGAATATGCCAACATGGCCCGGAGACGAATCTCGTGATGAAAAGTAACAGCAAAGCAGTCGACATGAGATCATAATTAAAGACAAGGCGAGTCTATGTCTAACTTTATGCCGTGAAGTAAGTTTGCCTATATGTACAGTAGTTAGATAAAGTGGTTGCTCAACGGTCCGTGGGTGCCAGGCTGTTGGCCTGTGTTCAACAGACATTTTACAACCACCGTCAACGTCTCACCAACTCTGAACTGAGCAACTATCAATTTTAGGTTAAACGGTAGGCTATTATAATGATGTCAAATTTGGTATTATGTAACCTCACATGCAAGAAAACGAGAGGATTGAATACAACAGACTATTTTAAGACGATGACTAATTACATTATGTGTTCTTATCTTCATTTTAGGCACATTTGTATGCAAATGGGCACGGCTGGAGATATCCTCCCCATTATGCAGAGGTTCAGCAGATGTTGAAGTCGCTGTCTTCATCCTGGCAATTCCTCCCCTCCCTCTCTTCCTCCCTCCCTCCCTCCCCTAATGTCCCCCACAACCATTGACCCTGTATGACGAGTCACTCACTTTAGAGCAAAGCACAATATTGAACCGTGAGACAGGACTTCGGTCCAGTGCTATTCTAAAGATATATTGTGTGAGCGGTGCAGTATCCAAACAAGATTTTGACCTTAAATATCTTTTTGAAATATGTCAAGGGGAAGTCAAATATTGCACTAAATTTCCCAGGTCTGCTGGGAAAATAATTGTTCGTATTTGCTGATCTAGCAAACTGGGCTGAATGGCACATTGGGTTTGGGATTAAAGACCTCCATGTGGAGTTGTTGATTTTGTTGATCCAAAAGAAAGCAGCGCCCCTGATTCTGGATTGATTTCTAGGAACTGTAGGAACTATTTCTACGGTATCAAAAATGCCAACAGAGTATTTTTCTCCCATGACAGCGCCTGTCTGCAGATTCCAGAGTTTTCAGTGCGTAAAATCAGTGTGTAAAACACACACACACACACACGTTCTCTCTCTCTGTCTCTCTCACACACACACGCAGTAGTGTGTCTGGGCAAGGATCAGGTGCTTGTCGGAAAGGCCCCGGACACAATCGGGTCTCTCTTTCAATGGATGGGAGAATTCCGAGCCTGGCGTCAGTGAGTCTGCCTCTCTCCCCGCCCTCCCTCTCCCTCTCCCTGCTCCTCCGTGCAGCTGGACGCAGACAATCAAGCCATCAACAATCGCCATGCATAATTAGCAGCGCCCCTTCTCTCTCTCCTCTTCTCTACTTCTCTCCCTCAATTACATTTTCAAGCCTGTGTATTTTATTGACGGGCAAAAAAAACTAAGGTCAAACATGTATTAAAATACTGTCACATAATTCTAAGCCGAAACATCTGTTTCACCTCTATGACTGAATGTGTTTCCACATGATCCGGATCTCACCCGTTCACTCATCTTTACCTCTCGAAGCACCTTCTTTCAATGTGATCAAAGTGCCTTTTTTTTCTACTGGGTAACAACAGAACAGAGTGTAGAGTAATGAGGGTCATCTTGTGAGATGAGACAGAAGGAGGGAGGGAAACCACCACACTGCCATGTGGAGAGGCAGTGTTGTATACAGAAGGGTATCTTTTTCATCCACAAGTGCAGGCCCATCTTGGCGGGGATAATTAAGTGGCAAGAAACACACTGAAACTTAATTCTTTGTATCCCTGATGTGTGTCGTGCAGGATTCCTCCTCCTCCTCTGCTCCCTGTTTTCACTCTGTCCTTCATCAAAGACGCTACAGTGCTCTCCATCGGCTTTGAACAGCCTACAGATCCAGAACCTTTGTCCCAGTGACCCAGGCGGCGACATGACATTTAATGCACATTGTTGATTTGTACTGGTCACTTGGTATTTATCTTTGAGTCTCTTGTTTAAGCTTTTGCATAATGATGTTGCCTCGTTTTTAGATGAGAGGACACCCGATGTATTAAGAAAGAAACTCACCCACGTACTTCATTCATGGATTTATTCACTCAGAACAATATGTGCCCATTGTGGCTGTTCAGAAGCAATGCAAACTCTATCCAACATGATTGAGCTTGCTATGTCTATGCCACTGTCGCTGTTTGGTTGACAGTATGGCATTACAACCCATTTGAACCGTTTGGGGATCTCAACATAATACTTTAAACATTCAAAACACACATGTGTTAGTTTTCTTTCCAGCTGTAGCACAATCCCTAAACATGTGGTCACTTGTAACACCTACGGGTCACTAGTCACAAGGAGGACTACAAAGCCGGTAATAACATTTGCATAATGATCTCTGTCACATCTGAAGGAATAACCCCGCTGATGTCACAATGTCATCAGGGTCATCTTGAATTGGCTTCAGGACAATACATTTGTGCCAAAAAGTCTGAATAACAATCTGAAGATAAAGGGTTTTGCATTTTTGCTCAACAAGGAACATTATAAATGAGATACTCCATAGTTGCATCATGGGAATTGTAGGATTGTTGGGTCTTGACCCATACCAAGTAGTACAAATCAGGATGTAGCTTCTCTCTCAAGGCAGCTTCATGGTAGTGGTCCACTAAATCACCAGGGTATTCATTTAGGATGCTTTTTAAAATATGAAGTGTGAACTGCACTGTCTGTCCCAACTGTATCTAAATACAAGTTGGATGTGAACAGAGAGGGTAACCGAGACTTCCGTATCACTTGAACATTTCAGGTAGAGTGAACAAAATCAATTTGTGTAAACACAGCCTACTGAAATAATGGCAGTAAATACAAATTGGCAACGTGGTGCTTGGAGGTACAACACCCCTTAAACCATAGTATTTCAGAAGTCAGTGGTATAGGGCAATAGTTTACCACCGGCGCTGGCTGCCCATTAGGGGAACTTTGCTGTTGTTATTACCACGTTGCCAGGTGGCCCTGTCTATGTCCTGGTGAGATTTTACAGACCTCCATTGATTCCTGCATGGCCACACAACTGAATTGCAGGTCACAGAAGGCCATAAAGGGCCAAAACAAGCTGACTGTAATGTTCAGCGTTGCAGGCAGAGGCTGCCAGCTGTTGGTCACACTATTGTTTTGTCGTTTTCTTCATCCCTGACTGGAACAGTCCGTTTATTCCGCAGCCCACCAATGAGGATAAACATCTGGCTTTGTGTAAGCATAGTAAAGGCCAGACTCGGTGATGGTGGTTGGTGGAGGCGATGGTGAACTGATTAGTCATAACACCTTACATCATTTATCTCAAACAACTTGGAAGACTCTTAAGAATTTTAAATTCTATATGATCACTATTGATTACGAAATACATTTATTCAGGAGAGACATCACTGCCGTCTTCAGCCTGTCTAACAGGCTGTGAGGCAGTCCGACTCAGAATGATTATTTACAGCCGACAGTGAACTTGCTGCTGTAGTCCTCCACTGGATGACCATTAATGGAAGCACTTCAGGCCCTAAAATTCTCTTTATGAAACCATTCCTCTGTTTTTAAACCAGTAAATAAACACAAAAATCAAGTTTTCTGCAAACAGCACAGTGTCATCCCCACATTTCCAGGAAAGAAAGATTTGATCCACATCCAGTCTTGAGCTTTCAGCATGGATCTACATCTTTAAGCGTTAACCCAAATCAAGACCATGCCACAATTTGCAGATGACTACCAGATGATAAGCATGATAATTAAATACTCTTGTGTAATTGCTGTTCTTACTGTTGTTCTGCGAGTGGGACATTTGTGGTGAATACACTTTAAACTCGCCTGAACTAGAATTTTGACCTTGTAATTACCGACTGTCTGGGTCAATTCTTTGTGAGACCCCACACAGAGCATGGCATGACACCAAAAGTGTTTAAGAGTGGGATCCAGATTCTTTATTAAACTTTCATACCTCCAAATTAAGTCTATTTTGGTTGCTGAACTGCTCTTGAATATAATGAAAGAAAAAGTAAGAACTCGGACTGCAGATTGATCAAGGGACCAAAGATCAAGTTGGTTAAGGAAACTCAAGTTGATGGAGGAGATACCTGCAAGTTGCAGTGGAAGGAGACAACTGAAACGAAACAAAAGCGATCCAAAAGTCTTTTTCACCAAGTAGCCAACAACAAATGTGTATTATGCTGCAGTGACAGGTTCAACTGGCCAGCCTGTGCTCATCTCTAATTTGCTCGCAGACCCCACACAACATGAGTTCATGCGGGTGTCTTTGCGTGGAGACGACGTGGGCCGTGGGAGCAAGATGGAGAGATGCAAACAGGAAATGTGTATGATCAGGAAGCCCAAAGAAGAGATCCAGCTGAGAGAGTTGAAGAACATTAGTGTGGAAAATGACTGCACGATAAACTCGAGGGCGAGTGACAGAAAAGAGAAAGAGACAGAGACATCTTTGTTCAAAGTCGTATATACTATATTCACCTTATGTACGACCCAAAATAGTTTGTGAAAAAGAAATGCCCGGATGGAAACAGATTAAACAAGAATACAAGACGTGAGTTTACTGGACGTACTCAAACACCTTCAGATGTGCTGTGGCTCATCACATCGTTCAATGGGGGACCGTGAGTCAGATGGCTTAAATATTTAGCACTGAACACGGAAGCTCACATACATATTGTACTCTAGAAAACACATTTACAAATAGTTATATCTATGTGATGCAGAGAAGACCTACCGCCTGAGTGTACTTAAATGGCTGCTGGTAATTGTTAATTTTGAAGGTAGTATGTACTACATACTGATTAGTATGCAGTATGTCAGCAGGCAATTTTGAACCCAATCAGAGAGGGATTGAGAGAAAGACGTGGAGGAGCCTCACAACCACTGCTGCTGCAGGGGTTCAGCTGGTCAGGGCTCGCAGAGACACACAGACAGAGGCCATTAGGTCCCTGGTGGGTATCTCTGCACCTGTGTGCGTGTGTGTGTGTGTGTGTGTGTGTGTGTCATGTGTTTCTAGGTCAAGTGGGTCCCTGACATCTAAGATGCGCTGCAGCAGTGACTTTCTCCTTCTGTCACTGGCTTTGTACTCTTTTAACACTTTGTCTTTTGTCCGTCTCCACCCTCTACACACAGACACACAGACACAGACACACACACACACACACACACACACACACACACACACACACACACACACACACACACACACACACACAGACATGTACAATTATACGTAAGCATGCATGAACACACATGCACATGCACACACTTGCCACTCCTCATCTCTCTTGTCTCCTCCTTGTGCTGCTAATGAATTGAAACAGTGGGGACGGAGACATGATACACAGAAGATTCCCACCACTCCCACACACACACACCCTTACCCTTTCCTAATCTGGGTCAGTGGTGCCCCTCTTGGTCACCCCTGTAGGAGCCCTCCAGACGGAGGGGGCAGAGTGGGAGCAGAGAGGTCTGGGCTCTCAGTGACCTGATTAAAAGCTCTTCCACAGACTACTGAGCTCCGTAACCAATCAAAAACAACACACTCCATGGGCCTTCCTACTGGACTGTCTCTCACTCTGTCTGGTTGTCATAAACTTGTCTGCTTATATGCTTTCTATTTAGAGTGATTTATATTCTCATATTGTACTTTTTTGTTCACCCCCCCCCCATGTCTTTCCAAACACTAACATAAACCCTTTTCCTCTGAAGTGGCTTATTAATCATGGCGGTGTGACGTTCACGGCAACATGTGATGGTCATAAGGCTTCAGGGAAAATGGACACTCTGCCAGCTTGTCAGCTACGCATTGCCATATTCAGCTGGGCTTTATGGAGCGAGTCCAAATTGGCTTTTGTGTGTGGGAAATCATTAAAAACACATCACGTTACTTACGTTGTAATGGCCTAGTGTGTTTGTCATTTGCTGTGGGAGTTTTTAAAACTTATTGCTGTTCTTGTTGGGTCCATGAACAGTTTCAGGCCATGACCCAGATCAATATGATGAGACTCATTGCACCTCAGTCACCGCTGTGGTTGTTGCTTATGAGAAGCTGGATCAACAAAAAAAACATTGCAAATCTCTGTATTGTTGCTGAGAATAAAAGCTGAAGTAACCGAATCATGAGTCATTCCTATATCTGTTTATCCATGTCTGGTCTGTGTGTATTGTTTTATGGACACTTCCTGCTAACATTCTCTGGCTACTCTGTAATTTACTGAAAATATACTGGCACCACTGTGTTAAGAGTCTGGTTAAAGTGGAGGGTCAAAGTCACTCATGATTTCTAAAAATGTCGCTTCCTCCAATTCCCTAGAATGGCCAAAAGAGGAATATGGCCAAACCTGGAAGCACTTAGGTTTAATGTTATTTGTATGGCAAGACAGAAAAAGACACAGAAATTCACACAAAACTAATGCATATGTGAAAAGATATGTTAAAAGGTTGGTTCACCTAAATGATGAAAAAAGAAAGAAAATAAATCCCATAAACAAAACTATCATTTGTTGCATTGGGTTGGATGCAGTAATCATAGAGAGAGTGTCCTGGTAGTTGAGTTGTTCCGACATTAGCACTGCGTTATGAATATGAATGTGGTCAGTAATACCAGGGCAAGAACGCACATGGTACAGTGGAGTAAAAACATTTTTAAAAACTGAAATTGACCCTGGTTCACTTTGTTGTTTCATGCACCGTCATCCATCAAAGCTTTAGTCAGTCAAAGACCAAGTCCACAATTCTGTTAGTATTATTAACCTAAACACTGGGCAGTCGTTTGGCTTCGGACAAGCTGTTAAACTTCTCGATGTATTACTCAATCTGCCAGTCCTGGATCCTATTTTGCTCTCTCACATATTTTTCATTTTTTAAACACCCGCTTAGACACAACGTTCCCAGTTTGAGGAAGGAACCTTTGTGATATGTCATCAACCTCTTTCTTTGTTTCCCGTTTCTGTTCGCATACTCTCACACGATCGTATTAAAGTCAAGAACACTGGAAACAAACTTAAATACAACATAACTTCAAATGTGTCTGTATGCCAGGAAACCTTTGGGGTTGTAAATGATTTATTTTAGTAATTTAGATGAATCGACCTTTTAAAAGCAGCCAGAGAAATAGTAAAGGATAGAGATAGCGACCACTGGGACGGGCTGATGACCTCAACACAGTGAGCTCAGATAAAGACGTGCACTTCAAACACCATTGATAAGCTTCACAGTGAAGGACGCAGAGCAGCTCCTTTGGCCAAAACAAGAGATAGGCCTGACAAAGCCCGGTTCATGCGAGGTGAGGATTAGTGTTGAACTGATAGAAATCACTGCGTCTCTGCATTGTATTCACAAGAGGCAAAAGGGAAAATATCTTTTTCCTTGGGAGTTTTATGTTGAGTGTCTGCAGAGGATAAGAGGATTCAGTCAAATGGTCCATCCCTTTATCTAATCAGTGTTAACACAGTCAACAGTGGCATTTTGTAACTGAATAGGCCTCAGCCTAACTTGACAGACAAGCTATGACAATGTTAGTGGTCAATCAAATGTGTGTGTGTTCATTCACATCACAGCAGCCCTATAATGACTGTTTAACAACCCGAGTAGTGCTCACCTGTGTCAACGCGTAGAGTGACTGAGTTAATTATTGTCCTCCAGTCGTCTGTGAGGCCTCGGAGAGACAGAGAGATTACAGAGGACAAACTGGAGATCGGATAAACAGAGAAGCTACTTTTCTTCTCAGCTGCAACGCCGATCGATCTCGAGATTTTTGAGTTAAACTCTGCTGTTTGAGCATCACAGATAAGCAAAAGCGTCAGCGCTTACGGTCGCTTCAGATTATGTTCACAAATGACTTTTGTGTTGGAGCCAGATGTGTGCCCCCCTCTTGTTAGGGAGGCAGATGATTCCACCCTCCCCGACCAACAACAACACTCCAATGTTAGGCTAACCTCCTGGTGACTTTATCGCAGCATCTGGCAAACGTTAGGCTTCACCTGAACCCACCGTTTATGCTGTAATCTGAGCAGCGTTCTTACAGATGCGGCTTCAGTAGGCAAAGCTGTGTGTGTGTGTGTGTGTGCGTGTGTGTGTGTGTGTGTATGTGTGCGGTCATGTATGTACTTCTGCATCTGTGTGCTCTCTGGGCTCAGCACCCCTCGCACGGGTTTAAAAAGACAATTGCTCGGTTCAGGATGGGAACCAAATAAGCCGGTGCAGGCACAGCAGGGGAGCTCTTTTCACTTGCCGCACAATAACCACCCAGCCCCAGAGAACACATCGCCTGGCTTGCCTCATGAACGCACAGCAGTGACAGTGTACCGCGCACGTGGTCGAGACGGGTCTATGTGTCCTTTTGTTAGCAGTGACTGATAAGTGAAAAAAACCCCAGACAAGACCTTTAAGACAATAATACCACACTCCCTGCACAGCTGGCATATTTTCTGAGAAGCTATTTCCTGTAAAAATTCTGACACGGGAATAATGATGGCTTTGATTGGGCCCCAGTTAACGGGAGGCACTTCCTGTTCCTTTGTATTGGTTTCATTGTGAGGCGATGTGGTGGGAGGGGGAGGAGGGGGGCGAGGCAGGGTTTGAGGGAAACAGCTGCTGGAGATGACACAGTCAAGAACATCCCTGTGACCCCCACCCCTACACACACACACACACACACACACACACACACACGCACACACGCACCCGCACACGTGCACTTTCACCTCTTGTATTGTTTGGTTTCAACCTGATTTCCTAACTGTTGACCCAGTTAAATCTTGTCTTAACTACCAGTGTGTGAGTGGAGCAAATGGAGACATCGCTTCCACAAAGGCAGGAAGTGACCGTGAAACATTTGCTCTAAATTCTCAAGAAATGTTACTCAGAGATCAGCCTACGGGCCATCATGGCATCTTAAAGTTAAAAACCATCACCTTTGATCTAGAGTCCAGGCCAACAAGACTATCAGACAACAGCGGTAGTGCACCCAATTACAAGAAAGCATGTAATTCAGAGAATATTTTAACCTGCAAGGAAGACCAGATGAATCAAAATGGAGGCAGTTTGTCAAATTTGCTACCAAAATAACAAATATTTGTGAGCACAAAATAACTCAGTTTTGAATTATTTCTTTTGCCGCAAAGAAACTGATAACAAGTGAGCTGTGAATGAGGATTCAACAGCATTGAGGATAAAACTAAATATATCTAAAAAAACCCACAGTTAAACCAAACATTGCTCAACTCTTGAGTGAGTGTTTTTCTGGTTTATCAAATCTGTTATGAAATGCCGTGAAAAGGTTTGGGTTTGTCTTGTTTGCACATTTCTAAGAGAAGTCTAACTTGTTATCTCTGAAGGAAGGTCTGTGGTTCTCGAGTTAATTGCTGCAGAACACAGGTGAACGTTGCAGTCACTCATCTTTAAGAAAACCTGGCACATACCTTCGTTATTTGATTGCACGCACATTAACATGCATACATGCCTTTATGCATACACACCCACATTTACTATCTGAGTGAGATTTTCCATTAGTGTTTTTGCAGAGATCACAAGTTGTTCTGTTTCCTGCCACACAGTGTTTCGCTACAGAAGCTAACCAGTGTTCATGCTCTCGCTGCTCAGCTTTAAAGATGATAACTGGAAAATCATCAGCACAACACATACCGCCCACCACAAACACAGATGCATGAACACAAACACCGTTACTGTTCATCTCTATTTTTGCACTGATTATTTTCCTCTTTTTTTTTCTCTCCTCGACTTATTTGTTTGTTTTAAATTTTTCTCTTTTCTGGACTCATGTATTAGCTTTCTCTCACCTCCCTCTCTCTCTACCATTCATCTCTTCTTTTTATTTTCTCTGTCACTCCTCTCATTTCTCTCTAGAGCAGTGGCAGTCTCTGAGGAGGGCTGATGTGAGTCCAGATGTTGCAGTAGACTGGCTGGAGACAAGAAGGGCAGAGGGCTCCCCCATACCCTCTTCTTCTCTCCTCAAGCTCATATTATGTAGCTGCTATTTTGATGTTTTGCTGGATCTCTTTGGCTTCTGTGCTTTCACACACTCACAGTCTTTCTTATGCCAAAATGTAATATGAACAAACAACCTTACTAAAGAACGACAATTATCATTTTCAATGGAAAGATATTGTGCTCCATATAGCATTTGTTGATCTATTTGGATCCTCATTAGCTCGCAGTACAACAGCTCCTCTCTCTGTGGTTCATAGAAAACATTACTACAACCACAACATGTGATCGTTTTAATGTGAAAGTCTACAAATAGAACACACTTCAACCCTCACCCTCGTCTCTACTGTCAGCCAGAATAGCCTTTTGTCGGAGAATAAAGATCCGAACATTAATAGTGATTTAAATACATATTCAGAATGTTCGCCTGCTGGTAGTGTCTATCTTTAGTTGTTGTTGTGTATGTCTGCCATATGACCTCTCACACTGTCCATTTCCAAACAAATGTTGAAGTTGTTGTCTTCACATGAGGCTTTATGGGTCAGGTCAGGGGTCATCTCGCCTCTGAAGACACTATATCTCTGTATGTGAACATCCATCAATCACTGTGGATACAATGTCACCTTCCTCACCTCTTGTCCCATACTGCATCGCTCCTCCTCCTCCACTGTCATTCATTTGTGTCCTGCGTTCACTCACCCGGTCCCCTCCCTCGACGGCCTCGCTGGGTCTCCCCTTCAAAGCGAGCATTGATCACCGGCGGACACAGATAGACATTTAAGAGAGTTGTAATCTGTGTCAGTGCAGCAGCAGGGGTCACACTGTGAAATTAGGCTGCATGCCGGGGCTAATTGATCTCAGCGGTTACTACCGTGCATCGTTGACCACGCGCGTTACTTAGCATATCTAAGGTGCTGATAAGATCCAGTGTGTGTGAGTGTGTGTGTCACAGGTAGTTTGAAGTAAAAATAACAAACTGAACAACGTGGTAGGCGTTAGATAAGTGGAGGAAAGTGTGAGTTTAGCGGTTTCAAGTGTTATTGCTTTACGTTACGGGAAAAGAGTCCAGCTTTCAGTTTGCTGCCATAAAACAGAAACATGTTGATTCTATTTAATTAGACCAAAGTGCGATTGCCTGGCTGTTGTTTGTGAGAGAACAGTGAGTTTGGAAAGAGATGCAGTTTGCCAAACCTTAGCTTACACAAGTACAGAACACACACACACACACACACACGCACCGACACACACAGAAATATATCAAAAGGAGCTGGCCAGTGTTAATAAGTCCTTGTCACAAAGGAATAAACATAGAAGCCACATGAAAACACACTCTCGGACAACTTTTCCCCTTAATGTTGTGGCTGTTTTCCTCATATAAGAGACCACAAATCCTCTGCAATTCAATTTCATACACGTCACTCTCTAAATAGACTGTCCACATTATCTTTACAGCCACACGAAGAACACAAATTCGATCCACACAAATTCTATTGTATTCAAAGATCACATTAGGTAGCGAATGGGCATTTTGAAATGGCTGCTTGATCCACTTTGCTGTAATGAGAGCACACTGATGAGTAATGCATTAGTCGGGTCACTTTTAGAAAACTTGTTAGGACTTGTTTCATTTCACCTGCTGTGACCCGACATCTCCTGGATATTATTAAGAAGCAGCTATTTTGGATTTCCTGTGAGAATTAGAAAACACAGAATAAGGCCACAGTTAGAAGTTCATATAGCTCTTTAACAACTGACACACTTGTTAAAATGAGACTATGGAACTTTTGCTGAACAGCAGTCATGGTGGCTGCAAGTCACACTTGCAGGAGGAGTGTGAACACTAAGACAGTTTCACACAAGTTCAATAAAACTCACAGAGTCAGCCAAGTGATTTGGTAGTGTCAGTCGTACAAATCGAATGTTTGCTAACATTAGCCGCCGTAAGAGAACCGTTTATTTTTTTAAACAATATGCTCTATTCTACAGCAAATGTTTTGACATCTACAGAATGAAGTGAAGCGTATTGAGAACTAATCTACGGTCTTCTTATCAAATAACCACAAGTCGGACCGACATGCTGAAGGGGGTTATTACGCATGTCCAACCTTATACTTGAGACCAAATTGGCAGGCAGACAGACAGGCATTCTCAGCCTCCTTTGCCCATCTGGAGTAAAGGCTCTGGAGTTGCAACAGTCAGGATGATGACTTTAATAAATGTGTGTGCATGGTGTGCTTGGTGCCCCTGTGCTCCCTCTTTCCTTTACTGCAGTTCTCTGCGGCTTGACCTTCGACCTGGTCATCTGACCCTCCCAGTGCTGACCGCTCCTTGGTCGTCCAGCTGTGAAATAGACTGTGTGTGTGAGCACATGTGTGCTGTCCCGACATACTGAAGGAGCTCTGTGCACTTTCAATGAAAACGCCTGATAGATTTGTTTGTCTCCTCGTGGAGTGGGTTCTCGACGTGGATTCCTCTCGGCGTATTTGCTCACACGTAAATCTGCATTGTCAAAAAGTATTTCTACTGCGCCGCTTTTCCAATTCTTTATTTCCCCCAGATTCCTTGCCCCCTCTGCAGAAGGACAGAGGAACTGCAGACTGGTATGGACCAAACACAATTTCCAATTTGGTATTTGATACTCAGGATTGGTGGTAGGCGACTGTCACACCAGAAATATGTAAATCAGTTGTAATCAAATCACAATAAAATGATTTTGGTTATCCCTAAAGCTCATCGTTTTTCAAGCACTTCATTTCCGTTCTCGGAGGAGATGAACATCAACATTTGACACGGTCTTTTATAAAAATATGATATGCAAAGGGTTGATTTATTAAATTAAAAGGAATGTATAAGATTATTGTCAGACCTTGACCAGAGAAAGGAAACAGAGCACACTGATTTCCGTCACATGTGGCTGATGCAGAAACTTTACATCACACGTCTTGAACAGAATAATACCTTTTTAAAGGGCAGTTCCTGCAACTTTGTGGATACAGGGTAAGCCTGTGGATGCTAAGCTACTGTGCCTAGCGAATCCTGCCTCTCTATTTCTTCCCACATCCTTCTTTCTATTTGAACTCGTCGGGTCCCCAGTACAGCACACAGGGCCCCCTTTTCGTCTCCTCCCATCCCTTGCTCTTTCTCTCCTTCCTCTATCTTTCTCTCTCTCTCTTCCCCCCTGCTAGGATCCCCACAGCTGCGCGGACCAGGTGCGTTCCGCCCCGACACACGCACACTGAGACACACACACACATATATATGGAGACACACACACACACACCCACACACACCCACACACACACACCAACGGACGCAGCAGGAAATGCCTAATACCAGTTTTAGAATGATGCCACTATGCCGGCTTGACATGGAGGCTGCAGGATCTGTCACCAGAGAAGGCGACAGAGAGAAAGAGAGTAGTCTATCACAGCTGATTGGAGATTTTAAAAAAGTGGAAACTGAACAAATGAAACAGTTACTTTAAGTCTGAACATTATGTTCTAGTTTAAACTCCATAGTTGATCAAACTCATAGTTTCTTCGCCCATAAAAAGCACCTACACGTGGCCTACTTCACTCTCCATAGAGGTCCATTTTTCAGCACTGGATATCAACAAACTCAATCTCTCCTGGTACGGTCAAAATATATCCAGCTACACCTCTCTCAAGGGATCCTCCAGTAAAAGGGACCTCTGTCTGTGCAAGTGTATGTGAGTGACTTTGCACACATGTGTGACTTCATGTGTGGGTGGATGCACATGTGTTCTTAAAAAAAAGTACCGGTTATTTTGGTCTGTGGCTCACCACAGCTCACACTCTCCCCTGTCTTGTACTCATCTAACACAGCCCCAAGAGAAGAGGAGGCAAAAGAGTGTGACAGACACAGACGCAGGTGAGCAAGACAAAGACAGATAAGTAAAAGTAGAAGAGAAGAAGAGGAAGGCTGATGAGGAAGAAGAGGCATTTGTCATCAAAGTATATGACAATGTATGAGTTTCACTTAGTGAGGCCAGTACAGGGACTGGTAGCCATCACAGAGCGCTCCATTCATGTTTCCTCTCAAACATAGAAACACACAATATACTGTACATGTCTTCAGCATCTCTCAAAAATGAACTTTTATACTCACATTTGAATATTGGGTAATATATTATAATATATTACCCAGCAAAAGAACACAATTGATAAACTGGCACCTGGTATTGTTGAGCACTCGTGTACATTCATCTGTCATCAAAATTATTCATTTCTAGTCCATCAACACATTTTTTAAAGCTGTACTGTTGACATCACCCATGGTTGAGCCCTGACGACAATGAAACGAGTAGTGAGGTTTAGAATGGATTCTACATATGAACTACTATCCCTCATACTTAAGTGGAAATACATTTGAACCATTTTCAAACATAAAAGTACCTCTGGAACCGTTACTTTCACACCCAAGAATTACTCACAAAATGTGTGATCTGAGTCTAAAATCAGCCCAAACATTTAGGAGCAAATCCTGTTCTGTATATCTGCCAGCCATTTCCTTCAATAACAGCAATCCACTGTGAACTGGCACCACTGTAGTGTAATAGTCTATCACACAGTTTTGGGCTAAACACGTGCTGTCCCCCCATCATTATGCAGCCTGACGCAGATGTACTGTATCCTCCTTAGTACTCAGCACCAGCAGCACCCGCATATGAAGAACAATACAGAGACATCACAGCCTCCTAATACTCACAGTCACCCGATCTCAAAAGTTGGGCAATCAGTTGACATGCTGGCTATGGTCAACGTACTGTGTTTGGAAACACTTTAACAGTTGAGCTGATTATGTAATCCGAATAACAAATGTGTGTTTAGTTTAGTTCAATTACATTTGTTGACTTTATGTTGATCTGACAGTGAAGCAAAGTCTTAGTTTGCCGTCGGCTTGTTAGCAGAAACAACGTCCCAGATAATACAAATCCAATTTAAACTGGCTTAACTTTATTTGTAAACATTATTATGAGAAAAATGTAAGTACATTTGCTCAAGAATAGTCATATTGTCGATATATTTCTATTGTGTTACTGCTAATTAAAAAAAAAGACAAAGTATTTACTTTTAGTAAAAATAATACGTTTATTTTTTGAATGCTTGTACATGATACTAATGGAAGTCGAGCTAATAATGTAGCGGTCTGTGGAGGAGGAGCAAGTCAGAGGTCAACCTGAACAGATACAACGGTGCATCAGATGAAAATCCCTTTGCATGTCATTGTGATGGGACCTTAAGATAGGCCGCTGCACGTACACAAAAATGCATGCACACACACATACAATCACACACCTCAATGTGGCCACATTCTCACCGCGAACATTTCCATTCACTCAATGTGAGGCCAGTGTTTCCACCAGCGGATGTTTTTTGAGGCCAATGTTTCTTTGAAAAGACACAGAGGGCCTTCGACAGACAGGAGGAACCTGCATCAGCTATTTTAGCAATCGTCTTGTGAAGGATAGTTCTACCTTTCTAGAACTTGTTTTGATCCAAGCTAGTTTTCTGTTTCATCGTAGATGACAGCCCACGGCTTAAAATGTATTTTCTTTTTCTTTAGAAATTGCTTAATACAGAGAGATTGCATAGTGGCCCAAACTGAAATATCCATTCATTAGAATTAGTAGATTGGTAAAAAGTAAATAAAAAGGCACAAAATCTCTACACAAAAAGTAAACACACACACACACACACACGCACACACGCACGCACGCACACACGCACGCACACACACACACACACACACACACACACACACACACACACACACACACACACACACACACACACACACGTACACTCCAACAGGAAGTGTGGGTGTTTGGGAGCAGCTGCATGGAGAAGCGTCAGACACAGCTTCCTCCTGGTGCAGCCAGCATCTCATCTCTTTTCTCTTCCTCTATTTACTCATTTCCTTCACATCTCTAACACAGACCGAAACCTATATCCAGTCAGAAAGAGACAATACCATCATCACGCTCCATCTAGTGCCAAAAACCGAAGACAACAAGATTCGCTCTGTCGTGTTTCTGTCCTCTTCGCTCTGAATAGTGGCACACCAGCACATCACCACCTGAAAGTCTAAACATTGCACAACACTTTCCTCCGTTGAGCTCTAATCTAGGGCTTGTTGGTCGCGTTAAAACTTGGCTCTGCTCTCACACCTGTGCGAGGTGAGGCTCAGATGGACAGCAGATAAATCCAGAAAATGTGCATGGCATGAAAGAGTTTTTTTTTTTTAATTTTAAAATGTAACTGTTACATCAGAGCCTCAGCTGTTTGTCGATCTTTCATGTTGCACAATCATCTTTGGTTAAAATAGTTGACAAACAGGATATGCTGCATCTGTCACTGAGTATGTAAATGGTCCATATAGTTGAACATCGCGTCTGAATCAAGGCCAGTGGAGCTCCTCTAACACGAGACTGCACAGGTGCAAGTGCCTTAGCATTCCTTTGTTTCCCTTTCCGGTTTTCTATTCTTGCTTTCTGTTCTACACCAGTTTACATTCCCTGTACCCCTGTCCCATTCCAACCAGTATCCTCTGTCTTCTCCTTCCCTTTAGCCTCTCTCCTCAGCCCTGTTCTGTCAGCAGCACACCCCCAGTCAAGTGGTTACTGCTGAAGACACTAAGCAGTTATTTCTGTGTTTCCTGTGTGTCATGTGGTGGTAGCTCGAGCTAGCTAGCATGGCTGACAACACACAGGCTCCCAGGTGCAGAGTGTCACAGTGTGGGCCATCAGCCAAAAAGCCAGTGGTCCAGTTAGCAAGCCAACTAGGCCCTGCAGCACGTGCTGCCCTCCACCCCCACCCTGAACCCATTGCTATTCCCAGCAGAAAGGAGGAACAGGCTTGTGATATTTTCTCGATGGGAAAGAACACGCGTCTATGTTTGTCTGAGCATGCCTTTGTAGGTTTTATTCATGAAGATATAGCTGCACCAAACTAACCAGTTTGAGGAAACAGTTGGTCTCAAGGTTTTTATGTGTCATTAACTTGTCAAACTGATGCCAGTCTGGTTATGTGCACTTGTACTGCATTTGGAATAAGCTTTCTCCTCCAGAGTTCAGGGGTCAGACTGAGCCGACGCAGAAGACCTCGAGTGAAACCGGCATGCAGAGGCACCAGGCTTCACCCTCTTCCCCCAGCTCACCCCCAGGCTGCAGATGCATCGACCCAGACAAGGCTGCACTTCTCTGGGCAGCACAGAGGAACTGCTGTGCTCCGGTTTCTGGAGCCCTGATGCTCTGATTGAGACCCTGCGCCCATGCAGGAACCAGAGGGAGGGGAAGGGGAGAGCAAGGGAGGGGATGCAAACACATCTGGCATCTGCAAAAAACCATGCACACAACTTTCATATCATCATGAGAGAAATGTAAAGGCCGTATGGGAAAGCAAACTCAGTTTGGTCTGCCGCTATCACACATGCAACAGAAGATGCACACACCCACACACACATCCAATAGCGTGCCTGCTACCTCTACAATCTAGAAAAGTAATTATGTGAGGAACAGGACAAGAAGTCACAACAATTCTCCAGCTGGTAGGGCAGCACCAGAATACACCACTTTCTGCTATTGTTCTATTTACATAGCTCACTAAACAACGTTGTGTTGATGTCTAAAGAAGCAAGTTATTAAGCGCCATAGCAGCTAAAGAGGAAAAACAACAATGCTATTTCCAATAATGTTTACATATCCGGTGCTTTATACACATACGGCAAGATCTATTAAAGCCGTCAAGGGGAAGATAAGTGAAAAGCTGTGAAACGAGGACACAATAGAAAGTGTATCAGAGTGCAAGAAATTTGTGTGGGTGCACGTCTCTGCAAGGTGTCTTTTTGCGTGGGCGATGCCTTTTGCATTAGGCGGCAGTACAGGACGGAGTTAGAGGTAGTGGTTGGGACATGTGTTGATATGTGTCTGCGCGGGTATCTGTGTGTGTGGGTAAGAGCGCACAGTTCTTACAGATAAACAGCAAACACTTTTTTTCTCCATTTCAGCCGACTATTCCACAGTTCCACTCGTTTTTCTCAAGCCTATTTGCGCATCGTTGGTCGAGAATTTGACAAGAAGCAAAACGCATGCTTGTAAGGGTGTAGCAGAATGAGATATCGAATGCATGTGCACAGTGGTGTTGGTGTGCCTGCGAGCTGCCTCCTCTCTTCAGGCTGACTGAGTATAGGCCAGTGAGAGGCATAGCAGCGAGCTGGAGCGGTATGCTCTTTGTGGCCAGCTGTGGGGCCATTAAAGGCCCATCTGCAGACAATAGGCTCTGTCTGAAGGGCACACACAGCCTGGTTCCTGTCCTGCCCTGCCTCACTGTGTTTGTGTATGGATGCGTATATGAGAGTACCATGCATTTCCATGCCCCATTTTAAGCTATTACAAAGGAATACACAGAAAACATACACGTACGTATGCAGCTACTGCTAAGTGTGATTCTAATGGGTTTGCATTAAACGGTGTACAATTTCCACAGCAACTATAATGTTCTTAAATCCTTATCATTCTCTGTACTGTGCTCACTGAGGCTGGCGTCTCCTGTTGAAGACAAGTCCAACACAGATTTAATTGTGCAACTCTAACTTTCATACCATCCTCTCGTCAAAGCCGGGGGAAATCAAGATCTCTTTATTAAAAGGTTATCTCCTCTCACACGCTTGCCAAAACACAACAACATGCAAAAATATAGGCGGGCGATGGAAAACAGCTCACTGGCCCAACCACATACCAGCGGTATGATCAAGTAAGCCGCAGCTTCACATGCCCTGACACACACACACGCGCACACACACACACACACACACACACGCACACACACACACACACACACACACACACACACACACACACACACACACAGGGCATGCATGCAGACACATGCAAAAAATATCTGTCCCGATACTAAAATAGGCCTTGAGAGGTTGCACCTGCACCTGTGCCCTGGTCCACACCTACACACAGGTGTCAGGATGTGACACATACACACAGACAGAGAAAGAAAGATAGCAGAGAGGCAGGGGGAAAAACGAGAGCGTGGTGAATCACACTGCTGCGGTCGACCAAAAAGCTTTTTCTAGATATCATCTCAGTATTTTGGAGTCTAATGATGAGTGTGATTTTCATTTTTAAATAGACGTTCAGGCATTTTATAATAGTAAAATTAATGCACACGGTTTAGTAATTCCTCTGTTTTCTCGGATATGTAATTATATCATATTTGACAGGACTTTCATGCATAATTATGGGTTTGCGGGAAGCGGAGTAAGAGTTTAAGCAAAAGTGTGAGTCATATTAAATGCTTGAATGTCTGAAATGTCTCAATCTCGAATGAGTAGAGGCTCTCATGGATGCAACTGGGTGTCACACTCAGTCATACGACTATGGTCCACTCTCAAACCGGGCGAAAAAAAAGCGAGAAATCATTTAAACGGTGGGTTATCTTTAAAATATAAATGAAGCAGCACGGGTAGAAACATGTATGTTGGAACACACCGACAGAGACAAACACAAGCACGGTACATAAAGAAAAGGTTGAGATATAGTTTATTTTTTTTTACAAAGTGAGACATTAACAAAATACAGGCAGTTTAAATGATTTTACTCTTAAAATCAAGATGAGACTGCATTACATTCAAGCTGGAATTATTGTCTTTCACTTTTACTAAGCGACTGATTAGAATAAACTCTGCATTTGAGTAATAAGAAAAAGTAATGCGACGCTGACAGTAAAGTCTGGGCTCTGTCATAGTGTTCGCCTTTTAAGATGGATTTAAAATAGGTTACTAAATAGTAAAACCATTATCTGTGGTGGATTTTCTGACAATCAACCAACTTTAGAAGTCAAAGGTGTTCACATGGAGAAAGAATACTACATATTACATCAAAGTGGATGCAACAGAAACATTCTGCTTATGTGTGACGTTCTTTGAGAAACATTGCCACCTTGTGGAGTCTGATTGTAATTGCAATTCAACCAGCGCTGCAGCTGCAGGACAACCTCAAGTTCAATTATCTTTGAATTCATGTCATTTCCTTTTATGTCTAATGGAAAGCACTTTGTATTAACTTTATGTTTCACAGGTGCTATATAAAAAAAGCTGTATTATAGTGCAGACTATTGTCTTACGGTTTACAAATAGTATTGTTTTTATGTGTATTTTTTTAATATGTGTATTGGTACCTAGTAGTTTGATGTTCATGTTTAATCTTTGTTTTTAGCTGTATGTCTATTTGTATTGTATTTGGGAGCAAATTACTTTGTGTACACACATACTCGGCTGAAAAAGACAGACAGATACACATATTGAAGCTTTGATTAAAATGGTTCCTGAAGCTTAATAATGTATTTGCAATCTGACTAATATGTTATCAGGTTTCTTCCCTTTCTTTCCCTGTGAAAGGGTTTCTACTATCTTTATTTGGGTGAATTGTTCCTCATCCAATGTGAGGTCCTGGGACAGGGATGTCTTATACGTACAGATTGTAAAGCCCTGCGAGGCAAATTTGTATTTGTGTTTTTGGGCTATACAAAATAAACTGAACTAAATTATTGTGTTAGAAGACAATACCCTGAGTGATAGAATTAACCAGTGGATCAAAAAGAAAAGATTAGGATTAATCAATGTCCAAATAACAACCTTCAAAAATCCTCAATCTTTTCTTTGTCACCCCACATTTCTTCACAGCTCATCCTTCTTGTCTCCAATGGGACAAGAGACTCCGGTTCCTTTGAGGCCACAATAGCCCTTTGGGTTTTTCTTCAGATACTGCTGGTGATAGTCTTCAGCGTAGTAAAACAGCTGCCCCTCCTGGATCTCTGTGGTGATGCTACCGTAGCCTTTTTTATCCAGCTCCTTTATAGGGGACAAAATATAGAACATCACATCATTTGGAAAGAAATGCACAGTGAAATGCAAAAGGTCATGAGGTTAGATTTAAGGCGTGTTCACTTTACACATGGAGATACAGAACTACTGGCCACCTTAATCCTACCCTAATCTAAACATTCCTAGTATGCAGCATCTTCATAAACTCAGATTCTGCGGCTCGTCTCCAACCCCTCAGCCATGATATACATTCAGTACTACTTTCTCTGTTTTCTATAACTTTCTAAAAATGTAGACGCCTCTTTATATGGTTGTTGTATTGGATGTGTACTTTCAATACCTCTCACTAATACAGTAAAGAGTTTTTGCTCCACGGCTAGAAAGCAGGGTGATTGAGTGACAGAAGAAAGGAACGTATTTTTCTTTCAGTGGTGCAGCTTGCCTCTGTGGCTCTCTCTGTGGGACAAAGCATCAAAGAGTATCCGCTCTCTTTGAGAACTCTTTAAGACACTTTCATACTCACACTTTTCTTAACACTTTGAGAAAAGGCTTCAAACGCACACAAAAAAAGCACACACACACACACACACACACACACACACACACAGACACATTAATACCTCTGACAGATGTATGAAATACCTGCTGAGCTGAGTGGTTTTCTCTATCTGATAATACAAGCACTCAGTCCTCTAGATCAGCGCTCCTGAGAGACGACAAAACAACAAGTCTGAGGTGCACTGGGAGTGTCTGAGGGCAACAAGTAACTCGCATGTAGCACTACATCTCAGAACTGTGTGCAGCTCTGAGGAGCTTTGCTTTATGAGGGCGTCACTTGACAGGGTTCAACACACACCATGGCATTTTCAAGGCAGAGGAAAAAAGTATCAAAATGTCTAATAAAAGCTACTGAAAATACTGCAGAATCGTTTGCAAAAAAAAATGGAAATCACATTCTTGTCAAATATGTCAATGCAGGACTCGTGCCAATATGGAGTTGTCACTTTGAAGCTACATTGATCAATATTTTCTATATTAAATGACTCAACGGGTTTGTCATGTAAAATGTGTTGCGATAAGTTACGGAGCCCCAGAATTATGACGACAAATACCACAGTCGTATTTTTTCAAACCATTCTGTGACCTGTCTGGAGCACATTTGCGTCATCTATTATGATTATCCACTCATTTAATCAAGTTTTTATTTGTCGCCCACCTCTAACTAATACATATGAAGCTTCCCATGCTTTAAATCTCAACCAGCCTCGAGCTGCAGCTTACTTACCATTATTTTGCATTATCAATTAATCTACCAGTATGTTTCATTCTATACGAGTTGAATATTGTCATCCTATAAAAAAGTTAGAAAACAGAGATAACTGCTCATAGGTTTGTCATATTTTAGATGCTGGAGGGAGATCATTTCTTTCTTCCGCTTGATACATTACTTTACTATTGACCATCAAAATTGTCGGCAATTCATTTACAATTAATCTACTACCCTTGGTGCTTATATTTGCACTTATATCTATGTGTGAGGTGACACATCTTTTACTGATATTGTAACTGAGCTGAATATTAAAATACGGACATTCGTAGTTCGTCCTCAGGTCATCTGGGATTGCAAGAGGAAGGCAGGTTTAAAAGAGCAACAATACTAATTTATAAGAGGTAATAACATTGAAGTGAAGGGCTGCAAGGCAGTGCATCATGTTGTCCACATGGAGGCAGTGTGGTACAAGCTGTATGTGCGTGTGTGTGTGTGTATGTGTGTGTGTGTGTGTGTGTGTGTGTGTGTGTGTGTGTGTGTGTGTGTGTGTGTGTGTGTGTGTGTGTGTGTGTGTGTGTGTGCTGGAGGTGATGCAGTGGAGTCAGTAAATCAAAGCTCCGCGCCCCACAGAGAGGCTGAGGCAGCGGCTGACCTCCAAGTCCTCAGTGGCTGCCGCTACAGTGTGAGGGCTCTAATCTCCCTGCAGAAAGGACCCAACGTCCACAAAGCAGACGACAGCCAGAACAGCAACCGCACAAGCACCGGCATATTTACCTTTTTCACATGCATACGGTGTGCACTCTGACACAGAGGAACCTATTTGTCCTGCCTACATCCAACAGAATTGTAGTGAACCGGCCGACACAAGCATGGGATCTTTGTACATCATGGCCTAATTAATCAGTCATCGCCACAGAACCACTGTAGTAGCAAACCCTCCGGGGCAGAGGACGCTCCATGTGAGGAGAACACAATGTCCAAGAAAAGGTCTGCTATTCCAAGCAAACGTACACCCCCGCCCTGACATCCCCGCACAACTCCCTCGCTCTTCATCCAGCCCTTTACAGCAGTCACAACACGGCGGCCATTTTAGATCTATAAATCAGAATGCATGGCGTCATACCACTGTGTATAACCTTATGTGGCTTCGCTCTCGCTCTCTCTCCCTCCCCCCCCCCCCCCTCCCTCTCTCTCTCTCTCTCTCTCTCTCTCTCTCTCTCTCTCACTGCAGGAGCAGCAGAGGAATGAAGGTAAGTATGTGGACTGTAAAAAAATGTCAAAGATGGAGGAAAGAAAATTTCAGAGAGGTAGAGCTAACGGGATGCCCTCAAGTTGGGCATTTTCATGCTCGTGGGGAAGATGTTTAGACGACGGCTACATAGAGGGAGAGAAATGTGTTCCTCTGTTTGTATGTAAGGATTGAAACGAAGGGTCGTGAATACAGAACACGTAAGGTAGAGTTCAGGGTGTGTTTCTGTGGATATTAGCGTCACTGTGGGGACACAAATCACGTCACAGACACATTATGGAGTGTCACTTTCCATTTGGTGACAAAAAGCGGGTCCCCACGAGGGAAAACCGTTACATTGTGGGGGTGAAGACTTGGTTTTTGGTGACGGTTAGCGTTGGGATCAGTCATGAACTGCTTATGCTCAAATTACAGAGGAATGAATGTAAGCCAATGCAATGTCCTCTTCAGTGACAAAAACATGTTTGTGTGTATGTGTGTGTGCGTTTTTTAAGGGCTGAGTTCACTCAGCCCAGTCAGCCCTTCCTTTCTTCACGCCTGTCGGAAATACTCTCCTGTCAAAGGCATGGCTGAACGGGTGCATCTCTCTCTCTCTCTCTCTCTCTCTCCCCACCTTTCTCTCTCTCTCTCTCTCTCTTTCTCAGCACAGACCACGGCTTCGTGCTATGAGGTCCTCCTCGCTCTCCAGCCAAGCGAGAGAGACCCCTCTCGCCATCACTATCGCCAGAGAGACGGCCTCAGGACACAAATAGGACGTGACACCCCGAGAGAGAGGGTGGAGGTGGAGGAGCAAGAGAAAGAAGAAGAAAAAGCACTCTCTCCTCTCGTCCTACCCCACTGCCTTGTCTCTCCTCTCCCCTCGGAAGGCCTACGGCTGCAGAGTGGTGGGGAAGAGACGCACATTGACATCGAGTTTGTGACAACCGATGACTCATGGTGAAGACATTTGAAGAGGAATATGACCTCAATTCAGTGATATATTTAATCATCTCATAGTCCATTCCTGTTACTGGTGTGTGGTTATCGCCTCATTTTCTATCCTTATATGAATTATTTCTTGGAGTATTGAAGTACTGAGAATGTTTATTGTAAGCAAAATTGCAATGCCTTGATGTAAAAATTACATCACAAGCATTAAGTCCTACATTTATAATTTGACTTGACGAGAAGAACAGAATGATCCATTAGTTAATTGAAAGATGCCTATAAAGATGTCAAGATACAGAATTATTGGGGAATATAATTTTATAATGCATTAGTGTGTAAACAGTGTTTAATTGTATAGTTATATTTAACTATATTATATACTTTTCTAATCTAGAATACTGCATACATATCATAAACTGATTCAATGCCTTGCATGTAAAATATTGATCTGACTACATCTGCCAAAAACTTTGGTAAATTTATACAATTATGGACAATATTCCCTGTGACATTATAAGTAGAGCAGAAAGTAGAAATACAATTAAATGCATAAGTCACTCAAAGTTATACTTAAAAAAAGGACTTAGAACTTAAATGTACTGAGAATATAAAGACAAATGATTTAAAGGTTACTACGAACTCCCATCTGCACGGATCTAGAAACAGCGTCGCCTTCACTGGAGCTGCGCACCTGAACGCTGGAGCACATGAAGCCCTTCAACATCCTAAAAATGTAAATACACTTCGAGGACTGCCAGAAGCAAAGTTGCTCCGCGTGACAACGCGAGTACCAGATAGACCGACTCTGCCTGCTGAAAACACACAAAGTGAGCTGACATGATACTTATCGACTGGTCCCCACGCTTGCCCTCCATGACCTCCCAGAGATAGACTGAGCGATAGTGATGGAAAGAAGACGAAGGAGGAAGACGGACCGGGAGAGAAAGCGACAGAGAGATGGTGCAGAGACACGCAGGAAGAGATGGAGCGAAGTGGAGTAGAGCATGGGAGATTATCCAGAGGCTGAATGAAAACACGTAGTGAGGTGATGAAAAAATAGAGACGAGATAACGAAGACATTGTGCTTCATGTTACGTAAAAAGCCAGATATGTAAAACATTCTTGTACATGGTGAGCTAAAGGATGCGTGTTCCCTCCGTGTGTTTGTCTGCACAGAGGATGAAGAGTTTTTCGTTCTTGCCCTGCTCTGTTCATCTTTCTCTTTTTCAGCGCGGGTCAGGCATCCATTTTAGCTGGGCTCTAATCTTCAGTGAGCGCTCCTACATTTTGTGAGCGAGGAAGCCAACACTCCTACATTTTGAGAGGGTGAGAGTACGCACACACTTTGGTCTCTGAGCGAGGCGCTGCGTGCTCCTACATCGTTATTTTTTTGTTTTGTTTTATTTCAAGGGCAGACAACAAGTAGCTCAACATCTGAAGGCGGTAAAATGCAGACTTCTTGTGAAAACATTTCAGCTGCACTGTACGCAGTATCTGAAGATCAGTATCTCACTCAGGGATGGGCGTTCAGCTTCTGGCAATTAAAAACAAATTTGTGAACAATATAACTGTTATATCTGAGGCAATACCACCTTGTAGTTTCGTAAGAAAGATGTTATGTTGCGATCGATCAGTTCGGCAAACGGCAAAAGGATTTCCATGTAAAACACAGACAGACTTTTAGATGCGGGAGCTGGGGAATAGCTGGAAGGGTAAATCTGACTTTTGAAGACTTTCCAAAACGAAGGACGTGAGCTCGTGTGACTTGAAGCCCGATGACAAAACCTGCTGATGCTGTGCCCCGTTTTATCAACCCCCGGGCTTCTCCTCAAGATTTTTTAGCCCCAAACGATCCCCCCCTTTTTTTCTTCCAGCCTTCACCCCTGTGCACCCCCCTGCTTCCCCCTTTCAAGCTCATTAAGTTAGGATGCCTTATCAGAGGGCACACTCACCCCTCCAAGGCCCGACACACATGCATGTGCATGCACACACACACACACACACACACACACACACACACACACACACACACACACACGCACACACACGTGATATTCAAGCTGGCTTGATAAAGACTATTGTTAATACATGCACACACACTCATCTCTGTCTCACACACCCATATTATATGGAGAAAAAGGAGGTATAGAAGCCCCGTACCTCCATTTTTTTCTTCTCCAAACCCTAACCCATCTCTCCCCGACCCCCACCACCGCCCTGCACTCTCCTCCTAATCAACTCTTCCCATCCCTTCTCTCTCACCCCCACTCACCCAGCTCTGGGGAGACACATTTTAGCAGAGAGGGAAAGATGGAGAGAAAGAGAGAAGGGGAACGAGGGAGAGAGAGACGGGGGAGACAGAGGGAGAGAAAGAGATTCACTCCTCCTCTCTGCTCTGCTGCCACAGCGGCTTGACTACAGAAGCCTTTGATGTTCTGCAAATTTCAAATTTCATTATAGAGAACCCCCTTCTCCTCTCCCCCCTCCCTCTCCCTCTCCCCCCTCTCTCCTCCCCCTCTCTGCTCTCGCGCTTAAACAAGCTTTTCTGCCTCACTCTCCCACACCCCCACCCCCAATGCTGAAGTTAAGAAACTGAAAGCCCTGCAGAAGAGACTCTTCATATGGGTTAATTATTCATTGGGCTCTGCTTGTATGTGCCAAATGTATGTCTCCGTGTGTGTCTGTACGTACATGTGAGTGAGTGTGTGTGAGTCATGGGCTGGCAGTGGGGTGGAATCTGGATTTTGTGATGCCTGTCTTATCTCCGATCGTCTTGGATCGCCTCCACCCACGCTCTCTTGTCACTCTACCGAACATGCACTTACTTCTCCTGATAAGAGAGCGCTGGCCTTTTCGGATAAAAACGCACACACACACACACACACACACTGACACACACACAACCTCACGTGCACAGACAGACACACAGCAAGACCTTCCTCTGTACAGATGCCATTTCCAAGCCAGGGCGTTTTTTTAGACTCAGCATCAATGCGGCAAGGCAACCATTTCAGGGCAGGAAGCTGCCATTTTGGTTCAGAGCGTGTCAGCTGCTTTGAGAAGATATGTGTCCCAGTGGCCCTCAGATGAAACTGGGGTGCCACTGAAGTGGTTGACAGATCGGTGGCGTCAGCAGCGTTTGTGGGGAGAGAGAAGGGGAGAACGAGGGAAAAGTCTGAGTGCTGTTTCGGCTTTGGATGTTTCATAAATGGGTGTGTTTTTTGAGTGTCTGCTGTAAACTGGGTTACGGTTCGCTTCTTTCCTCTCGCGCGGAGGTGACAGGAAAATAATGCTTGATATAAGACTTTTTTGGTAACATGAATGCATTACAACCGTAGCAGTTTATTCAGTATTTAGAATGTATGTCGCAGTCATTACATATCTTTGACGTACATTGTTGTTTTCAGAAAAAGTTAGGTTACTAAATAAATAAATGACATCAATTGTCAGCGGTGCCATGAATATTATTCAAAGGTTTTCAACACACAGCAAATATTTCTATACTGCATGGATTGATAGATACAAGAACAAGTTTACCAGGGATTTAACAGCATTGTAAGCTTAATAAAATAAGTTAAATATTACCGATTGTCTCATGAAAACAAGATCAAGCAACTGTTTATGGATTTGATTGTTAATATTTTTTCCAGTCTTCCTTTGACATTTTACCTCACAGACCATTTAGTTGCTGGTTATGTTGGCTTAAAGTTGAGTTTCAAAGTTCATTACATGATTATTGTAATATTCAATAATTAAGATATATTAAATATTATTTCCATTTGAACATTCACACTCATGTATTAAACTCATCCTCTCCAGTTGTGATTTTGATTGTAAAAACTGTGATTAAGAATTGCTCATGAACCTGGATGATGTGAGTGCGTGTGCGTGTGTGTGAGTGTGTGTGTGTGTGTGTGTGTGTGTGTGTGTGTGTGCGTGTGTGTGTGTGTGAGGGGTCAGTCAGTTGATAACCTGTCAGTCAGTCAGGCCCTCTGATCTGATTGCCTCCCGCTTTTTATTTTTTTCCCCCTCCATTTACCACCTTCCTGGTCTCAGCTGCCACTTCTCTTTGACCTCTGACCCCAGCCCAAGGCCAAAGTTGGGAGGTTGTCGCCGTGGTAACATGAACAGCCTCGTGGCTCATGACTGCTGACCCCGGGATCCCTAAGTAAGCATGACGATCATAATTTGCTCCCCTCCGCCCCCTGCCAGCTTGTTCATGAATTCCATTTCGAGAGGCGAGGGATGAACAAACGAACGAGATGCAGGGATCAACGGATAGATGGACTAATGGATGTAGGGACGGACAGATGGACGAAAGAACAAAAGGGAGACGCGTGTGCCACAGAAAGGACACACTTTTGAAATGAGTTTTGATGACCTAATGACCCTTTTCCTCTCATTCACTTTACGGAAGAGAGCCACCCATTGGATGGAGATGGAGATCAACTTAACAAGAGGTGGCTTTGCTTCACTAAACAGCATCAAACTCTAAGAGGTCACCACTCCAGAGACGGACGTTTTATTCTTATTCAAATAACTGGGACAACTCCAAACTACAGCTTAGTGCTGTTTAACGCCCCTCTCCCGAAAAAAAGGAATTACCAACATGATACAAAACACAAACATTTACGAGTGAAAGTAGCTAAAGAACATAGACCTGTCTGATGTTTTTAAAGTGTGGGCAGTGTTTTCTTATGTTACACCCGTAGATTGTACATAATAAGCGGACGTAGTCACCATCACATCACTTTGGGCTGAAGTTTTGAGGCCTTTGAGGTCAGCAGATTGTCTGTCGCCATATAAGGTTTTTTGTTTTTGAGAAACCAAAAGGGATGGATAAAAAGGATAAAATAGGATGGAGCCAAGTACAACTGAAAGCTGAAAAGATATGTGTGACTGGGTTAAAGTTGTAAAATCGACCTGTCAATCACAAAGTAGCCACACCCTAATGTGTATCCATGTCTATTTTAATCTAAATGAGATCATATTTTACAAAATAAACATCATACTGTGTTGAACAAGACGTGAGTCTACGATTGAGACGATACACTGCTTACTGAGGTAAAAAAGTGACAAGTGGAGTTCCCCTGAGGAGTTTCTCCCTGATGGCCATCAGAAATAACGCACTTTAAGTCACTAACGCGTTGCAGTTTGCCGACTGGTACCTCAACACTGAATAGAAGATTATAAAAAATATGGCATTATTCATTATTATACTATCATTTACACTTTTTCAACAGATGCTAACCGTTACTCTACACTTGTTCTGGTTAAATGCAACACAAAGCTTAAGTGTGTGTGTGTGTACTATACCTGCTGGAAGGCAACTTTGCTCTTCAAGGCGAGCTCGTGCTGAGTGGGGTTGGATGTGTAAATGGCTGAACGATACTGAGTACCGTGATCATTCTGCTGCCTCATACCTGCGTAAACACACACACACACATAAAAGGGACAATAAGACACCCCACAAATAAGCATAAGTACTTCAATCACCACAGAAAAAAAGTGTAATTTGCGTGTAAAAGGTTTTCACAATTATGTCATCATCCTGCATCTTGAATTCATGAAGCCAAATAAATTTAAAGATCACAGCAGATTTGGGCTTTCATTAGGGAGGCCTGCAGTGTGTAGGTGTATGGGCTCATGAAAGTGGGTGTATTTTCTTTTTCTTTGTCATCTCTGTGGCACTGTCAACATGTTCATCAGTTTTACATGTGTTTAAACTCAATCTTTGCTTCTTCTCATCATTCTCTTCTGCATTTCTTTTCTAAATCATTGTCCTTCTCAATCTTTGGCCTCCTGCGATGGGGCAGAGGAGAGTGTCACGTGTGTGTGTGTGTACTTCTTAAAAGGCTTTTTGTTATGTAATAGTATTAGTTTTTGTCTTGTTGTTGTGTCCACTTATTTCCCATTAAAAAAATAAATAAATATTAAGCACTATTACCTCATCATTTTTGGCTAATTGGGTGAATCGAAACGAGCTGTTAACACAACAATGGCCTATCAGACACAGAGCAACACTAGCATTAATTTGGAGTTGTGTTTGTGCCCAACAAACTTGAGTGGTTCACTACCCTTTTAATTCAGTTTTCGTATCCACCAAATCACAAGGGAAATATCTGGCAGCTAAATGCTCCGCTATGTTCATCAGCAAGTTGCTAACTTTTCTGCCATTTGCTGCAAGGCAGATAGGTGTTTTTTTGGTTGAGAACAGCAGTCTGCTGCAACTGGAAAAGGGTTGCGGAAAGTATGTTGGTTATATGTTGTAAAATAAAACTAAAACAATGTGTTGAAAGATGACACATTGCTTCCTAGAGCGGAGGGGGATTTGCAGAGACACTTTCATACTACAGGTTATGACTTGATCCAGTGTAAAGATAAAATGTTGATTAGTGCTTCAAATTGTAAAACAGGGTCTCTATAAGTTGCAATGTGTGGGTCAGGTCGTCAGTTTGTGTGAGGAAACGCGTATTGTGCTCTAACAGGAAAGAGAATGATGTCAAGTCTAATTACAATAAGCTCAGATGACGTGAGAACAGATGAAGAAAAACAGTATGAACAAATCTGCCATGCCACAGTTTTCCCTCACCACATATGTAGTTCAATTCAATTCAATTTATTTATTATAGCCCCAAAACACAAATTTGCCTCAGAGGGCTTTACAATCTGTACACATTCAGATAGTGCTCAACCCCAAAAGATTTCCTCATGAGAAAAGGTCTGTTGCCCATATAAGCTTTAACATGATTTACATTTTTTCCCACCACATACTGTGAGGCACCTGTTAATATCTACAGTATATGTAATGTGTTCTGTGTGGTGGGAGAAAACAGATTTTCCCTGAACAAGCTGGGGCCACAAGATGTTGGCGTCTCCCTGACACATCATATCGTGTTCTCTTTAGATTAAATGTTACCTTTCATCATCGAGTGTCACAATCTATCTGTGACAGGCTGTTCAGATATAATGGCTATAAGTATTCATCTGGTCTTCATTCAAATCGGAGTAGACAAGCAGACGTTGCTCGGTCTCCGACACACACTGAATGCCTCAGAGAATTTGCTTCACTGAAAGTGATAAAACTGTGTGTTGTGGAGATTACCCTGTTGAACGATATGTGTGCGTATTAGTCTTTTTTCTTCTTCTTTTGAACATATTAAAGAGAATAAGCGCTATACAGAACAATTCATTTTACTTTCATATCTGCTCCGAATAAAGCTAATGGACATTTCCATCACCTTTAAGTGAATGGCATTGTTACCATGAATAATTCATGCTAATTAATCAAATGTAAATTACTGTGTAAAATTTGAACCCATCTTCTATATTTCTATGAGCCTATAAACACACAATCCGAAACTATCATATTTCACAGAGTAGGTTTTTTTCCAAAGAAGTTTTCATTTCTAGAAATTCCAATGACGACAAAAACAAGCCAACCAATAAAACAATCACTGATAATCAATTTGCCCTATTTTTATTATTATTATTATTGGTATTATTATTATTATTTCCAGCAGAAGAAGCATATGAGCACACTTGGCTTGAGACATCCACAAGCCGTGGTATGATAAGATAACCATTAAGATTTGTATTAAAGGCCATGTATCACGTATGATAGACATAAATGATGAAAGCCAGCGCATTGAGGCTCATCTGAAATACCATTTACAAAAGCATGCTTCATTAGTGCCACCCACAGGACTTGGTACCACAACTTTTCTACAAAGTATTAAAAACTTGGAATAACGAGCTTGCCTCCGGTGTGGGCTATGTGAGTTAAGGATGGGTTTATTATAATAAGAACGAGAACGACGATCGTGTGATCGGTGGAATTAATTTTTTTCTTATGCACTCATACAACTATTTTGCAACCAATTCCTCAAGTTTTTAAGTTTAGTTTCTGTCAGCCATTTTTGTACCTGAATGAACTGGAACCAACGGAAAGCTCCGCCCCTTTCCTTGTGGTTGGCAACTGCAGCTATGAACTGCAGTATGTTGTATATGTGTGCAGTATGTTGCAGTATATGCAGTATGTTGTAACTGCAGTATGTTGTGGTCTGTTAGTAGCTGACACAGCTATTAAGGCTGAGTTTAAATCAAGTCCCCTTACCCGAACAACTAATCATTTCACAAGTTACCATGACACAATCACAGTGCTTAATGTGCTAATGTTAGCAGGTATGATTTTCGATTTAGCGCCAATCAAAACAAATCAAAGAGTGGAAGCTCGAGGGAATGTCATTAGCTTTGCAGGTAATTGGTCATTAATGGAAAGTATTAAACAAAATGAAGATTTGGTGAGCCTGCTTGATAAAGAGTTGGCACCGCCAAAAATATTACAACTCATCATGAACGTCTGTACTAAATTTCATGAGGATCCATCCAATTGAGATATTAATAACTGATCCACAGCGGTGGACTGACCTGCACACCACGATTGCCGTCCCTACGGCCATTATGCTTGTTTGGCTAAAAACATCCCCAATATCATATCCTACTATTTTTTTAAACATACCTTTTCCAAAGTAAATCATTTCCATCCATCTTATCTTTAATGTGTCATTCACAAATAAACCCTCTTACTTATATCCCTCTGCGTCCATCTCTACTGTCATCCTCTTTCTCTCCATGTCTGCAGTGTTGGATGTCGGCCATCTTGCCCCCAGCACTGTTGTTCAGTGACGAGGCTAATGGTGGCCCCTCCATCAAAGGCCACCGAGCCACTCTGCCATTGGCTTCCCACCAGAGCCTTTACTCTGATTGGCTGTCTGGCCGGGGTCTTGTAGCTTTGCTGCTCCCAATGACCTTCCATGATGACCCAGAGGTTCTAACCAGCTCTCACTCGCTCTCACACACACACACACACACACACACAGACACACACACACACACACACACGCATGTGTATACCTGTGCACGATCATGTATGGATAGTGCATGTATTAATATTGAGAGGAACATGTACATGCAAAAAATATATTTTTATAAAATATGGTATCATGGTTTGACTGAAAGAATTGGATTAACGCTATTTTAGCTAAACAGAATATAATTGATCTCCTATCTTACAGGAAAGGTAGACATTTAATATCTTGTATAAGAAAGTAAAGACGACTAAGGCTTTTCATCACAAAGAAACGGTTAATGATATGGAATATCAAAGAGAAGTCAAGAGACAAACACCCTTGAGTGGTAGTAGCTGCTTCCAACACAAAGACAATTAAGATTCATCAAATCTTCAGAGATCCCTCATCCATCGAACGAGGAGTTACTCCCTCATCAAAATATTAACACTATCCAAAATATCAGCCGAGGTTTTGACTGTACTAAATCCAAATCCATCCCCAAAAGCATAAAGTGCTCAAAGAACTACAACGGCAATCCCCCCCCCTCCTGCCTCCGACGTCTCTCTCTTGCTCTCTCCATTTTTAACAGCCCCTCCGTTATTTTCTCCATCCATCAAAGACGGCAGTAATTATTAATGAGAGCCTCCCTGTTCTTTCTGCATTATGCATGAGAGCCTTGCCTCAGAAAGCAGAGGGTAACGGGGGGGTGGACAGAAGGGGAGGGTTTCGGGTCATACACGTGCACACACACATACACACACCACCTCTCAGGGTCACTGACCTACGCCCACGAAGCCAAAATTATTAATTTTACTATATACCTCCCCCCGTCAATAAAAAGTAGCCCCTTTATAACAGCAGCCAAAATCAGACAAAATGGGAGGGTAAGGGGTGTTTTTAAGCCTCAGAGGGAGACATGCATAGACTTTTTGGGCTTGTTGTGTTGAAATCCACTGAGATTTCTGGCAACTCTGTAAAAATCTCTTCCAGTGTTTACCCTTGCATGCAAAAAAAAAAAGCAAAAGAAAAAAAATGCCACTGTTCAGTTTGTCCCTGCTGGCTGTTGAGGATAAAAGCCTCTTCACTTCTTCACTTTACCTTCACTGCTTCCTTCAGCAGATTGTGATCGTTCACCTTTTGTCTTTGACTCTTTCCTTATTCCCTCCTCACTCATTTCCCTTCACCTTCCATTCCCTTTTCTCATTAACCAAGTTCGACCCCAGTTCATATATCTCACGTGGAGGGCAGTGAAAGAAGGGTTGAAGATGCACCAAGCATACACCCGGCTTGTAATTTTAAGTTGCAGGCTCCAATATGTGTAATGTCCTTGTCCAGAACTGACGGCCTGACCCCAGCTTATTCTCCCCTAGTGTCTTTTTTACACAACGATCCTTCATCCTTTAACCACTGTATGAGCTGAGATTAGCCTCACCTCTCCACCTTCTTCTGTACCGTCCCTCCTTTCCCTTTCAGCTCCCTCACTCACACTGTATATCAGGATCAAATAGATGTAAAACAAGAAAAGATTGCAAATGAGGCCAATCCCCCCACCCCCCTCCCTTCAATTTAATTAGAGAGACGAAAGAATAAACATTTCAGCAGTCAAGCTACTGAATTGTCAGTGTCCGCAATTAAGAAATGTTTCTGCGTAATTGGTGACTTTTGCATCCTTCTGAACAAGGAGTAGAGACATTTGAAGTTAATTTCAGAATTATTGCACTTGGCAGTGCATGCCAATTAGACTGCAGCACAGTGAGCACTAATGAACGATCTGATATTTCTTCTTACTTTACTTCTTCATGGCTACCGCGTTCCTGCATTTCCCTACACGGTCACACAACCCCTTCAGGTCTGGAGAGAGAACCCTAACACTGCCCTGCGCCTGAGCTGAAACATCATCAAGGATTATTTGGAGGTGATAGAGTCTGATAAGCTAACGCCATTTCTATAATTATGTCCACAAAAAAAGTATACAGCAAATAAAAAAAAGAACAACTGCAATCTTCCGTGTGTGTGTGCGTGTGTGTGTGTGTGTGTGTGTGTGTGTGTGTGTGTGTGTGTGTGCGTGCGTGAGAGTACTCAGAGTTGTGCTGTACCCCGCGGTCCCGTTATGACTGTGTGCGTGCCAGCAGAGCCCTCTCCTCCTCTCCCCTCTCAGCTGCTATTTTTGCCCTGTTCTTATGTAAGCTGCTCCTGACGCGCTGGAGACAGAGGCAGAGTACGGAGTTGGGATGGTGAGAGCATCCCCAGCGGACACACACATACACTCGCCTGCACGTGCAAACACACACACACACAGAATATATATATATACACACACACTAAGGGGGCCTGAATATGTGACACATGCAAACATACATAGCGAAACCGAAAGTGAAGCTCTGCCGGCTGTCAGATGGTGGCACTACACATTCAGAGGGAACCTCAAACCAACAGTGGAACTGTGTTTGCCTTGGCAATAGTGCCGTGTATATGTGTAGATATGGCTCTAAGGCACACATCATGTAGATTACTGCAGTAACTTTCGTCATGCCTTTTAAAAATCTGTTACATCTCTTCCATTTTATTTTCTCGACTGCAGCAGTGCTCTCTAACATGATCACTTCATGGTTCTGGGCTTGTTGTCAGAGCACTGTGACTCTGGCCCTCACACGGGTTATTTTTAGTCACATCTAAACACGAAACTTGCTCTCCTGTTGTACTCAATTCAGTCCAGAAATGAGAGAATGCGTTACATTTCCCTTATTTTAAATCAGCGAAAATTGCTGGAATGTTTGCATGTATATTTCTATCATATTCTTGCTGGCATTTAATGAAATTAAACAATTTAAATAAATATGAAATATACTATCCAATGAGCGTGGCTGCAAATTTGCTACAAATATAAGGTCTAAAAGGTTTCTGTCCAGAGTCAGTTTAATTTTCGTGTCGGCAGTACATTTGACAGTAATGATTTTTCAAATGCAGCACATTTTATTTCAGAGGCAATATTTTAATTACAGTTAATATGATTTTGTGTGGCAACTCAATTTCCCAACACTGAAATTAATTGGAAATATTTCGGCTCTGTCTGCATTTGTCGGTTATTTGTTGTCAGTCATTATTATGCAGAACACTTATGCTAAGGTCTGTGTCTCTAATCACAGATCAGGTTGGGATCTGATGCTTATTTAAGTCGTAACCGTCTTTGTATTTTGCTCTTCCTTATCACTATCCCACCCCTCCTTTTCCATTTTATTTCTCCCATATTGTTTCAATTACGCTCATCTCAGCTTATCTGTGGGAGTATTTCAATTTCCATGAAAGGTGAACAAGAGCACAAAACTGTTTCACAGAAACTAAACAGACTTATGAAACAAGACTATACGAATAACTAATATGTATAACTTCAGCCTCCTCAAACGGACACGCATAACTCAACCCCCACAGCGTGCACACACGTGCCGCAATCTCCATAAATTAGGACTGTCAGTGTGTGTGAGGGTGTAATAACTGACACCTGGTAATGAGCACGCCATTTTCAGCCAACCAGTGCAGAGGGAAGGGGTTGGGTTGGAAGTGTGGGGGTGGCAGAGGTCACACAGGTCAGGGGTCAAGGTCACCTCCTGCAGGGTTTGGCTTTAGATGGCTGAGGCAACCCTAAATTGAGGGATGTGGTGACATGGGGGGACATGTGGGTACCCCAACAGGGAATTGGCGTGTGTCGCAGCCAGCTGGGGTGAAGGTATTATATAAGGGAATATTCATGCTCCTTTTAATTGTCAAAAGTAACTGCCACCAGCGTGACTTGACAGCTGGAAGACAGCTTGATCTATGTCTATTTTTGACCATTTCCACGCCTGTGTTTGCATGATTAGATCAGATTAGATATTCCTTTATATAAGCCTACATATAACGTATATACCCCGTACAGCAACTCGTCAACGCAGCCCCCAAAAAAAGAAAAGAAAAGCTCAAGGGGATGTAAATGGTCACCATAACTGATTTGATTTAACTGCACTTGTCTACTTAAAACAACTTTAATATATATATATATATATATCTTTTCTACCATGTGACTCCACCGTCTACCTTTAAGGATGGTGTGCATGTACGTGAAGACGCTATCAAATGAGGACAGACGCCTCAGCCATTTTAGCTGTGCATTTGTGTTTTTGTGCCTATCGCTGTTCACTGACGCAGCATCAGCAGTCCACGCCATAAATACTGCATGGCCTCAAAAAATAGAGAGGATGGAAGGAACGAGGTAAGAGGAAGGAAAGGAGAGGAAAAGAGATGAGGAGGAAACAAAGAGGAGGGGAAAAGCCTTGGTTGTTAAGAAGAAGGGCGGCGGGGAGGGGAACGGAGGAAGAGATGGGAGAATGGGGAAAGTGTGTGTGGGGGGTAGGGGGGCGGGGAGTAGAGAGTGACTAAGAGATAAAAGTGGAGTGAGTGGATGCGAGTGTGTTTGTGTGATGAGCGGATGGCCTCGGGGAGCGGTCGACTCACTGCGCTGCTCTGCGGATGTGCTGACGGGCTCCAGGCCGTTTGCTCACTCGCCCCTTCGCTCGACTCGCTGCAAAGAGGACAGGGGTGGGGGGTGCAGGTGAGACAGCGAGGTTTGGGGGGTGGTTATGAGGGAGTAGGAGAGCGGGAAACTGGGGGAAGAATGTGCAAAATGGATGTGTGAAAGAACGGAAAGGCGGAAGAGAAGAGGCATAGGAAATCACAGAAAGTGAGAGAAGAGCAGCGGAGGTGACCTTCTGTTTGAATAAGTTAAGGAGCAAAACAGGATGTTAAGGCAACTATGAAAGTAGCAGAAGAGTATAAAAGAGGGATGAGTTGACAGGTTGACAGGGTAAAGCAGTCGCCAGATGCTTCTTTCCACCACTGGGAGTTAAGGGGAAACAGGGCCCATGTTCAGTAACAAGGAAGTATCCAATAAACCAAGTGACATGCCATGTGAAGTTGTGTGCACTCTCTTCAATGCATTCACAGTGTGTACGTGTGTGTATGTGTGTCTGTGTGTGTGTTCTGCCTATCCACATGTACACCAATGGAGAAAAGAAAAGCTGTCTATGAGTAGGCATAATGAGCACTTGTGCATAATGTGAAGTGAACAGTATGCTCGAGTATGGAAATGTGTGCACAATTGATCTGCAGAGTGTGAAAGAACAGCAAGATGTGTTTGTGTCTCACCAGTGATCATTCTAAATTCATCAAATCATGTGTTCAAGCCCCACGATGAAACAGAGCCCTCCGTTGCTCTCTGACATGAACGCGTGACTTTGACTGTTTGGAGCTCATCTGTGCTCGAGTGTTCCCATGTATGTTGCTAAAGAGTTGCAGACGTAAGAAACTTATAATATGGGAGCGTGTTGGATGGGGGGTCTTTATGCAACATCCCAGGGAAGCCAGCAGATTGAGACTAGTGTTGCTGAATATGGAAAGAGGGCACACAGCAAAGGCTGCTGGGAGTTTCTGATTGGCTGCTAATGTTGCTATCCAGGCTGGGATTGGTGGAGTTTACGCAGCCCGACATCACGTTGTTGGGACTAAACCCTTTTGAACTGAGGCAAAGCAGAGAGGCACAGATCTCAAAACACATACACACACACACACGTATGTACATACACACTTTCAGATACATACCCACGCACACGCATTAAAAGGAAGTATTGCATGCAACTGAATATGCATCTGTACATGATAATTCCGCAAGCACTCCAACATAGAGTGTATGTATAAATTAGGATGGGCTCTGTGTTGATCGTGTTAGAAGAAAACAGAATCCGTAATGTTTCTGGGCTCGTCTCCTTATATAATGATCTCTAGTGAATCTGTGCAGTTGAAAGGGAAAACGGCAAACTTCCTTAATTTCGCCATTCTCTTTTAAGCCAGACTCGAAGGTGGACAGAATAAATTGGAGCTTAAGCATGCGTGAAGGCACAGCCAGCGGGCCCCTTTCCACCACTCCACGCCACATTTGTCAAATCAGAGGTATTTCTGCTACACGTGAACCCTGAATCAGGAAAGATGGAGACACGGCAGGGATTTACATTGAAGTCACGCACAAGGAGCAACACTCCTAGAAAAAAAAAAGTATACTTGAGTTTGTAGTCATTATTGCGTTCGGTTTTAACTGTAACAAAGATATGTTTTTTTTGTTCATCGTCAGTACGCTGCATGCTATTAATAAAACATGAGATGAGACAAGGGAGTGAGTCAGGGGAAATGCATGACTACTCTTCTGGCCTCACTGCCTTTGCCCCGTAGCGTGTTGGCTCGACCTACACCTCTGCCTGTAGTAAGACGTGTCTCTGCCTGGCTACAGTGAACAGGAGAATCTCCTCTGATCGGGATTAGTTACTTCCGCTGCTGCCACTTTTTTGTCAACCCACTTCTAGTTGACCAGGGGAAGTGGAATGTGAAGAACATATGAAGACAGACGGCTGTTCTGTCAGCTGTATGTGGTAGATGCACAAACATGGCCGGTGTCTGAGAAAACAACCATGACGGATGCAAAAGAACTGACAGAACTGATGTGGGCCACGTCACTAAGTGAACAAAGCTTGTTTTAAGGCTGAGGGTTGGGCTCATAAATCCTTCATCTATCTCTTCCCAACATGTCATGCCCCTCCTTACATTCAATATGAGTGAACAGAGTACTTCTTTGCCCGTCCTTCCTCTATCTCACTCACACACGCACACACACATTCATACATGCCCTCCTGGTGCATTAATGTTCTTACATCACCTCCTCCAGTGAGCAGAGAAAACACGAGAGCAAGAAATTCAAAGAGATGGAGTGATGGGTTCTGGGGGATGGGGTTCTTCTCGCCGCTGGAAGGAGAGGTTGGGGGGTTGAGAGACGGATGGGGAAGAGACGTGTGTCACTGAATAGGAGAGAGGTCAGAAGACCAGGGTTCAAATGCGATGCAGTTAAACATATTCGGCCCACTGTACAGTGTTTAGTGTAGCAATATGGATCAGAACCCAACCTGAGTCAAAAATATATTTGCAAATAACTATTTGTTTCCATTGAATAAAATCTTTAGAATTTCTGTCAAAGGATTAATGCTCCCCAAGAAACGCATGCACAATAAAAATAAATAAAAAAATGCAACTTTTGAGCTTCAAAGGACCAAATTTAGTATCATAATGGCATCAGTCTGAGGCCCTTGTGTGAGGTGGATGACAAAAGACTGGTTTACATTGGATAAAATACATACCATAAACACAGAGAGGGTTTTTTTTTTTTTTGCAGTTAGGGCTTGAACATGCACCGCACTGGTGTGCCTCTCCATGGATGGCTGGATCTCAGACACATTAACACTGTCTGGCATTGACTTACACCCATGAGACCTCCCCCCATCACACACAGGCACACGTCTGGGCATCATCCTTCTGCTCTAATACACCCTGTGACCCTCGGGATGGGTCTTATTTGAGGACGAAGTTTTGCGTTTGCGTGCATGTGTATGTTGCTACCTTGTGTAGGATCATGGCTTTCCCAAAAGCTCTTGAGCAGTTCCTCGAGGCCGACATCTTTAGGGGAGAAGACCACCCTCACCACCTCAGTGTGACCCGTCAGACCTGAAGGAGAAACACAAACCAAGCTAAATGGAATTTACACTCACTGCTACCTCCTCCTCTGCTTTCCTTTACACACTTAAACATGTTGATGACAATTGACTATCACCGAAATCTTGATGTCTGCATGTCTTGTCAAACAACAACATTGCATGTTGAAGATCGCAAATAGAAGATTTTCAGTAGCATTCGTGTGTAGTGTAGGTGTCATTGAGTGCATGTGCATGTGCCCGGGTAGAAGACATTCAGGGTGAAACCGCACTTATGGCAAAATGGGAGTCATAGAAAAGGAAGATGAAGGATAAAGGAGAGAGACAGAGAGAGACAGAGAGAGAGAGAGATAGAGAGAGAGAGAGAGAGAGACAGAGAGAGACAGAGAGAGAGAGAGAGAGAGAGAGAGAGAGAGAGAGAGAGAACAGGTTAAGGCGTATGGTGAAAGTAGCCAAAAGCACACAGACACTCACTCATGTGTGCAGCTGCCAGGACCCCAAAGCTTCAACAAGCTGCCTGCAAGCGTTCTCCAACTGGGGGGAGGCTTTAGGTCACACATTCAGGTGTATGGGCACAGACACACACATGGCAGAAAAGATATACTCACACACCTCATCGCAAATATATACCTTTGCTGAATGTAAATACAGAAGTGTTAGGATTGTGTCAATAATAGCCATTGCCGTCTCTCACACATTAGATTACACAGACACATGCACAAGTGTACACACGCACGCGCACACACACACACACACACACACACACACACACACACACACACACACACACACACACACACAGTATAACATACACAAAGACATGTCCGTACAGATACATGCATCAGGTGCGTTGCAGACAATAGGAGAAGGGCTGCCAAATTCATGAATCTGGCCTGAGACCCACTTTCTGTCTCGAAGTGACACTTGCCACCAACAAGGGATCATCTCATGCCGAATGAATATGGAAGACTTCACCTCTTTTAACAGTTTCTTAAAATCAAGGATGGCACGCTTTTTAGTGGATGCCAGCAGTCTGTCACGAGTACCTGACAATGAACAAGACAGTGTTTGCTGGAGCTGTTGTACATATAATATAATAAAGGATATATTATCAGAGTATGTTTACCTTTTTTGCTATGTACATTATGTCGATGTTAGCCATAAAGTAATGCATGGATGTGTGTACGTGGGCTGTGGATGTGATGAATGTACACAAACAAAGAGAGGAGGCAGCAGGGTGGACCTCAGCTGTAGGAAGAGAGAGGCATGTGCCAGCTTATACAGCCGAAGGCCCAGGTGAGCTGTCAACCAATTGACTACTGAGGTTGGCAAGGGGCAGCTTTCACAATACACAGACTGCCACCACATGCATACATTTTGCTGCGGTTAAAGCCAACATTGAGTTGGGTTGTCGGCTAGCAGTCATGGTGAAGGACAGTCAAGACCTGCTGGGAAAAAAGAAACTGCATGCACAGTGATTTTTCACGCTTGTCCCATCTGAAGGGGGTGAAAGGCATGAAGAAGTGATGCCACTAAAGCTGCTTGAGATTCAATGTTTTGCTGAAGGACACTTCAGCAGGGTGAACAGCCCTCTGGGTCAGAGTGGCCTCCCAAATCACCATGACATCCTGTTGGCTTTTTTGTTTAATTGTTCTCTGCTGTTGGATACGGTAGAACTTGATTTCATCAAGAGAACGTCATTTACCAGGAAAAGCCTCCTCTTGTGGTTGTGAGAGTGGTTACTGTCCTCTCTAAGTAGGAAAAACAGAAGTAGCATGGTGTTGTTACACTGTCTGTGGAGTCAACAAAGCAGGTGACATTGACTAAAGGGACTGCAGTTACGCCTTGTCCCGTACGTTCAGGTTTCTTTTAACCATGATGTTTCCCTAACCATAACCAAAAGTTGTACTTAAGCACGAAGGGTAACAGAATCAACTGATTAAGACTGCAAAAAACGACTCTACTGTGAATTAGTCGAGATAAAATATGCTGATTGGTAAAACCGTCTAGCCGTCTCTCAGCTGTCTGTGTTGTCTGTCCTCTCAAGACAAATTTGACTGCAACTCAACCTCTCCCATTTCTGTCTGTCAGACCGTCCACCTATCCATCTGCCTGTCCTTCCATCCTTCCCTGGCTCCGCTGACAGTTCCATCAGCCCCTTCTTTCTGTCCGTCTCTCTGTCCGTCCAGCTGTCTGTCCTGCCCTGGCTGTGTTGACAGCTCCTCGGTCTCATGCCGTCGCAGTGTTCTGCTCCGTCATGGCCACTGGAGCGACGCCTGCAGTCTCTCAGCCGATGGACAGGCAACTATTCTCTCTTCCACTTTTTTTCGCAAATTTTCTTTCCCCTCAAAAGTATATTTTATCCATTTCCTCACTTGCTGCAGCTCTCAGTCTCGCTCTTTTTCTGTCATCTGCCTCCATCTCCATCCTACTTTATAGCTGGCCATCTTGTTGCTGGGACGCTGACAGAAAGGGGGAGAGGCAGACAGATAGGAAGCCCAAAGCGTCTTAAAACCTTCTCGTCATGTCCCCCACGCTACACCTGCATCTACACTACATGCCTGCGTGTAATAATGAGTGCTCGGAAATGGAGGAGCCCCAAACTAACAGTTCACGACTCCTGATACACAGGACAGGCATGCCGAATAAGAGCGAGCTCGACATCTTCCTCTGAATTATATATTGCTCTGCATGAATCTATTTGAATCTCAAAATGAGGAAAACGAACAGAAACAAATTTGGACGTCGACAGAAAATATTTTCATGGCTTTGATAGCAAATTCCCCGAAACCAAGCCATATCGCAGTCTCCGGAAAAGAAGCCGGTTCATGGCGCTTCATACGCAGTAACCTCTGTTTGCAAAAAACGCCGCAGTATAGCACAGTACAGAGCCCAATCCTTACAAGTAGGTCATGGGGGGGTGGGGACGGGGGGTGCAGCCCATCTGGAGCAGTGCATTCTGAGTAGTTGACTGCAGATGAAGGGAAGGCGGCGAAAGGATGAGAGCGCTGTACTTAAAACACGACTCTGTATCTTTTTCTTTTCCCTTTGCAATTTTTGGTCTCTTGAACCCTGACTGATTTCACAGAGAAATGTCCTGCCAACCCACTTCACCTCCTCCCGGGGAGGGAGCACGATCAGGTAACATATATCAAAGTGTTGAGATCATGCATATGTGAAAGTGTGCACATTCGCACATGAGGTGCCGCGTGTATTACCTGAGCAGACCTCTTGGTAACTGGGGTTGGGTGTAAAGCCGCCGGCAAAGCCCACCTGTGTGGTGTAGACTCCTGGAAGCCGCCAGAAAAGTCTCTCAGCACCCCAGAAACAGCCTAACCCTGGACAGAATAACCACATGCAAACACACAACAACAGCATCAGTGCAACCATAAGATCCACACATTTTATCAAAATGTGTCAATAACTACAAGCTGGTTACAGGATTCCATATCGGGTTCATTGTGATGACACAAATGTGTGATTATGCAGTCTCACCAAACATGATGGTCTCCATGCCTTCTGGAAAAGGCTCCACGGTGGGATTCCCATTGGCTGCATGTTTGTCTGTTAAACAAAACAGTGTGCAAATGTGAAATGAAATCTTAACACCAACAACACAAATCACAGCCTATGTGTGCAGGGGCCCACTGGCGGCCTCGACGAGGCCTCGTCGGCGCTGCATTAAAGGATGACCCAGGCCAGCGGATCAGAGGCTGAGGCTTCTGTGGTGGAAGACAGTTAAGAGATTACACGGCTTTAACGGCCATTCTACCCCTGCTGTCCTCCTCTCAATGTCCACAGTTAAACACTATCACACAGTTATTTCCTATATGCCTTCAAATGTGAGTGTTTCTAGCGCTCGGCCTGGCATCATTGGGTGTCCACATAGAAAACGCTCCGGGGGCACGCACCTGCGCAACCTCACTAAGTTAAAAATACCCGATAAGTAAAACAAACTGGAGTGCTGAGAGATGGCAGGGGGGTGGCACTCTACTGCTAACGGTGGTGCATGGAATTAAGAGCGCCAAAAAGGAAGTGTGTGTGTGTGTGGTTGTGTGTGTGTGTCTGTGTGTGTGTGTGTGCGTGTGTTAGCTTGTAGCCCACAGATGTGTGAGGAGGATTAGGATTTAAGAAGACTGAGTTGACTTAGCGTGCAAATCTCCACTAAGCAAGGCTGGTTTGTACTGCAACTACTAATATTAGTCTACAGATAAACAGGCCACAGGGTACACTAAGAGCTTAGGCACAATGGATGCTTGCTCTGAGTTTGACGTGTGATTGCTCTCTGGCCGCTAAGTGATGTGTGACATTGACCTGAATACCAACCATCTCTAATCTGAGTCATAGTAGTTCATTTCCTTGATAGGCCTGGATGATCTAAAACTGGTTTTAAACAGGCCTGAGTCTAGTTACCTGCAGTTTATTTCAGACCGAGTGATGACTGTAACGCCACAGAAGCATTGAACAGAAACAATAACTTGACCTTGACCTTAAAGATGAACAGTATTTTTAAGAATACAGGAAGCAAAAGAAGCACCAACACACATGAGCTGATGATATCTATCGTGGTGTGCCACCTTTAGGACACTTTTTTTATACTAGACTAAAGTCATGCAGAAGCATGAATGACTTCTAAAAATGTCACGAGGCCTGGGCTGCCTTCAGGCAGTCACTTCCTGCCCTCCTGTTGAGCAACAGCTCTGTCTTTTAGCAGCAGGTTGTTTGACGCTGCCAGGTCATGTTCACGGGCACAGTCAGCTGCAATCAAAGTATATCTGTGTCAGTGGCTGTACTGGCTATAAATTCTCAGTCCACAGGGGTGACTCAAAGTGCTCGGCGGACAGGAGAGATCTTCTTCCTTCTTCTGTGAATTTGTTGAGTCTTCATCCTTTGCTCACTCTCACCCTCTTGTCCTGCATATTTTGGCCAAATTGATACAAAAAAAAAAAAAGTACTAAGTTGCCAAATGACGGAGAGAGAAAAGGTGAGAGTAAGAGAGAGACAAGTGTGCGATAGAGGAGGAGGAGTGGGAGGACGAGAGAGCCGCCTGCCAGGACAATAAAAGGAGTAAATAGCCAGTGAGAAGCAACAGATGAGGGTAGCAGAGAGGCAGTGAAGGATTCTTTTGGCTTTCAGACCACCATGCCTTTGGGCGCCGTAAAAAAAAGACCAAGCACTTCATCCAAGAGAGAACACAGAGAAAACAAACAAGCAAACAAATAAACAAACAAAAAAAAGAGAGGTAGAAATGAAGACAGCCAAGAACACGCCGACACAGCACTGACCAGAGCCAACTCCGATGCCCCCCCCCACCCCTCTCCCCATCCTCTCGTCCATCTCAGATGCTCTCCATCTTCGCTTCACACCTTCCCATCATCCCTCACTCCCCACTTACAAGCATGTATCCACCCTCCTGCACACACACAAGCACGCAATCAGCCGCACAATCCCTCGCACACCGACCTCTGCTGTGGGTATTTCTCCCATGGAGCAGCTGGCAGAGGTCCAGGTAGTGCCAGGCTGGCTCCTTTCACTCTGTCTAGCCCAGCATTCCCCCCCTGCCAGCCCGGCGCCCACACCCTATTCTGCCAGAATCACCCCACCTAACACAGAGAAAGAACTGGCTGAATACCCTCACTACGCTGCCTCACTACGCCAGCAAAAGAAAGAACAGAGGACGACAAAAAACAAGCAGGGAGGGTTACTGACTGAGTTTACAAAAGAAGAAAAACGAGCTGAATATGGGGGAAGGAGTCATGAAAAGGATTTTTTCCCCCCAACTTGGATGAGATATGGGCGTAATTTCTTTTGTGCGCCTTTGTTTTTGAGGATATCTGGAAAGCGCAGTGCAGGCTATACAGTGCAGCGGGAATGAAGCGGAATACTTTGGTCAGCTTTTGATGCTTTTAGCATTGTGGTTGTGGGCGGCAGGACCTGAACCAAAACATCGGACCCCACCACTCTGCTTGTATCATGGTTACCATCCGTCAACAATCTGTTGCTTAGCGGATAACGTCCAGTTTGAACTGTTTCGGATTGGTATTTAGTCTTTGTTACCCTTCGATTATACCCATGGTCCTGTGTTTCTCACCCGTAAAACTGAAGTCCAAGCGCTGCTGCCCCCTCATGCAGAAACACGGGAGAGGTACTATCCCTGGATGCCAAAACTGGCGACGGAAAGGTCGATTTCCAGGCTGCTCAGTTTATTTCCTTCCAAAAATCTATTCTCTCTCTCTCCCTCTCTCTCTCTTCCTCTTCCCTCCCTCTCACTATTCCTCTTTCTAGCTTCACACAGGTTGGCAGAGAGTCAGGCACGAGTTGTCGGAGGAGGCTGAAGCTTTATACTGGTGCCAACTACCCTCCGCTGTATGGGTGCATGGGTAGGGGTGAGAAAGAGTGGGGCAAATGAGGGGAGGGGAGGAAAGAGGCAAGGCTGGTTGGAGGTGGTCGATTTTTAAAACCAGTAAGAGGTGAGTCAAATAACTTATTTTTTGCTGTGGCCTAAACAACCCAACTCGGTGACAAGCGCTCACATACATTGCTAGCGGCCACTGTTTAGGGCGGTGAAAGAGTCTAGACGCTGAAGAGCACATCTTTGAAGGCATCCATGCATTCCATACATACTGTATCCTAGCAACGGAAACAGTTGCTATGGAGAAGACTACCTACTATAGCACTGGCTCCATTATCCCCTGCAAGCAAGATGGAGGCACATCCTGTTGGTGCCTGCATGAATATCTTTACTCAAATATCGATCTGACGAGGGAAGACAAGAATGGCATCCACATGGTCAGTACAAAGGAATAAAAGAATCTTGTTTTTACCTACTTAAAAGGAAAAGGAAATCATACTGAAAACAACCTCTTAAATCTCCATTTGCAGAGATACCAAAGCAAATCTGATTTTCTATACAACTTATACTCTCCAGTGTCACAGGATGCTAGAATCCACCCCAGCATGCAATGGGCAAGATGCAGGATACACAATTCAGGGACTCCAATCCACGTTACTGACTACAGAACTGCTGAGAGAACCAATGCAGACATGCAGTGGACAAGCACACTCCCAAAACATTCTATATTTCAGCTTGGGTAAGACTGCAGGACGTGTTTGCACTAAACAGTACGTATCATTTAGCAACAGTGCTGTGCCAGAAGAGCAAATCTCTCTATCTCTTTATCTACTGACGGTTTGTTTTTGTGCTTTCCAAATTCCTTACATATTTTCGTCCTCTCTGAGCTTATGGCAAAAGACAAAAAAACAAGGGCATCTTGAAACAGCGGAGATGGGAAAAACAACAGAGCAATAATGCCAGAAATATATCTTCACCATGAACCTGCTTTGAAGAGTTATAGTGAAGCATGTTACAGAGATTGATTTTGGTCAGCTGACCTCCCCCATCCTGTTTGGAAGAAATATTGGCAGTCTATCCTGCACTGACTCAAAATAATAGCTACTGTGCCCCTACCATGTAGCAATCTGCCACTGGATCATTCTCGCCAAGGTCATAGAGTACATTACACAGAGAGCAGCGAGGGAGGAAACGCAGGACACCGGGACGTCTGAACAAAAAACAAGGGGCTTCTTTAAAGAGGCTGGAGGGGTAAGAGGCAACTTTAAAAATGAGTGATCTTCATGTAGAGAGAGGACAAACGTGTCACTCGCGCACACACAAGGCTGGGACAGCGCAGGGCATATGTGGAGACAGTCCCTACAATCCCTAAATTACTCATGCTTACGCCAACACACACACACACACAAACACACGCACACAAGAACAACCCCATCCCCACCTAAGCTGCCCCCCACGGTGAAAGGGGAGGAACAGATTTCTGCCATGCGGTGTCTCCGAGCTGCTTCGACAGACGGAGCAGGAACTTACGACGGGGCGGAGCCTTCATGCGCATAATGCCCAGATGGGACCCTGGACTCTGCGGCACCACTTCCTCCTATGCCCTCACACCCAGCTCCCACAATGCACTTTGTGGACACCTCAGTCTGAGTAGGTGAAAACAGGGTAGAGGTTCAATACCATGTACCATGGTCGTACACGCTTGTGAGCCCCGCAGCCCCCAAAAGCCGGATGAAAGGCTGAAAGCATAAATGACACAGTGCTCCATCCTAAGTACAGATCAAATATGAAATGGGACTCAAAAACAGGCGCTGAAACCAAGAAAGGGGCAATACAATCTTTTCAGAAGACAGCATTTTATAAACATTGAGCACTAGTGTCTTTCTAACAGTGCTGAGAACTGCCTCAGGCATACTTGGATTCACAAGGTTAAATATGCAGCTAGATTTAGTTCCCATGGCCATAACTTCACGAGAGAATCCGTGTTCATAAAGTTTGTAAAGTGTGTTCATTATTCAGCCACTGTAATAACAGTGTGCATGCGCTACCTAATCCAAAGTCAGGTAATAACAGTAGCACGAAGAATGTATTGACTGCAAAGCAAAATATGTGCGGGCGTAGAGGGATAGTCCCTTATGCTACACACACATTGAACATAGATACAAATATTACATTTGAATAAAAAACCCTTCATAATATTATTCCCTATATAAATGAATAGCATAGGCCTACACATACACACAGGCATTTATGTGGGCTATGTGCAATGTCACGAGATGAGGAGGCTACTTCAAGTACATCTGTCTTAAATTATGAATAACAACTCAATAACAACTGAACATGTTAACGGACATATTGAAGTGCAGCAGCAATTGCATATTATTATATTCCTGAATCAAAACAGAAGGCCATTCCCTGCCAATGCTCTTAAACGTGAAGTCTTCTGAGGTCTCGCGCCTGTGTTTATGACAGTTCACCAGCTGTCAGCTCGGTACAACTCCATCAACTTGGATACAACTTGTCACCCCGTGTTATTTACCTGCCACGACCATTTTCTCCTCCCTTCCCTTCAGAGCGCGCTCTCTGCGAGGCAGCTGAGTCTTATCGGCCATTGAGTGAGCGGCGGCGAGCGACACGGACACGATAAGGACCCAAACAGTTTGTGTTTGTGGGAACAACTGGGGAAATGTCTTCCGGTATGCCTCCATGAGTTTCGCGGCGGCGGGCACCGGAGAGAGCCGGGAGAGGGAAGGAGGGAGGGAGAGACGGCGGCAGAAAGCGCCACCGATATGAATATTCATCGTGCGTGGGCAATGTCGTGCGCTGCATATTAACTAATCAAGGGGTTAATATGACTTTGGCACAAAAGCCTACAGTGCACCGTGTGCGGGAACGAAATTAAATTGAAATAAATATCCACGCCGTTCCGCATGCAAATGAGCTCGCGCCAATTATGAGCTCTCGGTCGGTGGGAGGTGCTTCTGGGAGATGGGCTCGCAGCGTGGACGTGTGGACGTATGGATGGGTGGGTCTCGCTTTGTGGCTCGTTTTACTGCAAGGAATTTGTGTGTAGGGTTAATCCTGGAGAGTAACAGCTGCATGAGTCAACTGTTAATAGCCAACAAAATGGCTACCTCGCTTGTGTTACAATGTGAAACTAAATAAATAGGAAGTCTGTGTATGATAGCTGCCACTCATACTGAACATGTTTTTTAATAGCATCACTTTGATGTATTGTACAACCATAAGTTAGTTCTGTACATCTTAACATATTATTGTGGTTGTAAATTATTTAATGTAGCCCACATTTGTCCACACGCTGATCCATGCTTTAGTTTTTGTAACTTCAACCTGAACCGTGAGAACGTATTTATTGTGCAATGATATGTAGCTACACCTGCAAGGTGTGGTCCAATGAAACTTCTTATGCAAAATTTGCTCTGTTTGTTCTGCTCTTAGTATTTTCAGCTTGATTTTCAGGTTGGTTGGGTCATATCTGTTGACAAATGCCAAAGTCATAAAATGTCATTGCTTTAACGACATCATATATTTTTCTTTCAGTTACCTGAGCAGTCAATGATATTTTCAATTACAGTAAGGCATACCAACTGCATTGAGGTAAAAATTCACACAACACTTTGCCATAAAAGTGTAAAAAGTTACAAATTGCAAGTCCAAAGTCTTCAAGCAAGTCTGAACGTTGATGTCTGTGATGTGCCTCAGTCATCAAACGCCAGATATACTCCACATTATGTTATAGATGCAGCCAGACCAGTAATGTGATAGTAATGAGGGCAATTATTTACATGTAGGAACTTCTTGTGCATTCTTTGTACCAACCAATTCACCTGCAACACAGAATCTAAAGCATTGTTCCTATATCCTGCAAGCCAGAAAAATATCACACCCTGCTGCAATACCCCGTTTCCCCCTCTCTCTTCCTCTATCTTCCTCTTTCTCTCTCACTTATCTGCTGGGGAAATGAAGCTCAATCACCTGCGGAGGAGCTGAGGGCGGCACAGGGGACTTTGCAATGCAAATGCCAGGTAATTACCCGAAAGCTAGGAGAGTGGAAGCACACAGATGAAAATAGAGCAGGCAGAGAGAGAGAGAGAGAGTGTGAGGGAGGGAGAGAGAGAAAGAGATGAACCGAACACTAGGTTCACATGCCTGTTGATGCAGGATGATTGGGGTGTTTCGGGGATGTGTGGGGATGTAGGATGAGGAGGGTACAAAAGGGTGATAAGAAACATAGGAACGGGTGGAAACTACAGTGTGTGTTATAATTTCCTCCCCATGCTGTGAATGTATATGTGAGTTGCTTTTCACAAATAATCAATAAATGTTGTATTCCCCTGTGTCTCGCCGGTGTGCTGGGATGAAGGACTTTTAATTCAGAAGAATATTTGTGCCGAATAAAATTAGTTTTTGCTTGAGTGCGGTATCAGTTTGAGTAAAAGTATGTGTGTGTGTGTGTGTGTGTGTGTGTATGCATGCATAAGTGTTTGTGCCTGGGTGCTTGTGCGCACGTAGGCATGCGAGTCTATGAGCTTGTGGCCACCATTGTCTGCGTGCTCGCTAATGGGACCTTGTGTATGTGGGTTATGTGTGCGCATGTGGTGGGTTATTGCATATGTTTGTGTGTGTGTGTGTGTGTGTGTGTGTGTGGTTTGTGTGTTGTACCGGAGGATTTAGTGAGTATGCCAGCTTGCAGCTGTTTGATTGTCAGTGAGTGAGAGCGAAGAGATGTGCAGATGTGAGTATCAAAGAGATTATGAAATGACCTGGAATTAAACACCGCAGTAGATTTTAACCGGGTATCGTGGCACGCTGAGCCCTCTGTGATGGGGGGATGGTTGGAAAGCTGTATGTTTATGTATGTTTAGACAGTTGAATGCAATTTAATTTAATAAGCCCAAATGATTGTTCGTAATTCAATACAGGACTCCAGCGTTTGTTTGTTTGTGGAAGATATTACCAAGCAATGGTGTGACTCACAAGCAGTTTGCACCTTGACTCAATAGCTGTCGCTGATTAACATCTGAACAAAACAGGAGCCAGCCAACCAGAAAACTGTTTTGGCGATTTAGTGTAATTGTAGCTTTGCTAAAGTCTCACTTCGCCTAATTAGAATAATAAATCATGCCGCCTCGTTGTTTTCAAAGGGCCCTCCATCGTCTCGCCGAAGCAGGTGGGATTGTGGGATGGTGTGAAAAAACAAAGGGTTTGATTGCTCGGCTGAAGCTCCAGTCAGTTAAAAGCAACGTGGCGCTCTCTGGGGATTCATATTCAAAACGGAGCCGTACCAATTCATAGACCTGAGTAGGAAAAGCCAACTTGACAAATTTTGATTCATATGCTGGCCCATGCTTGACTTCACTTGACATAAATCACTTGGCTCATTGGGAAATGGAGAGAGGAGATGGGGGGTTTGTTTGAATGACATGAAAGGCTGAGAGGGGATTGCACGGTGGTACTTTTGCAAGATGGTTGTTGTGTCTCTCAGTTGCTTTTTACAAGCAAGTAAATGCACATTCTGCTGAGGCCATCAGAATCCAGCTTCATGGCCAACTGTAAACACAAACAGGGAATTTGACTCAGTAATGTCGTTGCTCTCAATGTACATACTGTACATAGATTAAACAACAACACAGTGGCATTTGTAAACAGTAATACAGAAGTGCGGTGCATCTGAGAATAGATGACAGTGTATATAGTGTGCTCAGCAGTACTGGGTAGGTGACATCCAATATAACATTATCTCTCTCATTTCAATTAACTTTGTTTCCACAAACGACCAAATCAATAGCAATATACTGAATTGTTCCTCCTAAGACCGAAGAAATCATCAAATATTCACTCACATTTTAGAAGCTAGAGCTGAGAGGCCTTTTTTAAAACTGACTTCAAGACCAAGTGATTATTTAGTTGCAGATTTATTTTCTGCCGATCAACTAATCAATTAATCCTTTAAGCTCTATAGCCTCAATATCTTTGTCATCTTATAATCGCAGAAGCGTCTACCATGTGCTAGCACAACAGAAAATATTGCTTCTGAAGAGATAGTATGCCAATGTAGTCTCTCTTTAGAGCTGTGTAGCAGTTCTCTGTGAATATTGGATTTTTTATTTTAGTGATTCAAATAATTTGATTTAATTTGTTCAGTGATGTTGCTTCTTCATTGTTTGCAGCGTAAGGCACACTTAAGTTGTAAGTCTGGAGAGCTCCTGCTTTGCAGGGATTGAGGACTAGATTTGAGGTTTAATAGCTATTTTTTCAGTCAAAGAATAATAGAAGCTCTGCTGTATGAATTGTTTGAGACTCTTTCTCATGAACTCTCACCATACACTCTTTAGACTATTATATTGGATCTCTGCTGGATGTTTGGCGCTTCAATAAAATGTAATAAACTTGTTGAGTCTTTCTCTTCAGCTTAATATACTACAGTTACATTGTTGGGAAAATTACACCATTTTTGTACAACCCAATTTGGTCTAATTTAGTTAAATATCAGACGCATTTTCTTTGGCATTATTTGCTTCCAGACCAATAATTTTCCACAGAAGTTCTGAAGATGTTGTAAACATAAACAGCAGGCAGACGCATAATAAGTATTTAGATAATTTGCTGAGGTAAAAGTAGGAAAGTCACACTAAGCCCTGCATTCAATTTGACTATGTAATAATTGACAACAAACTGTAAAAGCACTCGTTATGAATTGTCCCCGTCAATGTAAGAGTATTTTATAGCTAGATCATTATTGTTGCTTCATTAACCGGAAATCATTAATTTAATTTGGTCCATATTGGTCACAGTTTAACAGCTTTTATATGTTGGGGAGTTTACCCTAACTGTAAATGTTATCAACTGATTCATGTATAATCTTACTGGAAAGCCGTCAAATTAAATATTTACCTCTGAAATGTAGAAGTGTAAAGTCACATAAGAATAAATAAGTCAAGTACAAGTACCACACAGTACTTAATGTTGTTACTTTAAACCACTGACAAATGTATTATTTCATTCAGTAATAATACAAATATATACAACATTTAACAATATATATTATTCATCCCTATCACCCAACTTTTAAGTAATTCCTTAAAATAACCTTCAGAGTTGTCCTTCAAAATCCCCATCATGTCTCACTTGTACATTAGTTGTGGTATTTTTTAATACATTTCAGAATGGGACATCGACCATTTTATATCACAGGTTGCTCTTCAGGTACAAGTAGAAGGAGAGGAAAGATATACGGATGAACACAAAGGACACAAGAGGTGATTAGAGCAAGCTAAGTGCAGCTATGTAACACCAGTCCACTTCCTCTCCCTCTCGCTCTGGTGCTCCAGCCGTGCTAAGAGTGGCTGGGCTAAGCCACTCTTGCCCTACATACAGCCTAAACAGCAGATTACTGACTGTCCCTCTAATCCCATGCACCAGGGCATGTGCCACTGTCACCATGCACCAACCAGCCAATCACCCTGCAGCCACCGTCACCGTGTCTGCTGTTCTGCTAGCTGTGCAATGCCCCCGCCCCGATCGCTAACATCGTCCCTGTTTCTGATTTTTTTTTGGGGGGGGGGGGTCGGTCACTTTGGATTTTCGGTTTTATTTCTATCTGAATAAAGCGCGCTGAAAGCTGAGATATCGAAAGACACGCATCTCTTTCTCTCTCTTTCGCTCTCGCTGCCTTCCCCGGCGACACCCCGTCCTGTCCTCATCCTCCCAGTGCCCCCACCCCTCTCACAGTTTTAACCTACTCATGACCACCTGGCATGGGACAGCTTCCTCAGTCCCTCAGCCTCACCTAAACCACCAGGCCTGAGATTAGGGTTAATCTGGACCTTGTGTCATCCTGTATCTATCCACCACCCCCACAGCCCCATTCTTTCCTCCCTCCCTCCCTCCTCTTTACCAAAGAGGCTTTGGTTTAAAATCCTTTATTGTGAACCCCCGCTCCCCTTGCAGTGTCTTTCTGCCTGCTGCCAACTGCAACTTTTCCTCCCGCACCACATCCTCAGCCAATCCTTAAACAGATACTGGTAGAACCTGTCCCCAAGCTATGTTGGTAAAGAGATATGAGAAAAGGATTTTTGCATTGTCTTCCTCTTTAGAATACATTTGGAATCAGGCAGACACAGGCACGATGCTAAAATAAAATGCTTGCTTGTATGTGTGTGTGCACATGAGCATGCTGTAATACTTGACTATTCTTACACAGTGTGCACACTGTGTAAGGATTTGCCATAATGGAAAGCAATGGTGTCATGGTATATGTGTGCATTTTCAGTGGCTCACCCCCTCGTCTCACCCCGAGGACAGAGTAAAGGCACGGAGGCCCGAGTTGGATGAACGGACTCCACAATGGTGCAGAGAGCAAAGATGCATTAGAATGAAGACAAAAAGGGGAAAAGACACAAAGTGCTGAAGCCCCTTTTCATATTGTTTTTGTCTCCGGAAATAAATGGCAAATTCTCCCTCAAGCAAAGTCTCCTTTCTTAAGTTGAAAAGCCCAAAAAAAAAAAAGCACTTGGCAGACAGAAACTGGTAGAAAGGAGAGTGAGAGGTAGAAAGGCACAAGGGATGTAGGCCAGCAATAAAGTGTCTTATCGTAAGGGGCAGAGTGAGAGAGACCCTTGAGCATAAGAACCTGCATGAGTTGCGTGCTTTAATGAGAAAACGGCATGGAGGATCTGTTGAAATGATCGCAAGATGCTGAGCTTATGATGTTAATGTCAAATTCCTTGCACAATCATATTCAGCCAATTTGTTGAGCACTGCTTAATTTGTTCCGATTACACAGATAGTCTGTTCGCTTATTAAAAAGTCGGAGTACATGTAACATAAATGATTATTTATAGGGTTCAGTCATATGAATCCCAGTCAGCCGAAGGTTCCTCATGCTTTTCAAGAGACACGCACACGCACACACACACACACACACACACACACACACACACACACACACGCTCGTAATGTGAACTTGATGACATTATTGCTTGTGGAGCAGACCTTAATGCTTAGAGGTAGGATGAGATGCTAAAGATCTTCTAACTGGATTAGGAATATGGAATCCCAGAAAGAAAAAGAACAGCGAGATGCAGGAATGACTGGAAGAGCGAGAGTGACTGATTAAAGGCCAGAAAGCAACAGAACATGCTGAGAAAGGAAAAAGTCGGAGGAAGAAACGAAGAATGTTCAAAGTGATTGTGCAAGAGTGCGAAATGTCCACAGAGAGCAAGAAAGAGAGAGCGGCCGATGTACTTAATGGATGTAAATTAATTGCTGTCATGTGGATTCTGATCCCAATAAATCAGGGTCAGTGTGGTCTCCGGTGCCATGACTGCATGGTGGAGAAAAGGCAATAGGGAGCCTCGATCTGACCGACACACACTCACACACATCTGGATGTAAGTATACACACATTTGCTAAATTCTGAAATCAAATCAAATCTTTTGAGCCCCCCAAAAAAAGTTGTGTCATTCATGAAATGAGCTAAATAATAATAATAAAAAAAAAAGAACCGCAATATAAAACAAATGCACCGCAGCGCTCCACTAACGCCGGCAGAGAATCGGCCCACATGTGATATTTTGGATGCAGCGTGCCGCGCCACGAGATCGCTTTCATCATGAGGAGCTTTTCAAAAATGCACCTCAAGTCCAAACAGAATCCTGAATGCCAACGAGACCTAACTTGGTTATAAATGCAACGTGGTCCAATGAATTAGCCGTTGCCTGTTTATGAAAATTACCACTGCTCTTTCTGCTTAACTAGGCTGCAAAATTGATTTACCTTATTTCCCCCAGTCTATGACCATCACAAAGATACCCTGTTATTACGAGGGCTGTAAGTATTGTTGTATGTGTTAATCAGAAAATATGTGAAGCATGCATTTTAATTACAAATCTTACAAGGGCAATTTAAAAAAACAAAAGCCCTGAAAAAAAAAACAAGTTGCCCACAGATTAAAAGAAGCTGCCACGCTGCAACACCAAATCAATTCTGATGTGAACGCTTCCATATTTTTAAAACGCATTTCCTTCATTACATTTTACAGTACAGTATGCCCCATATTATATACATGGTGTTTTCTTTGATACTGTATGCCCCAAAGCAAATCACTCATGTTCAAACAATAATATCTGAACATGACAGAAATGGTGCAAAATGGGAAGTAGGTCACATAGCAATTTATTTGACAAAAAGGGATGGGGGTGGGGAACTGGGGCATGGTGTATGGTGGATGCAGAGGCAGCAGCGTTGGGAAGGTTTTTGGGAACGCAGATCAGATAGTGTGCGTGTGTGTGAGTGTGTGTGTGTGTGTGAGAGAGAGAGAGAGCAAGTGGGTGCTCTCATTCGACCTGGAAGTAAAGTTACAAGTTCATACAAGAACTGCTTGGTCAGTGAGTAATTTACTTCTTTCTTCTTTTTTTTTAGCTGACACATGATCATGTTGGTTACATCTATATTTTTAGGGGGTATTTAGTAAATACTACAAACTATACACAGAAATACACACTCATCAGAGGCTCCATTGTCCACTCTAGTGAAATGGAAACTGATATTGCGGTCACTGGACTGACACAGCATTGATCAGCTGTCAATGAACTGCCCAGCTGGCCCCCCAACCTCTGACACATCTAAACACACACACACACACACACACACACACACACACACACACACACACCACTGATATTTACAGAGTAAATACCGAACATCCACAGAACCTACTGTAAATACATATATTCCCCTGCACATGAATCCACACACTCGTCTCTCTGGCTTCCTCCTGATCCTGTTTGAATCCCGTCATCACTGAACATCACAGCTGTATGATTTGTGCACGAAGGCCCCGCGTATGTATTCTCCACTGACCTGCAGCACTAAATACTACGTTGTGTTTGGCTACACCACAGTGCTGATGCAGAGACTCCTGCATTTGTCTTCAGGTTCACCTCTAAGCCAGAATGTGTGTGTCGTTGCTGAAAACTCTGGTAATGTTATTTTTTTGGGGGGGGTAAAAATAAATTTAAAAAACAACTTTCAATAAAAATGTGAAGTAGTATTTTACATATAAAATAGTCTGCGTGATATTTGGGGAATGTCAAATTCTAAGAACAAAAAATAGCTCCTCTCCCAGGAAAAACATGTTGTTGAGGTTTGACGGATGCAAAAATAAAAAAAAATAAAAACATTATTAATACTGATTAGTGTCACTGACGAATAGAGGACATTTCTGTGGGATACACTTTAATTCTGCTATAAACACTTCTGCAGCATTGCAATGCAAAAGTTCCTCAACCAAAGGAGGAAAAAAAATACTTTCTTTGTTTTCTTTGTATGATTAAAATAATAATAATTAAAATCAGTCATAAAAATGTGTGTATTTCATATGTCACCCAAATAATGTACATAAACATGAAAACAACTTAGCGTACGGGGCATTAAGTTTATGTGGCCCTATTTACATATTGAGAGACTGCACTGTATAGACCTTCAACACAATCTACAATCTGCGCAGACTGCACTGAGGATCTGTAAAGCCACATTAACACATGAGAGAGGCTCTGGAGCACCAGTCTTTTCTAATGACTCGATAATCCGACCCAAATGCTGCCTGCTTGCTAATCTCTCCACCAGATTACCGAACTAGGGACAAGCACTGTCTATTTGTCTCATCCTGTCTCTCTGCCTGTCTGTCTCTCCCGGCTTGTCTCTTTGTATAGCTGCTTGCGTCTTTCGCTTGTTTTTATATGTAACATAAAAGAAAAAAAATCTCTGTGATCGTCCTAGCTGTCTGCTCGGAGGGTTGCGTGCCCGTTCGCCCGCTCTCATCCTCGCATGTACAAGCTTTTTAAAATGGAGAACGCGGTAGCAGGACATGAAAATGCAGTCACAACTCTCCTTCCTCTCTTGTGCGAGGGTGAACATAACTAATTCTTAACGTATAAACATATACAGAATAGAATGGATAACATTTATGGCATGTAATTTATGCCCATAAATAATAAGGCTCCAGTCTTCTCCAAGAAATAGACACAAAAAAAAAAAAAATTGAAAGAGTGGACAAGTGTGTTCCCCAAAAACAGATAAAGGAAAAAAAGAATGAACTGTCCTTCCATTCAAACTGCCTTCACACACATTCTCTCTTAAAACTGATCTCACTATCCCTCAGAAACGTAAGGCCAAGCGGTCTTTATTGCAGAGCTCTGCTGCAATGTTATTGTGCATTTCTTGTAAACAGATCTAAACTAACGTCATATTTGTCACACATCAACCATGTCCGATGCTATATAGGTACTATAAAACACTGCCGCTGTTTTCTGCCTGCGAGGCCGAACAAAATGTCTCTTTGATTTTACAGAAATCACTCTTTGTATGCCTCTCTGTGTGTGTGTGTGTGTGGTGTGTGTGTGTGTCTGTGTCTGTGGGGTTTTGGCATGTGTATGCATGATTTTGTGTTTGTGTGTGTTTGGACTAAGCCGCATCTCTGTCTTATATACTGTAGCTCAAACTGCTGTTGACAGTCGGCAAAAAGTTTTGACATTTAGCTTTTCACAAAATAACACTTGACACAACTAATACTAAGTGAAAGTGTCTCTGAATTATCCTGCTGTACCTGGCAGGTTTTGCAGATTTGGTGACAGACGAGAGACAGATCGTATATTGCACCAAAAATTATACATCAAATTCTAGGACATTTTATCCCATCAAGGTATGTAATTCTGCATGATATTGAAATAGATATTTTACACTTTTACTGAAATTGAGATCAAAGGGTGGGAAAGTAAACGTGTGTCAAATTGCTACTGGGCAGACATGCAGCCGTTAAGCCGGCATGCTTTTTATCATACGACCAGCAGCGCCTGAACCACACGACTCAAACTTCCGACATTGCTGTAATATCACAGATAAAGTGAACATAAAAAAATGATCACAATCAATCTGTACAGAACACACAAAAACACTGTGATCCTCGTCTATTTGACATTACTGAGGAAAAGCGTCTGGAATGTTTGTTAAAATAGGCTCTGAGTTTTCATCTTCATTAAACCATTACTGCACTAATTTTCAAGCACGTAAATGTATTCAAAATATTAATTTGTAAATTAACATTGCCCCAACGCCTACATGTAGGAGTGAAGATGTAATATGGAAGCATCCTGTAGGTCTGAACAGTTCGGTGAAAAAATGGTAAAGTAAGACTGATAGACAATATAAGCCAAAAATCTTGAATACAGTGGGATCAGTCAAAACAAGAACATATAAAAAAATACCCTCATACCGAATAGATCTCTTCCTGCATAGATATGACAGTTGTAGATGTCGACACATTTCAAAATAATGAGAAAGGTTAGAAGCGATAGATAGAGACGAGCTAAGTGGGGAAGTGAGGCATGAGACGGGAAAGAGCAATGGAGGGCTGGAGGGAGCGAGAGACAGAAAAGGATTGCTGAAGAAAAAAAAAAAAAAAGGTGATTTGGGCCCCAGTAGACTCAGCACTGTTAGTGAACATGTATGTGTGCATGTGTGTGTGTGTGTGGGTGTGTGTGCCTGTGTGTATAAGAGGGGGAAAGAGAAGAGGAGGGGGTGTTACTGCGGCTGTCCATTTCCCGGGATCAGCTGATGGCCTCGGATGATGGAGCGGAGAGAGGTCAAGGGTCAGAGCCTTGCATTGTCAGCCTGGCCTCGCTCTCCCGCGGGACTCCCTCCCTATCTCGCCTCCCTCCTCCATCCATCCACCCCCCCCTCCCCCTCCCGCCCGCTGCCGCCCGCACATTTACATACATTTATCAACGCCGTGCGTCGCCGCGGCTCGCCGAGCGAGAGGATGCACCGCATGCATTACCGGCTGGCTTCCTCTGCGGTCTGCGCCGCTGCAGCTTCGTGCATTCACTGCAGTTGCAAGCGTTTCATACTGTGGAACCGGGGCAGGACACATATGTGCATCTGAAGGAAATCTGTATGTGTTGCGCGCACATCTCTGTATATGTGTGTGTGTGTGTGTGTGTGTGTGTGCAGGACAAGACAGGCCCTCCCAACCCCCCCCTCCCTCCTCCCAGTTTTAGGCCTACCCCCCCCCCTTCTCCCCCACTCACCTCCCCCACTTTGCCTGTGTAATCCCTGCCAGCTGGCCCCGTTGGCTAATCCCTCTGCACTGATCAGCTGGGCCACGCATCCAGTATGGGACAGGACAGGGACAGGGGCAGATAGGGGCGGGACGCTTTATGTGTATGTGTATGTGTGTGTGTGTGTGTGTGTGTGTGTGTGTGTGTGTGTGTGTGTGTGTGCGAGGTGGGGGGTGGTGTCGACCAGAAAGCATAAATTGGAGCCCAAGCCTTCGCCTCAGCGCAGTGTGTCTGTGTGCGAGCCAGTTGCCTGTTCCTCCTCGTTCGTCCATCCCTTATCTCCTCTCCTCCTCCCTTGGATCCTGATACATATATACCTTAACGGCTTATATATGTATATTTTACATCTTGGGCTTTTTTTTTGTCTTCCTTTTTGGTTTTGTCTTGTGCAGATCCAAATGGATTTTTCCAATGGTGGTGACCGGGTAGAATTTAGCTGAGTTCAGATTTTTCCTGCTACCCTCTCTCCTCTTGCCCCTGACTGCATGCGTTGACACCTGCCTGCTTCCCGTCCCTTCCGCCCCCCCTTGTCCGCCATCCCACCAACCCCCCGCGTGCCTGCTCCCCTGCTCTTCCTAACCCACAAGGACCTTCACAGGATGGAGCTGCGCAGTCACAGCTACAACTACAGCAACAACAACAACAAAACCCGGACCAAGGACCAGAAGGAGGAAATACTCTGCGGCTCCTCTGCTATTTTTTTTGACTTGTCTTTAGAGAGGAAGGATGCATTTGATCCGAGCGAACCCTGTTCTGCTTGTGCTCCATAGTCTTAATTCTGTAGGCAAATATAGACAGAAATTGAGCGTGTTCAAGAGTTTAAAAAGAAAAGGGATTTTAAATGTAATAGATGCATTTTTTTTTTTCCAGATGTAAAAGTCTTCTGTAATGGAAAAGAAGCTAAATTCTTCCTTTTTTCGCTTTTTGCTATCCATCAATATTTACTAATTGTCTAATTATGTGTATGTAGTTATTAATCAAAGGATGGAGATTGTTGTTATTTAGATCCTGTTTTCCAGTCCGTACATAGTTACATGCGCAGAGTGCACAGAGAGAGAGAGAGAGAGAGAGAGAGAGAGAGAGAGAGAGAGAGAGAGAGAGAGAGAACAGTAGAGAAGAGATGGAGAGTAGGAGGGAGGGAGAGAGGGAGGGAGGGAGGGAGGGAGGGAGGGAGGGAGGGTAAGGGGGAGATAACGACACAGCTTTACCAACTGTAATGAAGAACTGCTTGGTCTTATTAAACCGTACCAAGCTCTTAACCAGGAACAGCGGAGGCAGTGCTATGGTGAGGATGAAGCATAGCGACGCATCGCAGTGTGTGTACTCATAAAAATCTAGCCGTCATCCTTTGTTTTCCTCTGAGGGGAAGATGGTCTGCAGGAATGGTAGCAATCAGGTAGCTGGGCTGCTGCTCTCTTTATGGTGCAACAAAGGTAGCTTTGCACTCTCGCTGTCTCACTCCCTGTTTCTCCGTGCTCTGCCCTCTCTGTGGTGCTTTTTGAAATGATGTTATGTGTGTACAGAAAATGACTCTAATAGTGTGAATGCTGCTTTGATGATCACTATAGATGTAATTTTTTTTTAATTCACATTTTGTTGCTGGAAATCCTTTCTTGCTCAAGCGCATGCATTTACACACTCTGGGCTGTTCCGCCAGAGGAAATCACAATGTCATTGGTTTGTATTATATGTGTGTGGGTTGTTTTTTTTCCGTGTATAGAAAATCTGTTTTTATTGCTAAGGGAGATGCTGCTGTGGGATTAGCATGCAATGTACTTTGACGTGTGAAAGGACCGCATAGCCGCCTTTGAGCCCCACAGGGAGGAGAGATCACAGGTGAGGCGAGAGGAACGAGAAAGTCAAACAAGGATGGACCGACAAAAGATAACGTCGGGATGTACTTTAAAGATTGCGATAGTGACAGCGTTCAGAAATGTTCATTCGTGTTGAAAATTGCTTTAGAACGTGAATACAAAGGAGGGAAAGTGTCGCTAAAAGCGGAGTAAGTGACAGAGGAGAACGGGAGATGACGAGAACATTTTCGGGAAGTTTGGGTTTGAGCTCTTTGTGTTCACAGTGGACCTTGATTTAATTTCAATACAATTAAGGCACGCGGTGAATGCCAAGAGAGAAGCCATAGTCTTCGGTCACCTGACAAAACCCGGCACCCGGCCGCTTCAGGACAGGAGAGCGGCCGCACGGATAACTACAGAGACGGATGTCTGCTACGATTCTAGGAGATTAACACGCAGCGACATTAAGCGCCACAGAGAAGCAGGAGGCACAGAGGTTACAGAGCCGCGACCTCAGGCATGTGAATAGATCAGTTCATGCGAGCCAGAAGAATCTTGAGGGGCAAACCAAAAAAAATAGAGAGAGAGAGAGAGAGAAATACACTAGAATCACTGGGCACCAGTCAAAGTAATATCCTGGTTTCCATAATGACAGAGCAGCCTACCAGCGTCAGTCCTGTGGCCAAATGGACAGAGGGATCACACCAGGGGGATTTGCCATGTGGTGACAGAGGGCCACTTCAAAGGTCTCTTTACGCATGAGTGTACACTTGCCCTGTTTGAGAGGAAGATGGGAAAACAGGGTGAGAATGCTATAATAGCATGATGGGCTATTGTGGGAGAATGATCTTTTATCATAAAAGGCATTCTCATGCATGCTACTTTATTTTATAATGTGAAAGTACGGCTTTTAAATTGTGGATTAAATGATGTTTCTTGTTTCCTTTTTCGGTTTGTGGGTTTCAATATTGTGCCTTTGTTTGTGTTTATACCCTGCAAAAAAAAAATCTAAATAAAGAAGTCATTTCACGGAGCACATTTCTATTTGTTCTATTCAGTGTCTCTTTTCAAAGTAAAAAGGCCCAAAGCACTTTATGTGATTTAAATAATGAGCTTAATTTCTACTCCTATAATCACAGAACTGCATCAAATGCTTCAAGCTGTAAATCGCTGTCGGCGATAGAGATGCAAGTTGACCTACATTTCTGATGTTGGAGGCGGAATATGCAAAAAAAAAAGAAAAAAAAAGGAAAAAAGAAATTGTGAATGTTTGGTCAGATTTCATTTGATGTATTTTACTTACACAGCGGCTTGAATTCTGCATTTTGGTTTAAGGAGATAAGTCAAGTCAAAATATGACTGTGTGCTTATTGCAGGAAGAATTCATAAATTCATCCTAAAAAGAAAGAATAGGATCAATTCAGAAACCGATATAGGGTGAGAGATAAACGCAAACGGCATCTACAGCCGCATCAATATAAACTCTGTATGGCTCTTTATGTTTTGTTATGGATGACATTTCATCATTGCCTGTCATCTCACACAATGAGAGTGTGCAGAGGGCACACGCGCCACACATGTCGAGACAGAGGTCGTCAACTCTTTTCAGGCCCCTTCGCCTGTCTACACATTATGCATTTTTTCAAACTCTCAATAGAATTGGCACACCAGGAGAAAAGAGGGGGTAATACTCAATATGTCAACAGTGCCGGACCCCTGCTGATGGTGAGCAGGTGACTCCCCCCCCCCCCCCCCCCCGCCCTCCATACGTGGTAAAATATTACATATTCCGATGCCTAAATTTGGAGAAAAATCCTAGTTTTTTGTCGCCAAATAATGCTGATAAATTAGGTGGGGAATTATGCCTCCAATCTGGGGAGGCCCTTTTTGTCCATGTTGGAAAATAAGACAATATAAGTGTATATATGTATAAAACATGATTGGGACATATAGCGAACGTAAAAGAGCTGTAGTAAAATACAAGAAAAATATGCTGAAGTGAAAATAAAACATTATATAAATAAAGCCGTCAAAAGCGATTGTCATACACTTTTTTTTTCTTCTTTTTTTTTATCTTGACTGTGTTTTCCTTTTAGAGGCACTCTTTCCTAAACAAAACACTCGAAAAGAGAGAAGAAATCTAATTTAATCATGTAAATAGAGGTCGGGTTGGCGACATGGTGAAGCGTCACTAATGGAAGAAAGAGATGGATGCCTTATGATAATGAGGGGAAAATAAAGCAGAAGCATGACCTTGCAGTGCGATATCAACCCACAGACACAACGCTCCTGATGTGTAGCTCTCCTACAGAACAATACAGGAAAAAATACAATAGATAAATATTGCATTTTTTGCCCTTATACAATTACAGAAATGCAAGGTCACAGAGTGTAATATTAGAAATGTTAAACAAGCAGCTCTTAAATGAGTAAATGCAAAAAAATAGGATATCCAGTGAATACTTGCCATTTCATATTATTTTTTACGTATATTATTTCTAATTATGTCAGAATTACAGCCTTACTGAGTGCACACGATGAAGAAACAAGTCCACACGCGCGCGCGCGCGCGCACGCGCGCTGGTCATGCTAGCAGGGAGGAATTTCTCCTGTCACCACTGCAGGGCAACTTATTTTGTTTCTCCATCTCCCTCTTTAGCTTGATGTGCGCTCCGAGATGCGAGTGCTGACCTCCTCCCTCCTCTTCCTCGCCTTCAACCCTCCCTCCCCCTCCTCCTCCACTTTCTCCCCATGGTCCCATTTCTCTTTCTTCTCCTCCGTCGTCTCGGTGGCTGTATCTGCTTCTCTTTTATGGCCGTTCATTTGCATCCCAAGAGGGACTAGAAGGCGTCCCCAGAGACGCGCAGATAAGGGTCACAGGAGATCCCCTCGAGGCAGCGTGTGTGCCACGCAGCCTCGACTCACACGCGACACGTGCCGCCGACCCCCCCTCTCGACACACACACACACACACACACACACACACACACACACACACACACGCACGCACAAGCTCAAACAGCTGAGTGATGCTGACCCGCTGTACCATCAGCATCACCAGGTAAAGTCTAGCGGCTGCAGACCCGAACACCTTTTGTCAAAAGGCCTCTCCTTGTCCACCCTGTCATGTTATATTAAGGTCATCGTTGTGCAGGCTCTGGTTAACTGTAGGCCTACAACTCCAAGAGTGTCACACATGGGCTGCACCAGGCAGAGGGGGATATATATCTATATTTTAAGAGTGCGATCCTCCGCTAACCTTTACACAATTTTGTGCGAATATAAGTCATTATTTTGATAATAGATTCACAGACGCCATAGAGCTTAATCCCCAAATATGTTGATTAAAAACATGGGATGTATGCAACTACAGCCTATAGACTAATATAGTATATTTAATGGTTGCAAACAAACACATGAGAAAGCTTTATTATATATATATATATATATATATATATATATATATATATATATATATATATATATATATATATATATATATATATATATATATATATATATGACGACTTTATATTGGTTGTTGATATCGCTGTCTCTCCAGTGTATTTATGGGATACGATTGTATAGCTCAGGTAAATCCTAAATGTAATTGCAATCAATGTGTTTTAATAGCCGACTCCCGCACGTAAAGGGCACACAGACCCCAGAAAACCCCAAGAATGAAAAGCAATAAGCGTTTATACTAAAACATTGACTGACACGAGGCAGCGTTTGGGCATTGTGAAAAACAAAAAAAAACATATCAGCCATACTACGCACGGAAGGCCCTGGTGCTGATGGGACCCGTTTAGGAAGCCCGTCGACCTCCGGCTGAAGAGCGCGTCCTCTCCTCTGGTGGGGAATGAGCCGCAGTAAATAATACTGTGTCGCCCTCTTGTGGCCGCGACGTGCAGTACAACGTAAAGCACTGACGAGGAGAGAAAATGGCGGATTGCAGTTCATTTCTCGAAGTCATTAGTCGGCCTACACAAGCAGGTGTACATGCTCGGATGGACATGTGAGCATTTCCCCTACACGTCACATGTTCACGTGTAAAATGCAGTGACGTACCCAGGATATCACCGTGAAATACATAAGAGTGCCCGGTGCAAAAATAAGTTACATTTCAGAGCTAGTGTAGTGCCTTAAAACAAAGGAAGTGTAGTATGGTTAATAATTGTACTCATGCTGGACATCCAAACATACTTTCAGGAAAAGGACCCATCACAAGTAGACAGATACAGGCCACCCACGTGACTACAGAAACGCTCATGAGGAAAAACCCACACACCACTTTGTGGAGCATCTTTATTATGCCACAAATAAAAGCCAGTAGTTCTGAAAGAGGACCTTGCGGTTTTTTGTGTTTTTTTTAAATTTTTTTTGTTTTTGTTTTAAACTCACCAACAATGACATTCTGAAAATGGTGGAAGCTGATTGTGATATCATAGTATGCAAAGTTGGCAGAGCAGTCAGAAATGGGAGTGTGGAGGACATGAGTTAGGAAAAGAGAGGGAAGAAATGCAAGTGAGAACTGAAGTCAGGATGGGCCTTGGACGGGCTGTGTATGAAGATTAGCAGAAGAAAATTAAAAACATTAATTCATATACCCATCAGGGAAAAGAAACATGACAAGAATGCACAGACACGCTGCATGACAAAATTGCTTTACAGTCAAACAAGGGGAATGCACACCAGTTCTGCTGAATATACCACATTTATTACTTTTGAACTGATTAATAGAAAGAGTGGGGCAGAGCCACTCGCATCAATGTCTTTAGAAAACGGAGGAAGGAGAAAAACAAAACAAAAAAGAAAGCAGGCCATTGCAACAATGAATAAACTTGTCCAAGAGAAAGAAAAATAGGTTAAACAATGTCCAATGACGACTGTTAACAGAGGGCCCCAATTTTTTTTAGACTGTAAAATGATACACTGAGCAAGCTCATCAACTTAACATTTCTTCTGCTTTCAAACTCTTGACCCCCCGCCCCCCACTCTCTCCCTCTCCAGATCCCTCCACACCCTACCTTCCCCACACACGCTGCGTTCAACACATGCGAAAACAAAATAGAGGGCCGTTCTGAATCTGCAGTCCTCTCAAACATGGCGAGCATGTACAAAATAGATTGTGAGCATAGATGACACCAGTCTACGATGAAAATCCACTGAGGAGGAAACTCCACTGGATCCTGGTTGACGTTGTGGGCATCCTCAGAAGACAGGGGGGCGTGAGAGGGGGGTTACAAAGAAAATGAGACAAACTGCCCATTCTTGACTTTGGGATACTATTATAAGCAAACACTACAAATTGCTATTGGATTTGTGTGTTTGAGAATTACAGACTTGCTCTTGGACCATAAAAACAGGAGATGATCCTTTCATTAAAAAAAAAAAAAAAAAAAGGAAAAAGGAAAAAGCAGCATACAAGGGAAAAGCATATGTAGTGGAATGGGGTGGGGCAAAAAAAGATTTCACCTAAAGATGCTATGCATTTAGTTGTAGTCCTATGAATAATCGTTTCCTTTTCTTTTCACTACAAGTTCGAAGTAAGTCTTTAAAGTCAAAAGAAATCAAGAAGGTCTTCATTTAGTTTTTTCGTCCTCGGTTAATTCTTCACCCCTATTAGAATTTCTTAGAGATCTGGATGTAATGATGTAATGGGGTGGACAGGGCTTTAGGGGGGGCCATTGCAGTCTTTTGACCAGAGCACCAACTGTTACTTGACTCGTCCTTGACGCTCCTAGAATACAGAGAAAAAAAGAAAAAGTTCAACACAAAATATTTGTATTTCTCAAACTAACGTTGACACAACATATTTTAAAGCCAAACATGCACCACATATCGTCGCTTCCATTTTGCTTAAATGTTCTCATTAAAAGGGGCATGCAAGCCCAACTATGTAGAACAGTTCAGATAGAGAGAGGATGTGGATGCTTGAGGTCTTATCAATATTCATGAACTCCCAAAAACTAGACATGAATCTGACAAGATTTCCAGCAGCTTCTGCATGTAGCGACAGATGAAGCAAGTTACCTGAAGCCTGTAATGACTCCTGTTGCTTGGGTTGCTGGGATATGGCTCACTGCCTTGGACCTCCACCTGTCACAGAGGAGTGAAAACTGAGCTTAACTGGAACAGACAAGTCACTTTACTGAAATTGGATCTTGGGCACAAATTTAACCAATTTTTTTTTGTAAATCTCCACGCCTGTAAACCCTCTGGAACAGCAGCGCTCGAGTCAAGTCTGTCATTAACCAGAGCACGACATGATAACGAGCTACAAGATAGATCACAACTGTGCCGGCAGACATTACAGGTACAAACGGCAAATAGAAAAACACCCAACTCTTTACATTAACAAATTATTGATCTAAAACAACCAAGTATGACTAAAATGAACAATACGTGTGCTGAAAAGTTGTTTGAAGTTTCATAGACAAACAAAGGACATCTCTTTTAGGCACCACTATGTCAATAACATGGTCACTTGAGTGTCTCAAGTTTGAGTGTCGATAATAAACTCCTAAAATACATTATTCACTAGTTTGGGGAACGGCTGATCCTTGCTCAATGCAATTTTGTGATGAAAATCAGTTTGACATTTCTTAAAAGAATACCTGAAAAGAACAGAGCGGTACAAAAACAAAACAAAAATAATGAATAGCTGAATAATTAAGGCGCTACCTTCCATCATGTACAGATGTCTTTCTTACAGATAACTGCAAGAAAGCAAGCAAAGTGTTCCTAACAAAATTCTAAATCTCATGTATGCTTTTAAAGCACCGACCTTTAAACACATTTGGCATTAATAGGCGGTACGTTACGATAATCAAGCATACAAAGATACAGTAGAGTAAATATAAAGATCCGACCATACCAGACTGGTACAAACCCCAATGTGCATCTACAGAATAAGGCTTTTCTACAACCAATTGAAAATAACCCGGGAACCTTAAATTCTTTTAGTACACCATTCGGTGACTATTAAAATAAAAGAGGTAAAATATGACATTGTGTATGCTAACGGCGCCCTTAATGTGTCCATCTGTCAGGTAAAAAGATTATAAAATGTGTAATACAACTGTGCGTCACACCAAAGCCCAATAATTACACAGAAACTTTTTCACAATAAGAATTGCAAACAATAATTTCAATAATAGAACTACACTTTACATAAGCTATTTTTTTGTTTCTCATGTTGATGCTGACATTTCAACACAAAAAAAGGCTAAACAGGTTTCACTCCGTACCAAAATGCATGTTCAGACATAAGGCATAAAACGACATTTCAGACATCTTCAGGAGAGTGCACAACCCAGTATGTGTTGATGCTGATCAACCAAATTACAATAAAATTCATTTTTGATGTTCTCATGTAATCCACTGTATATTTGCATTTCATAAATTAGCTTCTAGTGAATATCGGCAGGCAAACATATTTTTCATGTTAATTCTTGCGTCTGTTATTACTTTTTAAAGCAAAGTGATTAACGGTAAAACACCAAACACCACAAATCGGAAGAGAAAGGAAATTAAAAAAAAATCTGAATTCTGACAAAGACCTTAATCCAGCCGGAAATAGAGATGTTCCTGAATTCATTTGTAAACCAAAGGGAAAGGTAGCACGAAAGAAACAAATGCACATGCACATCCAAACCATATTCTGCACCTATTTCAACATTTTTTTTTTCATTCATCCGTTTTATGCAACAGTAACTTTGTTACCTTTTTCACACACTCTTCCTCTTCTTGACGCTTCTCGTAGTGAGAAAAGTCATCGAAGATGGATGTGGTGTGTTTATATCCAGCGATGATCTTAAGAACCTGCCTGGCCTTGTCCAGCGGTACCTCCTGTGTGTCCCGAGAGTTGGTCACTGGCTTGTTTTCGTTGTTCTCCAGTCGAATGTGCCGTAGCTGACTGTTGGGAACGTCCTTAACAAAGATCCAGCGCACATCAAAACGACCCTTCCACTTGTCCTGTGACCACACGCCAGCAGACGTGTTGTAGTCCACGGGTGAGCGCATCTCTGCTACACCACAGAAGTGACCACTCCCATTGACACTGAACAGAAGATAGAGTGGACCTTTGCCACCCAACGAACGGTAAGCTGCATCAAGTCTCTTGTTGCCGTGCTCCGTGCTGCACCAGATGTTATACTTGATGGAGCGGTGGATGTCATCCTCGGAGTAGCTCTTGATGATGAACACCCTGCCCTGCTTGGGGTTCCAGTCAAAGTCCTTGGGGTTATAACTGTTGACCATGCGCAACTTCTCCAAGACTGGGTGTGGCTCAGAGGGGACTCCAGGAACCACACCCACACCAGATGAAGTGGGAGGTGACTGGCCTGTACCACTCCCACTGCCATCCCCAAATCCATTAGCCCGGTTCCGTGGAGGGACCCAACGATTAGGTTGAGAAGGTTGCTGTTGTTGGTTTGGAGGAGGACCCTGGGAGAGAGGATGTTGGGGCATCTGAGCCATACCTGGTTGCCCACCTGGTGGAAGCTGATGCTGCCCCATCTGGGAAACCTGTGGTACCATCTGTCCATTGCTGAGGGGCATTTGTGGGTTCCCTACAGCAGTAGCTCCAGGTTGTGGGGAAGCCTGATTGGGCGGCTGCCCATTGCTGGGAATAGGGGTTATCTGCTGAGGGGTTGCAGCTTTAGGCATGGTGCCCTTGTTGTCCCAAGTGCCTATGTCCATGTTGTGTTTAATGGGCGGAGGAGGCAAATTGGCACCGGCCATGCCACCCTTGGTTTTCAGCTTGGGTTGAGGCTTGGCTGGCTTGCTGGCAATATCTGCCCAGGAGGCGGGCTTGGCTGGGGCAATCGAGACAGGAGGCATGCTTGGAGGTCCTACAGATGATACGGGGCCAAGGGGACCCCCACCAGGTATGCCAGAGCCAACCACCTTAGGAGCCATGTCCCCATTACCACCAGGAGCGGCACCACCAATCTTAAGCCCCGCCATGCCCTGGTCAAGGCTGTTCATACCAGGTGCCTTGTTCAGGGGCTCATTGGCAGCGGGTGCAAACGGGGACTGTCCATCGATCATGGCACCTCCAAGTGAGCTGGGAGCATAGGCATAGCTGCTGCTGTAGCCAGAGCTCTGCGGTGTCCCCGACTGGGCCTGAGAGCTGTTATTGCCCCACGCAGAGAAGTCGATGCCACTGGGGAAGAAGTTGAAACCGTGTTGGCCCAGGAACGGATTGTTCCCCAGGGGGCCTGGCTGGCCAAACATAGCGTCCGGGAGGTAGTGGGGCTCCCCATTGCTCAACTGTCCATAGGAGGCCAGGTAAGGCATAGGAGGATCCCCACCTGTGGACCATGCTGCCTCATTCAAGGAGTAGGAAAATCCTATGGAGGGGCTGTAGTAGCTGGGCATGTACGAGTCCGACATGGCCGTATAGGCATTGCTCTACAAAAAAGGGAAAAATAATTTGTTTTAGTACAAGAGGTCAAAAAAATAAAAATGCATTTTTTTCCACACAAAAAAACAAAACTCAAAATAAAAATCTAACAATTTTGTTGGGTGGATATGTATATATACACCTTCTGGTAGATCAAAAAAGTCAGACCAAGATAAAAGACCAGGAGATATATTGAATTATCATTATTACAAACTAAGGCTTCACCACACAATAATAATTGTTGTGTCCCTCCCCAGGCCTGACATGTGGATGCATAACACTGAACTATACATTAGGAAAAGAGTATCAGAAGCACTACCCTTTTGTTAAAGAGACGGAGTGGAGGAAAATATAGGGTCTATTCTTTTTCTCTACAGCCGACTTGAGACAGCGTCTGTTACTCCACATGATGACAATCATCCACCAGAGCAAAATAAAATTCCAAAGCAACCGAAAGTTGAGTCAACTAAAATCTATCAATTACTGCTGCCCATCCTTTGAGTCTTCCTTTACTGCTCAGTACCGCAAAAAAAGAAAGGATGTGCTCACAGATAAAAAAAAAAAGAGGCCTTAAGGCTACTGGGAGATTTAAAAAAAAGAAAGCATGTAATGTGTATATTAATCTTCTGGTTAGAGTCCCACAGATAATTAAAAAAAAACACTTGTAACTTCCAAGGCCTCTGTTTAATAAAATTGATACCGCCAGATCTTAAAGTAGAAACACAAAAAAGCATTACATCTAAATAGCATGTAACAAGTCAATATTAGGGATGCGCTGACCCAAACTGCAAGCTCAGTACCGGGTTCAATCAAGGCATTTATACACAGCCAGGAGAAGGCCTACATTTTTTTCTTACATTCACTTGAATGACTGGACAAAGAAAAGTAAAAATCCACACTGACACCACAAGAGTTTAGGTTTGCATAACTATCTGTTGATTTGATCTCTGAGCTCTTCAATCGCTTCCTAACTTAAAAGGTACAAGTCATTGAAAAAAAAAAAAGAAGGAAAAAAGGGGTTAAATTGAAAAAGCAGCACCTACTGGCAAACACTGGTCAATATAAGCTTACCTGTCTGGCCTGAGTATTCAGGTAAGGCTCAAACTCATCGTCATTCAAAGTATCCTTTTGGGTCACAGCTCCGTTTTGCACTGAAAAGAACAACAACACCGATGTAAACAGAGTAATCGTGTGTATGTGTCTGCAAAGATGAGTCAACAGATGTCTTATCTGGTAATGTCACATCAGAATCACTAGTTCCACAATCAAACCATTCCCTTCAATTATTCATTAATGACCCAGGAAATGCCACTAAAACGAGCATGATGATGAATCACATCCTATAGTCATGGGCTTCAGATTACACTGAATAATCTTGCACACCATATGAATCAGCTCTGGAGAACAATTGAATGCACTTGGCATGATTGGGCTACATGTTGGCACAAAGCACTTAAGACAATCAGAAATAGACCGAAATTAAGCCATTAGTGATGTTTCCTGAGAGGATTTAACGCATTTTGAAACGCAAGTGGACCAGTGACCAGTGCTTGTTTTCATAAGTTTCAGGTTGCTCTGTCAAAGTTAACGTTACGGTGACATACGACTCCTCGCGAGCTTTTCATGACATGGAAAAGTAAAATGATGACCACGAACAGGTTAATAATTACATTACAGGCCGCTCAACACAATGACTGGCGCGCGCGAGGCCCATTTGGACACACAGAGGAGGGGAAAGCATGTCGGAAGACGTGTCATTTCGGGTTAACTTAGCAGCCAGCTAACGTTAGCGCGCTATGTGTGCGGTTAGCTGCATGGAGTTGCGCAGCGTCTCCATGTTAACGAGCGCCAAGAGTCCTTTCAACATGACGGACTTGGCTAACATTAGCCGAGTGGCCAGGGCTATAGGACGACACCTGTAGCCTAACGCTGCAAAAACAGTCTGCAGACAGTGACATAAAGAGAGGCCGCGTGATAAGAGGGCACCCTCGCACCTGTCAATGCAACAAAACGCGTTGCAAGTGCAACCAGGAAAAGGATGCTGATGTGTATCATGTAACGCTAGCTAGTCAGGACGCGGCTAATGCTAACTGTGGGAACCTCACAAGTGCCATTTCACTTCTGGGATGTTGAGGAAACGCGGAGTTTAGGGGCCGATAGCTCGTCGGGAGACACAGTGTCGTCTCGCGTTTCGTTTCAGTGGCAAATCATACGCAATATACATGAACAGTTTATGAAACAGACGGGCCTATTTGCTCGGGATAGCTAACGCATCCGCGCACGTAAAGATTTTCAAAGAGCACCGCACGTAAAAAGATCCGCATTCACTCAACGCCAAAAGTCGATACCGTCGGCCAATATTTGTTCTTACCTTTATTAGCTTGGCCTTTCGGTCTCTGGATTGGGTCCAGGTGATTCATGAAGGTTTGATTTATGAGAAGAGAGGAAGGGGAAAAATAGATGAAGAGATATATTTTCAGCAGTCAGTTCCTTTAGCAGGTGGTCAGGCCTACTGCACTACTGAGCCACAGCCGCTGCCTCGGAGCTAAGCTATCCTCGCTAGCCGTCGCGATGCTGAGAAATTTGGCCCTCGTAAATGTTCAGAAAATACCTCTCTTTACCTGTTCAAGAAGGCTGCTGGCTGACATGTCTTTCCCCCCCCGGAGCCTGTATTACTATATTTACTCCTAAATAAAAGCGGCAGGGTGCAGAATCTGTCTATCTATGGAAGCGTTTCACCCAAGCGCCCCTATCTCTCTATAGAGCCTGGTTTCTACACAATGGCGGGCTGCAGTTTGCTTGACAGACTCCTCAACATGGCTGGGCGGCCCTCGTCAACCCACGATGATATTTATTTACCGCGGACACGCGCCCCCCAACGGCGCGGAGGAGCAAGGCCTCACCCCGCGACCTGTCAAGCACACTCACGAAACAGTATTGAACATCAAATATCAAATACAATTGTACATGTGTGTGTATAAGCATAAAAGGAAATTACCAATTGGTGCTTAACCATATAGCCAAAGGTTTCTGGACTTTTGTTGAATTTGGTGTCCTCAAAGTGACCTGCTGATGATCATCAGGAGTGATGATAGAAATTAGTTGAATCACAAGGTAATTTATTGGGGTTGAACAATATATATGTCTCAAACGAAAAACTTAAAAAATAAATAAAAAAAATTCACTGTAAACATGGCGTGAAGCCAGGTGGGCCTCACTTAACTTTAAAGGACGAAGCACTAGACAATAACCTTTTAAATGAGTTCTTAAATTGGCTGGTATTCCCTTCCAACATATTTTCACTTAAATGGAAATTGTTGATTACAGACTATGTTTTTTCAAAGGAGAACACATTTCTTATTTTGATTTAGAAACTAATTAAATATTTGCGACTTTAAATGACTTTCTTCTTAATTAGGTACCAATCTTTTGCTTTTTTTGGTCTTCTTTCCAGACGGAATTTATTGATTAATATTAAATTGTGGAAATATTAATGTTAATAGTTCCCAACAAGAAAAGGTAATACATTGTTTTCTTACAGTTTCTATCAGTGAGGGATCACGAAGAACAAACTCTTGTGGAAAAAATATATAATATTATATTATAATTAATCAAGATCTTAATCTACGTAAAAAAAATATTATTCACAACAACATGAAGGTATTCTTTGGCACCAAAAAACCAGCAGCTTTAGTCAGCTTTTGTCAACGTTAACTATTGCCTCCATTTTCAAACCTTTAGCGCCCACTAGCGTTGTTTTACAGAATAAACCTAATTTTCAGGAACTCTCTCGAAAAAAAGAGCTTTACTTGTAATCCCATGCCCTACCACAAGGTGGCCTCCAAGTCACTCTATTGAATTTGTGACGAAAGTAAGTAAGTAAGGCACTCAGGTCAAGAGAAGCTTCTGTGTGGTGAGCAATTATCAAACATGGCCATTCAGGGCAACCCCTATGAATCACACTGAAATGTATTCGACTCGCTCGCGCTTCCTTTCACTGGTGTTACATTTTGGTTTCCATACTATTCACTTGTGAAGTGCTCTTGTTGGTGATCATACTCGTTCAGGTGATTCTCACATTAATTAGAAGTGTCTCTATCTATACAGTGTGTTATTGTCTCATTTTGTGAATCATCCTTTATAAATGCACAACGTCTATACCTGCCCCTTAAAAACCCTGACAAATGTCAAAATGAAAAACATTAGACTGTCCGAGTCTCAATCATTTTGAGGTCTCAAACCATTTGTTTGGTTACGTAAACTGTATTTTGTGTAGTAGCTTATTTATCAACACTTGACATTTTCACATTTTTCAACGTGTTCTCTAATTGACACAGTCATGTCATGTATATGTACCTTTAGTACCAGTTTCAACCTAACTAGTTCAAGCAGAGCAGTGATGGTTAGTTACGTATGTGATGCCCCCCTCTAGTGTACTTAGCATTTTTCAGGGCCAAGGGTTGGTTAGATGGCATGTGACTAAATTGCACCTCAGAACACACAATACAAGGCCAGGAATAACCCCACCTTGAAGTCACACACACACACACACACACACACACACACACACACACACACACACACACACACACACACACACACACACACACACACACCTACTAAACAGAGGTATTTTCACATGCAAAATCCAAAAGAATGTATGTGGGAAACAGAAAAATACATTAGGCATACACTGGACAGCTGTTTGCATGATTGTTTAATAGGAAACTGTCGGTACGACTAACAGAGGCAATCAGGGTTAGCAAACCAGTAGCAGTGACAAGACATTTGACTTGTGAAACATATCTTGAACAGTAGCATGGCATGCCTGTATCGTGTTCCACCTTTCAACTCTCAATCATTTTTGGGTGCTTGACTTTTTTTCTCCCAGGCGCTTGTTGACTAGTGCGGATTGGACAGGTGGCATAGCTTGGAGAAGAGCTGGCTTTTTACCAGCCAATAAAAATAGCTGTGGTCTCCATGATGTCACCGGTGAGTAAATCATATAGATCCTGACAGAAGAGAGAGAGAAAGAAAATGAGAGAAAGAAAACAAGGCAGTATTTTTTTTATTTTGAACATTTTGATATTTCTTATTCGTTTAATTTAATTTCACATTAAACCTTCTTTTTGCTTCTCGCTTTCACAGCATATCTCAGTTTTCTGCATGTCTTTATCTGTAGGTGCTCCCATCTATTTTGCGACGTCTAACCTATACAACCAGGAAGACGTGAAAGAGCAGAGAGACCACGTTCCACACGTCAAACCCCAATAACACTGCCGCCTTCCTCCAGTCACACTGGCTGCAGTTGCCAGAAAGGGTGTACAGTCTAAAGCCGGAGTCTGATCTCACCCCCATACCTGGCATTCTGAAGCCACAACACCATGCTGCCGATGTGGAACCTGATCAGTCGTAAATCTTCACTGTTTGACCATGTGACATGCCAAATTTGTGATTCTGCCCTCTCGTCCACCCTCCACATCTTTTTCCTTCCACCCACAGCCACCCGTAGTGCCCTTCTAACTCCAGCCGCCTCTGGCTCACGGTAATGTCCAGCAGGAAGGTGACAATCCCACACGCACAGATTGACGTTTCTGTGTGCATCTTTCATGTGTTCGTACGTCCTTTGGCTCTATATCTGTGTGTGAATATGTGATTGTGTGTGCATAACTCCAGTGACCCAGTGGCAGCGTGGCAGTAGGGTACTCTCGGTAATAAGATGTTAGGAATGTAGCACTTGTCAGCCTCTCTGAGGATGCTGTTAATTCACATTCTGTCCGTTTCAGAGGGTTAGCCCTTAATAGACAGTCAACATTCACCTGTGTACAACCCCTCTCTCTCTCTCTCTCTCTCTCTCTCTCTCTCTCTCTCTCTCTCTCTCTCTCTCTCTCACTCTCTCTCTGTGTAAGTATGCATTTAAGTGTCAAAACGGCTTCCTTCCATTAATGACATTTAATGTTCTGGCAATGTGCTGCAACTCGGTTTATCACACATTGTTTTAGAAAAGTTGCATCTTCCACAGCTACCATAAAATAACCATAAACAAGCAAAAACAGTAGAAGCAGAACCAAAAAAAAAAGGGTTTTGCATGTTTAACCAATTCCCCCTCGGGGGGAAACTGAAGGATTGTTATATGAAACTAGAAACCATAGTTTGTTTTATGAAAACAATCCCCAAAGTACTGTATTTGGATGTATCGAACACCATAAGTAATACACAAGTGAAACATATGGTTTGGTACAATTAAAATGTCACAGATGTGCGAAAAATATCACATGTGTAGCCTTTTATTATAACACAAAACATATTTAAATAGCCCCAATGGTTGCAGAGATACAGCCTTTTCAGTTTGGGTATGCAATTTTTGAGCAGAGGCCTAAAAATAGGTGGGTTGAGCCATTATATGAAGACAATACTGCTTACCTTTATTCAAAGCATTGTGGTTTTTTGAAAGTGTTTTAACTATCCTGTACAGAACTATTCATTTCAGGACGACATGACAATTAACTTGCTTCAGTTAAAGGCAAATCAATCAAGATGGTTATCATAAAACAATCTATCCGAGATGGGTGACATAATAAAAAACATCAGAATACTCAGAAAAAAAAATGTTGCAACCATTAAACTACAATGTAACATCTCAGGCCATGTAAAACCTATCAATCACATATGGTATCATCTTCACATAAAAAAAATAGAGACACATTGGTGCTATTATTTTCAGTGATCCCAATCAGGTGTCATGCGGTTTTCAAACGACGCTGCCATGAACCGATGATGACTGCAGAAAGTATAAAATGCATTCAACGATGTAAAAACTTAGGCCTAGGTATGCTGAGGAAAATAATTGTCAGTAATGCAAACATATACATGGTTTCTAATAAATGGGCTAAAACAAACATGAGCCTTACTATTCTTTAATCGTATTTCAGTGATTTTCTGACTCCGAGCTCTGGTAACCTTGAGGTCAGTAAGGACACAATGAGGGAGTTGTTTTCGGAAGAAAATAGCTGCCCCCTTGCACATTCTATCACAAAAGATTTATCACCAGCATTTGCGTAGATGGATGAATGAGCCAGACCTGTCCATATGTGGCCCTTTGTGTGCGTGTGTGCCAAAGTGTCTGTGTTTCCGATGACACTTGATGATTTTGAACAGCTGAGATGAGTTTCTGTGGAAGTGGACAACGGGGCAGCTGTACATCTCTGTCTTGGACATATACACACATACACACAAAGCCACATACACACACAGGCATATAAAACAACAGTGGTCCGACCCCTTTGGGACCAAGCCAGACTGGGACCTTAATAAAGGCCTTGTTGTTTCAGGAGGTAGCTTATGTGGTTTCAGGTTCTCAGCAGGCCTCATTTTTACAGACATCTGCCATAATCTTTCTGATTGCATTGTCCTGAATTGCCTTCAGATTAGTGATTGTCCATTTTTTTCTCACTTTGATCATTTCACTTTAAAGGTCTGTTGTGTGGCGGCATCGAACGGTGAGTTTGCAAGTTGCAGCCAACTGAAACGTTATCGTGTGCCAAGTGCATAGGAGAACTATACTGTTTGATACATAAACACAGCTGGCCCGATCTAGAGCCAGTTTGGTTTGTCTGTTCTGGGCTACCGTAGAAACATGGCGATGGAGGAGGACCCGCCTCATATGTAGATATAAACAGATTATTTTAAGGTAATAAAATTGTTATTTTCAGGTTCTTATACACCAAAGAAAAATATACTAATTCCATTTCTGTCAATATGTCCCCCTAAATTCTACTCTGTACCCTAATGGTAATGTAAAGGGTTAATAAAAGTGCACGTTTACTCTTTTCTTTAATGTACTCGTGGTATTTGTAACCTATTAATGGTGGTGTTGTAATGTGAATAGTCGTCTAAATAAAACCAGTTGCCATTACTCCCTCAACAGGCCCTGCAACATCTCAGCCAATGAGAGACTTTGCTTGGTCAGTCCTCTTTTAAAGAGAGGCGGGGCTGGATGTGCTGCAGGGTCACAAGGAGTGATGTAACCTGTGTTTATTTTCAGCATATACACGTAAATGTAGACACACTGACACCTTCATGCACACTCGCAGACACACACGCGCACACACACACACACACACACACACACACACACACACACACACACACACACACACACACAACAGCAACTGTGGACGCTTGCACATACTGTTCTTTACATGCGAAGATTTTCCCATGCACAAATCGACTGGCTTAATTATGGACTTCGGGATCTCTGTCATGTTTCTGCAAGCTGGTTGCCTCTCAAGATCTCTTTACAGTTTGGTCACTCGATGACAACTGTTGTATGAGCGCACGGAACGACAGTAGCCCCCCGCCCCTCCCTCCCAGGCCCCCACCCGCCCACACACACTCCCTATTCCAAGGAGAACACAGGGCGATTAAATACCAAAAGGTGTGCGTATCACTAGGGAAGACAAGTTGGAGGGAGAGGCAGAGACAGAAAGAGACACAGAGACACAGAGTATGACATTTAGTCATAGCCATTAATAATAATAGTGGCCCCCCCCTTTCCGTCTGTCAGCTGCAGCTGTTGATCACGCTGGTGCAACACTGAACTTTCTAGCATTGCATCACTCTCTTTCTCCCGGACTCTAATGCTGTCCTGTGGTACCCTGCATGTATATGGCTTGAGTGAGACATATTGCACATCATGCCGCAAGGGTAATGGACTGAAGTAGGATTATTGCCCCAATAATGTTAAGACTGATTGAGTTTGAGAAGTAGATTTGCCAATTAATTTATGAATTCGAATTAAAACAGACACCCTCTGGTGACACTCTGATGATGATTGCAATAAAATACGGTCCAATTTGCAGTATTTTATTGCAGTGCTAAGCTGAAAAAGGATTCAATCAAACCAGTGACGGAAGTGAGAACTTGAGTGTTGCATGTCTGCTTTATCCACAACTATTTAAGGGCACGTTCAATTAATTAGCATGCCAGTAACCTGCCACTTGTTATTCATACTATGTGTAATGTATGCACAGCAAGATGTTGGTCATGTTCTCCATCGAGAGAACGCAGCAGAGGGACGATGTAACTTCCCGAGGAGCTCGTCCACTCGCATACATCAGAGACATTCCACCTCATCTGACACTCGTCCATGGAATTCTGCAAATTTTCCACACTATTCTACCAGGCATTCTGAAGTGCTCGTCAAAAAGACTGGCATGGCCAAACATCAGGCACCTGTAAACCCTGGAAACAGGAGCAAGGGACTACATTTCCTGGAGAATGTATCCAACCTGTTGTTAATGATTTCAAAATAAAAATGTAATATAGAAACATATTTGCTTCGTTCCTTTTGCACATGGATGCATCATAAAGTATGTGCTCCTGGGTCTGGTTGCTATTGTCATTGGGTGTATTTGTGTGTGTGTGTGAAAAAATCTTCTTGTTTGCACTGCTGAAAGGTGATAATTTGTCATAGATTTGTGCAGAGTCCCTTTCTCCTCTATGTTAGTATGGTCAGTGTATGCAACCTATAGTTGACACTTCTGTGTCATTCTGGGAACACAATAAATACTTCCGATGACGTGAAGGTTTACTTGGCAACCGATGGCTGTTTTAAGACCACGGATACACTTTCAACTTGGACTGAGTGCAATATTTTTTAAGTATCCTGTCCATGGAAAGAAGTAAAACGTCATTTAATCACATGTGTCATGTGCTCATTGTTGTGTGGCTAGTTATACAGCTCAATGACTTCATCCAACTCTATTTGTGTAACTGGATGACATTCTATTTAACCTTTATTTTAGCCAGGATTAAGAAGTTGTGCAGCCATTATTAGTCACATGTTGTTTGGAACCTTTCTAGAAAACACTAGTGCATGTTTAAATGGAAATGTCACTCTCCCTGACTTTGAAATGCTTTTTGACACTATCATATGCTTTCAAGGATGACAATGTTTTGTCCATTTATTCTTGGTATCAAAAGGAAACATTCACTTTACTCGAGTGCAACCAATGATCTGCTGGTTTTGGGAGTGTTGGTGGTGGTGAAGTGGGGGGGTGGAGGGCTGGTAAAGGTGGGAGGGGTTGACACAGAGATGTACAGGACAGGACACTCTCATACTTGCTCCATAAACCTCACCACATTTTGCTGCCGCAGCTGTTGTGGCGCACACAGGGAGCAGAGCGGTGTGCTTCTTCTGGGGTGATTATGTCGAGTCCGGTAACGGCTTTTTCTCACTGATCAGCGATCACCGAGCTCATTTCTTTGCGGCAAAAAACATCAACAACAACAACAACCGGAATGTTGTCACTCTCTCTGTCAGCAAGGTCGGTTTCCACAGAGCAGTGAAGACGCCGCTCATTTACCATGAGCTGTTTGGATGTTATGTACCCAGCCTATGGACATTACGCACCGTACACCACGACTGTTCCTGCTTTAATCAATAGCTTACAGGTAGGACATGAGCAAACCTTTCCATGTTGACGTAAAGCACATTGTATTTTCACTGTTCGCGGGGAGGAGGGGTTATTCATTAAGGGGTGTTTGAGGTGAGGACTGCATGCAGCTCGTGCGTAAAAGCGAGTAACCTGATGGATCGCTAAAAGGGTTTTTACATGCTTGTGATGCTTCGAACTACAAGATTTGCAATATTGTGCTGTTTGTCATGCACCCCCGAAACTCATGTCTTGACACACGCACGCTCGTGCGCGTACGTGCACACACATGCCAGCGCTGCCACACACAAAGAAAAACATTATGTCAAAATGTGTCACAGACAGCTCCAGAACTGTCCCGTGTAACACCTGTCTTCACCCCCTCCTCTCCTCTACCCCCCCCCCCTCCCTCAACCCCTCCCTCTCTCCCCCCTACGCCCCCTGACAGGCTCCCACAGGTCTGAGCAGCACTTCTCTCTGCCGGGATTTTATGGACACTCCCAGGGGTCCCGAGGGGATGTCTGGGGGCCCAGGCACTGGAGGATCTTCATCTTCATCCAACTCTTCCTCGTCCTCCTACACGCCTGCAGCTTTAAGGCCAGAGGAGGGCCCCAAGGAGAAGCAGGAGGCCCCAGAGGCAGAGTACTTGACTTCTCGCTGTGTTCTCTTCAGCTACTACCACGGAGACATCAGCAGCGTGGTGGACGAGCACTTCTCCAGAGCCCTCAGCTCCTACATGGACGGGGAGGGCAAGCGGCGGCCATCAGACCAACAGGGCACAGGTATACTACCTTGTGAAGACTAGTTGTGAAGTCAAATGAAGGCACACACAAGTGTCTACTTATGTGGGTAATGCAACACCGACTTAAATGTGATAATGGACATGTGAAGTACTTTTTATGTCCATAACATGTTTTCGTTAATGGCAAGATTCAACAAAACAACAGGGTTGGTTGGCTACTCCCCAAGGAAAACACAAACTCCAATAAATCCTAAAAGACAACTGTTACATTTTGAAAAACCAGGAATCAATTATCTTTTCATGAAATTAATTAGGATTTAGTCTGAATGTTTTCGCTCCAGTTAATCTGACTCACTGCAGTGTTAACAACACATGTATCTCATGAGGACTCATGCTAATCTAGAACAAGTTGGGTAAACTGAGTTTAGTTTGCCTTTGCCCACCACCACATCCCTGCGGTCTCAAAATGTCCATTTATTCATGTGAGCGCCGGGGCCAGAGTTGTCTGTGTGGTGTCTTGCGCTTGTTTTTGAGGCCACACAGGGTGAGTGGACAGTTCTGCAGAGCACAGCAGAGCAACAAACAGGTGATGTGATCAGGTGACAGGACTGAAAAGCTGCTTGTCGGGTATGCCGTCCCTGGGGAGGTCGGGTAGTAAGGTTCAGAGGTCATGAAGGTCAGGAGCAGTTCAGTGTCCAAAGGAACTTCTTTGGCTCTCGTTAGGGTAAAGATGAAAGAAAAGCATGTTTAGGTTGGGGACATTTAGAAATCCAAAAATGATTTAAGGCGTCTTTTGGATACCAGGCTCTAAGTTTACATGGTCTTGTTGTGTGGTATAGGCTTTGGCAACTTTGCCCCAAAAGACACTGATGGGATTCATGTGAGTTATGAAGCTTTCGTACATTTTCTTAAAAGCAAAAAACAGTATTACTCTGAAAAGCATGCAATGTTGTTTTTTTTTATATGACAACATTATGTTCACCATTTTTAGTGTTTTGCTCTTATGTGAATCGCTCCAAAATGAAAAGTACAAACACAGTAATCTTTTTACATATTTTGAACCAACAGCCTGCAGATGTTTTTTTTTAATATCCACATAGGGCCTATAAGACTCTACTTGCGCCACTACAACTGTTCCTCTTTTTCCTAGTTCATTTGAACGTCTTGGTTTGGGCACTAACACACGCTTCCTGCCTCACAACAGATGCTATGTTTATACATGGCCGTAAGCGCACAGCCCCGTCGGCGTATCCCCTTCAAACGTCTCTGTGGCTGCCATTCTGACGATCGCTCCAGCTCTTGCCCCACAATGGTTTCTCAGTCAGTTGCCTGCCTGCTGGTCAGATTTATATATGCTGTGGTCTGTGTGATAGGGGCAGAGGGAAACACTACCTCTCAGGGTGCCACATGGTGTCTTTTTTCAGAGGAATCTCTCTCTCTCTCTCTCTCTCTCTCTCTCTCTCTCTCTCTATATATATATATATATATATATATATATATATATATATATATATATATATATATAGTGTACTGCTAAAAACATATAATGGCTCGCTGACATTCTGTCAAGGGCAAGGAGAGGGGGGAGCAGAGAAAACAACAGGTGGGGGTGCAGGAGACAGAAGAGAGGGGCAGCGGGTGCGAGCCCTCTGTGTGTGTGTGTGTGTGTGTGTGTGTGTGTGTGTGTGTGTGTGTGTGTGTGTTTCAGAAGTACTCGGCTGACACGAGAGTGAGAGATGTCACCACAGTAAGTGATTTAAGGCTCTGTGAGCCTTGGCCTCCCTCCAGGTCAGAGCGTATACCTTATATAGAATCTGAGGATATAGGGACTCTCTTTCTACGTTTCTCTCTGTCTCTCTCTGTCTCTCTTTCGCTCCCCCTCTCTCTTCTAGAACCTGGTTGTGTGTATTTCTGTGTCTTGTTGGGGCTTGGCCTGTGTGACCGTATGATTCAATGGGAAACATATCTGGGCCAGAAGGAGTAGCAGTGATGTGACATCTATGTTGCTCCTGTGTACCAGCTCCAGCCTTTTCTATTTGTCTCTATTAATCAAGATATGGATCCTGACTCTGCCTAAATTTCCTCCCTATTTAGATACCCCTTCACCTAGCAGTCGACGAAGCTTCCCCCCATCCTTCTGGGACAGTAACTACTCCTCGCCGCAGAGCCGCGTCCACTGTGAGACGGGCGTGCCTTCCTATTCCATGGACCCATACGCATCAGCATTGCACCCGGGCCTGCCACACCCACACCCACACCCGCACGCTCATCCTCACTCCCACCCTCACCCACCAGAGAGCTGGGGATATCCCCAGGCCTCAGCCTACGGCCACCCAAGGCCTCTCCACGAACTGTATTCACCGTCAGCTTTGGAGCCCCATTACGGGCCCCTGCTCATGCCCACGGTGAGGCCACCTCATCCCCTAACCTTGCCAAGCCACTATGATGTGAGCAAGCTGGAGCCCACTGCCTCCTGGCCCGGCTTGCTTCCACCAGGAGACGTCGGCCAGACGCTGGCACTCAACATGGATGCAGGTAACTACTCTGTGTCTTTTACAAATACTGTCCAGACAAAGTGTTCCTTTATTTACAGTTTATAAAATGTCTTGAATCAGACCAGATAGGACAATCAGAAAGTACAAAGAAACACACTCAGACATCAGTGTTGACAAATGTACATGTTCTGATTATTTATGGCTGCGAGAAACAAAGTCATTTTTTTGTATGTATCAACTTAAGCAAACGAGAGTGGGCTTGAAGTCTGGCAGTGTATCGATTTACCTTTTAATGTGCCATTAGTATTTTACCTTAGTTATTAATTTTGCTTAATGAACACAGAAGACAACACGCATTCTGAAAATGATTCACACAAACACACACACACACAGACACACACACACACACACACACACACACACACACACGCACACACACACACACAACTACCTTCTTAACTTTCAACCCTTGTGATGCTCTCTGTAGGAAACACATGCACAGATAAATATGCATTTTTGATGTTGACTACACTAGGCCCTCCCACATGTGCTCTCTCACTCACTCCCTCACACACACACACACACGCACACACACGCACACACACGCACACACACGCACACACGCGCACACACACACACACACACGCACACACGCGCACACACACGCACACACGCACTAACTACATTATAATCATCACAGCATAAGCCTTCTTTCCTCCCTCTACTGGATGTTTAGCAAAAGTAGGCTCCATGACAACCTGTGTTCTGTTCTCCACCGTTGTCCTCCTCATTGTTTCCTTGTCTTTTTTTACCCCAGGCCTCCAGCAGCACAAGAAAGGCAAGGAGCTGTACTGGTTCTAACGAGCCCTTCAGTCACATTGACCAGCCATTACCAGATCCAATTAGTCCCTGGACCTGCTCCGCTATTGAAGCAGCGTGTCCCTTTATCCCCCCACACACTCCATCCCCATGTACCCACCCCCTTCTCTCTGCTCCTGGCCTCCCCTGCCAGTATACAGCCTTGCTCCAGGTCGACGTGTGTGCACCATGGAGATAAAGCAGGGAGAGGGAGAGAGAGACAGAGTCCGAGGGAGAGAGAGAGAGAGAGAGAGAGAGAGAGAGAGAGAGAGAGAGACAGTGTCACTGTCTATAATCTGTGTGGGTTGCTCTCTCTGTCTCTATCCCATCTCTCTCCCACTCTCTCCCTGAACGTCGCCGGTGCGGCACAGACCTTGGCGAGGTGTGAGCCACAGTGACCTGTTTGGACTGAGAGAGACAGGATCACAACAGACCTTAGCAGAGGACGGAGAGATAGAGGGATGAATGGAGGGACAGGGGGATGAATACGGGCGAGCAGGGATTCCCTCCAATGTCCCTGGTTATCTCTGTCTCATGCTCTTTGTTGGTACAGTGGTTGTCATCATCCACTTATCTGCATTTCACAAATGCAGCATGCGCCGATAAACAGGAGCAGCAATTATGGTGGTTTATGCTTTGTTATTATTTAATTTTGCTCTCTGAAATAAAGTGTTTCTATTTATTGGTGTTTATGTGCATTTCTCACATGTTTGGTTCGGCCAGTGATCTGAAATGATTGTGATTCAGTTTATTGTGTTTTCTAAAGGGGGAGGCGATGGAGATGACCATGCCATGTTTTTTTGGTGTACTTTCTCATCTATCTATGAAGCAATCTTTTGTGGAGAATAAAGGTCTTTTTTTTAAACATAAAACATGTGTTCAGTTCAACAAGTCTTTGTTTGCTCTGAACAGACTTTTGTGGTCTTTCAATTTGATGAAGAAGATGTTCCATTTTGGTTCTTTATTTCTCTGTGTCGTTCTTGGATGTTTTGAATTTGGACTTTCTAAATACTGGGTTGTTCTTTTGTCCAAGAAGATTGTGATGTCAATAAATATTTTTAATGGTAAAAGTACACATCTCATAAATGTTTACCTTGCATGGCATTTTGACAAATAATATTTAAATAAATGTAAAGGACATTGTAAGTGTAGCCGGACAGATATAAATAAATACGTCCAAAGTATAAATACTAACATTCAGTATTACTGGGAAGAAGACAGTTGGTAGACAATGAGGGCTCGATGGAGGCTTTTAGATCAGTTTCTGATTTGAAACACTAATATATAGAGTGTGTTGATATTTTAGTAGCTGTGTAAATCCTAGAGACAGTAGCAGAGCCAGGTGTGATCAAGGTTGTGCTCTGCGACTCGCCTTATTTAAAAGGCCTTCCATTTGAATTCCTGCCTGCATTCACAGTTTGTCACCTATAAAGTGGGAACGAGTGGTGAATGCCAGCAATGTGTAACCAGAGATGTAGCCTGTCATCTCAGCGATGCACCAAATGTTGCTGTGTTATTGATCTGATAATCAGATTATGTGCTAAGGTATGCCAGTCTGGGCCACTGTCACAATTTAACGGCTGTTATGCGTGACCCCTCACTTGAGAGCAGCCAACTATGTGATTGGCTCTAAGCTGAGGATACATGTAGAGTAATGAAATTAGAAGAGTTTATGGGGATAGCGTTCCTCTCAGTTTCCCATGCCAAGCATTTTACTACCTTTTCACACTGATATTGTCGCAGGGCCTCAGGGTTTTCTTTCTTCCTCCAGGATCTACCCCATTAGCATGCACCCAGAGCTCGTGTCACATTATATTACTTAGATGTTGATCAACTCTACACAGCATTCAAAACGCTAATGTCAACCATCATGTTAACAGTCCATTGAAGACAAAAAAACCGGCATATTTCGTCATTATGGTTGCTGACTGTTACAGTGATGTGAATCATTTTGATTCAGAATTTCCACAAGAATTAGCAGCAAAACCACTGTAGATTAATTTGTATTATGGACCCGCTATTAAATGTGTGGGAGCTGCGTTTGCTTACTAAACCGGACCAATGTGTATGCAAAGCCTGATGAAATGCTTCCCTCTCCTGGTGTGGTTATAACACTGCAACAGCACAAAAGAAAAAGAATGAGTCAAAACCTGACTTGTGACTGACTGACTGTTACACACTTGGATCTGTGTGAGGTTCACTGCTCCACAGAGGCTGAGAGCAGAAGCACTGTTGAGAACAAGTTGAGAAAGACGGGGTCGAGCAACTACAAGACAGATAGAAATGCATTGCTATAGAACCCACATACAACTTAGAAGATGTCTTTAAATGGTGAGAATGCTCTGAGAAATTACAAAATATGTTATTGTTCCTTTCTTGTCTGTTTGAACGAACATGCTTTTAAAAATAAACTATATTTAAAATAATTTACAGTCAAGCTGTTTGTTGTATATCATTTATTTTGTATATTCCAAAATCACTCATTACAATTTTGCCTCGTGGAGTTTTACAATCTAAACACATACACATCACCCCCCAAAAACAACCCTTAACGGGGGAAAAACAGAGGAGGATCAGAATTAACATGTACAGAATTAACAACATAACAGAGTTACAGCACATTCAATGAAGATGACTTTTAATTATTCATATAATGAGTAGTAGGCATGATGAAATATGTATTAATAATAATGATAATAAAAGCAGCAATGGCATTAGCAATTGTAATGTAAATAGCAATAACAATGATAATGGCAGGAGGTGAGGACGACAGCAGGATGCAGGACTGGGTGCAGATGTAACCACGATGTGAACCTGTGAGGCGACAAGGAGCAAAGTTAGTAAAGCACATTAATGCTGCAGGAATTCATGTGGGAGGAAATAGAAAGTTGAAGATGACCCCCTGGGCTCAGGGAAAAATGTAATATTGTTTTAACTGAAGTGAACCTGCATCCTGTGTCATGAGACAGCGATGACTGTCTCTAAGTTGAAAATGGGTCATCTTAGGGTGTGTCTTACTGCGCTCATGATTTGTAATTCTTACAAGAACATTTTCAAGAGCCTTGTAATTGAGGCAAACAGAAGCTTTTTTGAGGGGTTTACGGTTGTGTTGAGAGGAATACAACACATATTCACTTAAAAATGACTAATATGTTCCACTGTTTTAGTACATTTTATATATATATATAAAAAACTGATCATTTTATGAAGAAAGTAATCATCAGATTAAGAGTAATCAAGAACAAAACATGTGCTAGTTGCAGCCCTTATTTACATTGATTATTATTATTGATTTTAATGGGATTCTTAACAGTCAGTAAATTTTTTGTTGTAATCTTCTCAACACAACAGCAAACCAAAACATGAAGCTTGTGTTGCCTCAGTTAGGAAAGTCATGAGTGCAGTGTGCTTAATCTTATTCAGACCAAAGGTACTTTTGGGAAAAAAACGATGACTTTTTCTTTGTACTGTACTCGTGTTTACTTTGATAAAGGGAAGTGAGTGTTATCAATTCCCAACATTCTAACTCATTTCCTGAACAGCTGATTTACTCAGCTAGTGTCCATCATGTCCCCTTTTACAGTAAGGCAACCTAAGATGACCTAAGATGTCGGTCATATGACTGGTCACCGACGACACATGACACACGATCCAGTTTCACATTCAGTTTGGAAATATATAACGGTGAGATTCACTGAAATAAATGTAATCCAAATTGTATATTTGCCATTTAAATTATTGCATGTAAAAAAAGATAAACCTGTTTTTGATATTCCATTTTCAACTCAACACTGTGAAATGTTGTGTTATCTGTGAAATGAGCCTGACTCTCAACCTGTGAACTGACCTGATTGGCTGGCCCTAACTTTACATAGTGCTCTGTGCTGCATTTCAGATAGTTAATGTGTAGTTTGTAAAGTGGTCATGTGCAGGAGACAAATAAAACTGACACGCAATCAATGCACGTGGTAAACGATGTGGAAGTGGTCGTGTAAATCACAGAAACTGTTTTCTTCCCCTGTGCAGTTTGTGTTTCTGTTTCACCTTTTCATAATACACAATGCATGAGCCTCTAAACACACAATGCCCATTATCCAGATGTGTACTTTGTATAAAAAAAACAAACATCTCACATGCTTTACTCCAGTGGTTCATAAACTTTTTTTGTCACGCCCCACATTGGAGGAAGAAAAATGTTCATGCCCTACAACAAAAAACTTGACTATTGTGGCTGCAATTAACATGTTTTGCATTGAATATATTTTCAAGATAATAACAATAAAGTGCAAATCTTTTTAAAACGGGGTTGCAGGCTTGATACGGCCGCTCCATGTTGAGCCATATCTCTGTTTTGAGAGACGCAACACCAGAATAGCTGACCTCACGGAGGTCGACTTTTGGCAAAACGCCAAGCATCAGCGTAACCTGTTAACTGCGTAACAACGTTTTGTACTTTTGTATTATGTAAAGTTCTTATGTAGATCATGGACAAAGGTTGTCCTGAAACCACAAGGTGCTGGTTCAATCCCTGGTCGAAGTGTCCTTGAGCAAGACACTGAAACCGCCAGTGCTTTACAAAGGATGGATAAACTGCAGAGAATAATTTCCCCACTCTGGGATTAAGCAACAATTATCTCTTTTTTTAAATTTTTAAACAGCATCTTCCCCCTGCGCCCCACGAGAGGGACGCGCCCCACAGTTTGAGAACCACTGCTTTGCTTTACTCCAACCTCTCGAGGACAATCACACGATCACACAGAAACCTTGAGCTATGAACTTAGAAAGTGTTGTTGTGTTGTGCTGACTCATGACTCTTTATTGATGTTGCTTCATAGTTATATGCAGTATCACAAACTATGCGTGTATAAAGTTGCACTTGATTTCTTGTCCTTATAATAAAACTCACGCGCTGCACTGATGCTGTGCTACTGCATCAGTATTATTAATCAATCATATATACAAATATATTACTCCCAAAGGCCATATTTGTACGCAATAAGTACTTCTACTTTTTATACTTTAAGTACGGTATAATTTGCTATTGAGAATTCTGTATTTTCACTTAAAAAGGACTTCGATGCAGGACTTTTACTTACAATGGAGTATTTTGACATCATGGTATTAATATAAATTATATTCTTACTTCTTCCAGTCCTGGTCAATTATTCTAAGTCTGTCTGTGTTTTGGATTTTTCTGGTCTTGGAGAATTATATAGCATAAAAAAGTGTTAGAATATATTAAAAGCAGCAGCTCTTTTTCTGCTCTTTTTCATTTTGTGCCATTGTTTGTAATTATATGTCTTGCTCTTATATGGACATATGAACACCACCGACATCACAACTTGAATGTTTGAGAAACTGCAGACTAACCGGTAGAAACACAAGACAAGCTGATCGAGTTCAATGACATCTGTAAACTTTTAGCTTAGCTCTGAGTTTTTCGGCATCTTTATGGTCTTAAGTATTGTCATGAGCTGAAAGCCTTGTGACAGACAATTTGACAGCAGTGAACAAGAGTAGAATAATGAATATAAATGCATTGCTTAAACAACATGAATGAATAGTTTATATGGGACTTTTTTTTACACTTTGCTTGCCATCATGTGATGGCAAAGTGAAATAAATTAATAACAGTACATTTATGGCTCTGGTGTCTGCTTTTTTTTCTTCTTTATTCTGTCCCTCTTTGTGCGTCTAACTGGAAAATGATACGCCTACTCATGTTCCTGACAATGACGAAAAGGTAAAATCTGCAGAGCGAATCAAACCTAAGCTGAAAACAGGATGTGGAAACGGAAAGGAAATCCTGAACAACTGGGTTTAATTTATACATTTGTCTGTGTTGACAGTATTTTTTAAAGATCGCCCAAACCTCTGAAAACATTTCAGTTTGAGGGAAAAAGTTGTCAAAGCTCAGTACATTTCAGGAAATGTGTACATTTTGACAGGGTCTGTTAAATTTTCTCTAATTAAAAAAAAAGGGAAATTATGAGGTGACAACTTAGCTAAAGTACCATCGAGATGTTCAAGAAATAAGAGCACCTCCATTAGCTACTGACACTCTCTCCAGTGTGCCATATTTCCAGTGAAATCTGTGGGATTCTCATTTTAGAACATGCTATTGTATCTATTTTCAGTTTTCTTTTTAAATTTCTCATCCCTATGTGACTGGAATCAAAAAGCAGTGGTGGGAAAAAAAATCCCAACAGTGGTTTTTCACATGAAGGCATCACACACTGTGATTCTTCCCTGTGTGTAATTCCCAGACCACAAACTGCTGAGCAACTGATCATGACTCACAGAAGAAATTGAATATTTCATGGACTCGATGTGTATTTACCAAAGAAATGGCATTACGAGAACTTCTGTCAATGCATTACTCACCCAGCCCATTTTTCAATGATTGACTCTCTTCCTTTTCACTTTATGAGCGGCTGACTGCCACCTGACAGGGCGTACGGCATGCCATAACATGAAGTCAGCTATAAAAGAATGTCTCTCTAACAGAGTCCCGCATCTTCCACAGGTGGACATACTTCCAACCCTCATCATACCAAGCTAGAAGTAGGTAAGCAGCTGCAGCAGAGACATACACACACACACACACACACACACACACACACACAAGCAGGCATATCCTGTAATGCAAGCGCAGTGATGCAAAGAACAAACCGAGAGAGTTTGAGGGAGTGGTGAAACAGAGAGTCAAAGACACTGGTATATAGATCTGATGCAGTGGCAGCCGTGCACGGAAGATAATGTTTGCAAACCTGAAGTGAAAGTCTCAACCTGTGTGGTTTTCTATAAGTCACAGGGGATCGTTTGACTGTTTTCTTTTGACTGTTATCCGCTTGTGTGTCAGTCAGGATGAAGCTGTTGCTCGTTGCTGCCGCTCTGGCCGTGGCCAGCTGCGCCCACCTTTCTCTGGAGGACCTGGAGTTCCACGCCTGGAAACTCAAGTTTGGTAAGACAATTGTATCAGTTTTCTTTTATTGTGGTCTGTCGTCAAATATAGTAGATCTTGTTCAGGTTTCTGTGAAAGTACTGACTTCATTTACACATAACACAGAATACCTCCATGTTTAAAACTAGGTCGTTGTAATGTGTTTACATGTTTAGACGTTTACAGCTGACAATCTGTTTGACAGCTAATAAAGGAGATCTCCAAACTGGAAAAATGATTTCTTTGATTACAAATTGATCACAGATTCTTTATTTCTCTGATTGGCAGGACGGTCCTACAACTCTCCTGCAGAAGAGGCTCAACGGAAAGAAATCTGGGTCAACAACCGCAAACTGGTGCTGGTGCACAACATCATGGCAGATGAGGGCATCAAGTCCTACCGCCTCGGCATGACTTACTTTGCTGACTTGGTATGCACAAGAAGAACTAAACTGCGGTTTCTGCCATCATTTTGCATCGTACTTGCTCTCTTTGTGACTAACTGTTTTGGATGAAGACCGAATTAAGTGACATACTGAATCTTGTCCATCTTCTCCAGAAAAACGAAGAGTACAAACAACTGATTTCCCAGGGCTGCTTGGGCGCCTTCAACACGTCTCTGCCTCGCCAGGGCTCTGCTTACCTCCGGCTGCCTCAAGGAGCTGATCTGCCCAACACTGTTGACTGGAGGGACAAGGGATACGTCACTGATGTCAAGGATCAGAAGCAGTGCGGCTCCTGCTGGGCCTTCAGTGCAGTATGTACTGCTACATGTCGGTGTCCTCTCTTTTGGTAACGTGGGAAACTTCACACACCTGACTTCTGGTTTCCAACTTAATTCTTTCAGACTGGCTCACTGGAGGGGCAGACCTTCAGGAAGACATCGAAGCTGGTGTCTCTGAGCGAGCAGCAGCTGGTTGACTGCTCCGGCGACTATGGCAACATGGGATGCAGTGGAGGCCTGATGGACAGCGCCTTCAAGTACATTAAAGCCAACGGAGGGATAGACACAGAGGACTCATACCCGTATGAGGCTGAGGTAAACAGAAAGCAGTTTGAGTGAAACATCTTTACACTTACAGCATCCATTTGTCATTATCATACTAAAATGCAGAGTTGAAGATGGACATGAACCCATTCAGGCAGTTTGGAAATTACAGCGCTGCATATAAGAGATGTGTAATAGTGCCATCTTGTGGACAGAATGAATAGTGGCCAACAACAGACTTTCAATGCAAGGCCATCTCATTGACAAGTCCGTCTCTCAAAACAGTAAATGGGACATCATTAAAACTCTTGAAAACTTTTTCCATTGCTTGTGCGCATACCTTTGGGCATCTGGAGTGTCTACCAACCCACTAACTTTGACATAATACCACCCACTGAGTTTTTTGTGGGCTGCCTAGATCATAATACATTTGATTTAACAGTCCTGTCTTCCTATTTTATGCAGGCTTATTATTATTATTATTATTATTTATGGTTGTTATCTCGTGTAAATCTTTTTAATGCTAGCAAAATAAATTATAAATACAATACATAACCCAATGTGCTTTCTATGTACAGGTATATTCAAAAAGTTAATAGTACAAGAACAAGTATTTTTATTTTATTATTTTACATTAAAGCATGTAAACAACACAAAATACAAGTTTAAACTTGAACATTGCTGTGTATATTTTTTGGTGATTTTTCTTCTTCTCTCAATTAGGATGGTCAGTGCCGTTACAACCCCGCCAACGTTGGTGCCACATGCACGGGCTACGTTGATGTGACCCAAGGTGATGAGAATGCACTGAAGGAGGCTGTGGCCACCATCGGACCTGTCTCTGTGGCCATTGATGCTTCTCATATGTCCTTCCAGATGTACGAGTCAGGTAAACACTTTTAAACACAGAGTTGCTTCTGCCAAAAAACATTCTCATCAAATGCAAGAAGGATTAGGATATTATTTTTTTTTTAAAAAAACAAAAACGTTTCCACCTGTCTAATCTGTGGTTTTGTGTTTCTAGGATTGTATGACGAGCCAGACTGCAGCAGCTCAGAGTTGGACCATGGTGTTCTGGCTGTGGGTTACGGGACTGACAACAATCACGACTACTGGCTGGTCAAGAACAGGTAAACAACCAAATCTGCTGCCCTTTGAAAAGGTTGGACTGCATTCCTGTTAAAACTCAGTCGGTATTATAGTGGAGACTGAAAGTTGCTGTCGTCACAGACAGACATCAGCAGCAAGACGTCTTATTTATGGTTGCAAAAAATAAATTGAAACTCACTGAGGATGTTGTAAACCTCCTGAACTACCCTATTACTATGAATTGCTCCTATTATTTTTGCCTCTATCTGAAAACAGATCATGTTGTCTCTACCTGCTGCTAATATTTGTGCTCATGATTCTCTACATAGAGCAACTAAATATTGGGTAATGTGTGTGTTTCTGTAGCTGGGGTCTCGCATGGGGAGACAAGGGATACATCATGATGACCAGGAACAAAAACAACCAGTGTGGCATTGCTACTGCATCCAGCTACCCTCTGGTCTGAGCAGGTGAGAGCAAACTTCCCTGATGAACAAATACTACTGAAACAAGTTACATTTCTGGGTTCTGCACACAGGTACCTGGAATAATGTGTGTGCACTCTGCAGTTTAATGTCCATTCACTGGTTGTTGTTCATGTTTTAGGGATTTTCAGGCCATGGGCATTCCTCAGGAAGGAGAAAAGTGACACATCATATAGTTTAATTTCATAAAGAAACTGAGTTATGGAACAAGTCCCTTTGTTGTTCAGTAGGACCTTTCTGCACTTTTAAAATGATTCCTGTTTTATTAAGAGTGTAAACAAATGTAAAGACATTGTGTTGTTTGAGAGATATAAAGTAATAAACATGTGTGTCTTAATAATTGTGTTGCTTTTCATTGTCCACCATTATATTATAAGACTGATTTGTATGTTGGGGCTGTAGAGAAGACAGTCCATCTAAGTTAACACAAAGTAAAGACTTTGTGTTTAGGGATAACTAGAACATGTTAGCATGCTAATATGTTATACTAAGATGGTGATTGTGGTAAACATTACCTGCTAAACATCATTGTTAACATTGATGAACAGGTTAGAATGCAGATTAGCATTTAGCTCAAAGCACCACTGTGATGATCGACAACCTCAAGGAGCTGACCAGCTGCAGCAAGACATCCTGTAATCTATTTATTTAATCTATATCTATCTATCTATAACTCATTTTAACAACTATAGCTGCTTATTTGTCATGTGACATTATTCTATTTACATGAATCTATGGATCAATGAATATTTGTAACTTTAGGAAAATATAAATTCAACACGTGTTAACTTTTCTTGTTTATTTGTAAGATTTTGCGATAAATATATCGAGCAATAGTATGCCAGTTTAAAAGAACTACAGCAGCATGCACCTGCACAGGGCGAGTCTTGACGACTTCATCACTTTCCAAAGATTGCATATGAATGATTTCTAAAAATGATAAATGATTCATATGTGTGCGAATCTAACTGAAATGTATGAATTACAAATGCCTCAAGCTTCCCAGTGTACATGCAGTAGCTTCAGCTCCTTGTACTGTCTGTCTCCCATCAGTTTGCCTTTAGTCATTTGTTTAACACTCCGTTTTAAGGCTTTTAACATTATGGATACACTTGCTTTAGTCATAGATGTTCAGATGGACACAGTGCACATCAAGCTACCTGAGAACTTTGCTTGCAGACAAGTTGAACCTCTAAAGAAAAGCAGATTTGATTTTCAAATCGTTGGGTTTTATGGCATATCTATAATATTCATTGCTGACACCAGTTTAGACTGAAGTCAATTATTCATGAAAAAGAACTGTACCTGTTTTTCAAAAAGTCTGATGTTTGGAATCAGGTGCTGCCTCTTATACTGACTGCTGCTGTCCTGCAAACCAAACAAAGATAAAAGCTGTGGGCTGTGGGCCATTTCAGACATGGAAAATACTCTTTGGTCTCTCCTGCCGTCTTTGTACTTTTTGTTCGTTTGGATAGCATTTCCTTGCCTATCTATCCTCCTTTTGCTTTTTTTTTTACCAGTCTGCAGATTGTAAAAGGATATCTCAGTTTTGTTCTTCATATGCAGGTGGGGACGCAGCCACAGAAAGGAAAGAGGTAAAAGTGAAAGGAGATCTGGGTGGTAAATATGAACATATAGTGAAACTAAAAGACAGAGCCGGAGGGAGGGAAAGAAAACACGTGTGTGGTTGAATGTCTTGTCTGATGTGATAAAAAAATATATATATTATGGATTTTAGAGAATTACCTCAGCTGTATGTTTTTGGGCCTCTATTACTTCAATGTCTTTTACAGATAGTGTTTTGCTTTCAACATCATCCTCTCCTCCTGTAACATCTTCCCACTGTGACACTTAAGCCGCCCAATCCTTGATAATCGGTTTCCATATAAACCGTGATCATGAGAAATGAAAAGAACTGAAATGAAAGAAATATATTTTTCATCCTCATCTTTCGCAACCACTGATGGAATACTAAAATGATTTAACATTTATCACATGTGAGAATAAGTCATAAGCACTGACCGCAGCACAAAATGCCCATCAAACTGAATCAGATAACTCATTTTCTCGACATGGACTGCGTTGTGATGACTGCAGCCATGGTCACATGTTAGTAGGGTTAGTTGATTGTTTATTCATATACATTTTTTCAGCAAAAACTTTTCAAAGTGTTTAATAAAGTTATGTTAGTTTTAAACAAGCAGTAGATATGTTTCCCTCAACTGGCTGTTTTTCATTTAGTTTCGTTATGTTGACGTCATACCGGGCCTGTTTTAACATCATTTTGTTTTGCAGAAACTGCTTTGTTTCCCTTCCACTGCTCTTCCCACATGCAGTTGGTGGCCCACATTGTTTCCAGGGTAACATACACTAACTCTGGTAAATACACATCATATGTAAAGTAATACCATAATGAAATTATTCTCTCACCAGTATTTGTAATGCTTAAGGTTCTGCATGTAATCCAGCTAAACAGCAGTCCTTAAGTCATTATTCTTACATCTTTATGGAACCTCAGGCGGAGGAAGGTTGCTTCACTCATCTGTAATCCATGAAGTCGGCTATAAATAAATGCACAATGCCTAATTTATTTTGTTAATTCGTCACGGGCTATTCAGCCGAACTGCATTTCATTTAACTGCACACAATGAAGCTTAAGAGAGTTCAGAAGACCAATCTGACTTTGCTTAGTTGCAAAACATTAACAGATGATGCTGATTTGTTAATCTGGTTTTGAATATTTTATAATTTGCTGGGAAAAAAACAACCTTGACTTTGTTTATGAAAGTCCTTGGCGAGAGACGATGTTCTCCTTTTCCCAGATGACATCTGTTTTAAATCATTCACTACAGTTGCCCAAATGTAATTAATTAAATCCCATTAAGTGATTTTCCCATTCTAAATGTCACATTAGGTCTGGTTGTGATAATATTTGACAGGAAGGTGGAGAAACACATAAGCAGGGATACCGAAAAGGGAGAACATATTCTAGGATTTAATCAGCTTGTGTGACAAAATGTAACCTTGACATCTTACTTTTTCCTCCCTCGGTTGAGGCAAGCGGCAGCAGCGAGAGCTGCCGCGTGGAAGCAAACACGCACAGCCAACATAATTGAAAGAGAGATTTAAATTATCTCTTGTCAGGCCTGTCTCGTAACAGTCGACCTGGGGGGAAAAAAAAACATTTTATCAGCACCGGAATGTGACAGTATTCAGCCAATTAGGACTGAATGATTGTTATCCAGTGACGTTATTATCATCATCCCTTTTATTTTGGGGAGTATGAAGGACGGCATTAGAAAGTTGAAAACGCAAAGACGGGAAAGCCAGCCAGCAAGAGACAAAGGGAAACCGAAGGAGGGCGCATACGAGGTGAGGCAAATTAATTAGTTTTGCTAAATCCTCCTCAAACAGCAGAAGCCAATGTGGCTCTACAAAAGGCCATTACTGGTAATCAATTTAAATCTGTTTTACCCATCCCAAGGAAACCAATTAGGCAATTTAATTTGCCTTTTTTGATTCACAGCATATCCACTGCACAGGACAGGACGTCCAATTTGCCTCCTGCAGGGAGGGACAAGTGAAAACACCGGGAGGTGTTGTTGGAACAAACAAAGCTATTGATCTGAGGGAGGCTGAGAGATCCAGGAAAGAGTGAGAAAGATGCAAGATGCATGGCAGGATGATAAATAATTTAATTTGTTTTTTGTTAAGGAAACAGTGAACCTGCTGTGTTCATTTAAAACTGCCTTTGTAATTAAAGTTTATTGCAAGTTCAGCTTTTAGCTTAGTCTACACCTAAACTGTGACTGCATATTTAAAGTATCTTCTTTTTTTTGTCAGAAGAAGCTCTTTTTAATGTCACTAGATGGCAGTACTTGACTGCTGCTGATTATTTAAGCAGCGAGGGGTTTTGTGGCCTCGCTTAAGCCCCGCGAAGCACTGGTTCAAAGTCAAATGCACTTTGATTCTTACAGTCGAATGTCCTTGAAATGCACATGCAGCGCACACACAGCACATACAAGCATCCATACATGCACACACACACACACACACACACACACACACACACACAGGTGCTGCATTTGCCTGCATCGCTGAAACCATCACACTCTTACGACGCACACGCCGTGTGCTGACCGACTGCTTAATCAACAATGTCACCACACAATTTCAGTAGATTGTCTGTTGGGTTGGTATGCAGGAAAGTGTCAGTCAGCCGAGTCACCCATCATAGAGAACAAACAGCCTCTCCTATGGGGATACAGACGGGGCCACGTTTCTGTGCCCATGCGTTATCCATCTCCCACTATGCCTTCCTCTGTGTGCGCAGCTCCTTGCGTGTGTGCTGTGTTTGTGTGTGTGGGCTGATATGGGATGTCAACTAGTTTGTCATGGTAATGGAGAACATGTGTGGTTGTGACAGACAGGAGTTCTGAATGACCGCACACAGGACTGATGCATGCGCACACACACAGACACACACACACACACACACAAACACACACATACACAGGACTAATGCATGTGCACACACACACACACAGATGCATACACAGAACTGATGCATTTGCGCACACGCACACACACACACACAGACACACACACAGACACACACACACACAAACACACACACACACAGGACTGATGTGTGTGTGTATGCACACTTGCACACAGGACTGATGCATGTGCTCACACACATGCACAAACATACACACACACACACACACACACACACACACACACACATACACACACACAGGACTGATGCATGCACGCATGCACACACACACACACAAAAATTACTTGACGAACCCAAGAACAGGACAATAATTCATTCTCGCACATCCGTCTTGCTCTTAAATCATTCCCTCCTTTTCTTTATCCCTTTTTTTTCTTCTCCATCTCTCCATCCTCTCTTAGCCAGCTGCATTTCTTGGACAGGGCTCCTGGCTGCAGTCTCAGAGAGGCGAGTGAAGCTAACCGTTTGAGAAAAACAGCTCTGGCAAGGCCAATTACACCCAGACAAAGCACTTTGCATGTTATTGTGTTAGGGATTCATGCTTGATTGACTGAATGGCTTCTAATGAGGCCGGGGAACGACGTGCAAGAAAGGAAGAAACACTCCTCAGCTTCCCTGATGGATTGAATCACCCACACACTCGCATAGACGGATGTGAGCAGGTGAAAACGCACTTGTTGGTGCGGGGTTGCAGCGCAAAGGTGAGGTATCACATTGCGCACGTGGGAGCACGCTAACAGTGAAGGTGCTAGCAAATCAACACTAACGCAAAAAGCAGTTCTCAGGTAACTAAGGCTATAAAGTTGGTGCTGTGTGTGTCTGTGAGTGTGTGCAGTGGGTGGCAGATGAAGAGGAAATAGTGGAAAGGTAACTTGCTGTATTGCCTCTACCGATGCTTCTATGTGAGAGCCGCACTCCCACTGGCACCCTTTTATAGTATCACTTCACTAGAGTTGGATATAGCAACAGATGGATTGGTAAAGCCTACAGCAGTGATAAAACATGTCAGCCGTTATTCTTGTTGGGCCTGTATAACAGATGTTGGTTTTATTTCTGTGTTGTATGCCGGGCTTTGACTCCACTAAGCTTTCACATCTTTGTAGTTATTTTGATCTCTCTCCCAGAGGAATTAAGGTTGAAACAGATATTTCTAGCCATAGGCTAATGAAAATAACAAATGCCAGCTATGATTTTTTGCAAGATCACGGTCAACAAAATGCTGTCCAGTCTATGGGTTTTAAAAAGCAGGTATGAGCTGCATGCATGTACACAATTACTTAATCTGAAGCCTGTAAAACATGTTTCCAAAAGATATACTTCTCAAATGTTTATATCATTATCGAACAGGCTAGACATGTCTAGTGTTAATCACGTGTTAATGTCATTTGATTTCCATTGTTTGCCAGCATTGAAGGACACTTGAGGGACCCAGAGTGTGTGCCATGAGTCCTCATATGAGGAATATTTACAGCGGCCTTCTTCTTTTTCCCCTTTTTCTTCTTTCCCCTGCTTTGGCCACTCCCCCTCCACCTGCTCCATCCTCTTCCCCTCTACAACCCTCTCATTCATCATTGCTTGTCGCCCCCACTCTCCTCCCTCTTAGCTCTCTCCTCTACCTCGTCCATCTCCCCCGCGGTACCGAGGTCAGGGTGAGGGGTCAATTGCCTGGGCGCACCACAGAGCCTGTTCTTGAAAGAGAAGTCATGTATCTGCGCTCCGTCTTATCTTTTTGTTTTATATCGCCTGACAACTCTTTCCCACAGGAGTCAGATTCACTCTCACCTGGAGCAAGCCCACATATATGTGTGTAAGAGCTTTCTGCATGCATGTTTGTGTGGGTGGATGCTTCTCCGTGTCCTCCAGTTCTCTTTGCCCACTCTTGTTTATTTGCCCGGTTTTCTTCGCTCTTCTCCATCTCTCGACTGACCTTTTTCTCCCTCTGCCTCTTCTCCTCTATCGATAGCCAGAGCTAATAAGGCAATTAAAGCCTAATTAAAGGAGTCTTCAGAGAGAGGGAAGGTCTCGGGCAACTTCATGAGGGTAAGGCAGCAGTGTGTTTACTCAAGTCTCTGGCAGGCTCGCCCTCACTCTCTCTTGATCAACAAAAACAAAGTTGAAAAATGAAAAGTACAAAAATAATGAAGGCCCGAGGAACGGCCACACAATCTCCATCCCAATTTTTCAAAGTCTTCAGACTTATCCCTGTATTTTTAGTCAATCAAGAAACAGGTAACACAAGGTAACTATCTAATTTGTTCAGCTTCAAGTGTGTTTATCCAACCAGCGTCAGCCCACTCATTGTTGTCAAATTTGCCAGCGAAGATCAAAGAGCGCTGTGCAGCGCGGCAGCCAGGTTACCTCTGCTTGGCACTCAGAATCAAAGTCACGGATTAAGGGAAAGTGGGGGAGGGGGTTCAAGGCCATGTGACAGACGATCATCCTCTCTTTGGGATGTGAGCTGCTTGTCACAGAGGTCTGGGATAGATCCATGTTGCTTTTTCCACAAACACGCCAAAGCTTCTCTTACATCCCGTTGCGTACGATCACTGTTTGCACTTGTAGTCTGAAACAAAATCTTTACCCCTGATTTAGAAGGCACTTACAATGCATTAGCCTTGTGGTAATTACTAGAAACTCAATTAGAAGAAACCGCTGAAGACCAAGACCAAACTGGAGGGCTTAAGCTGCAACGCTGGTAAATGGATTTGGAGTTAATTTAGTGAGTCAGAGGGTGAAACAGCCATCAGTGATGTTTTAAGCTGCAGCAAGCAACCTGAGCACTCTGAGCTCTGTACTGTAGGCTGATCTCCTCTGTAGTCTGCTCTCGACTGGCATTCAGCTTCACTTTTGGTTTGACTGCTACAATTAAATTGCTCTGGGAGTTTGTTTCACACATCTATGTGCCGCTTGTTAGCACACACCCTTGCATTTTTCGTGCATTTGAAAATCCTTCATTCAACAATCTGTTGTATTTTTTAACAGCGATGTTTACACGTGTGCAGTAGATGTTACTGTCTGTGCCTCAGGTCCTGTTTAGAAAGTGGTATATTTTATTCATGGCTCTTTGTATGTTCTATAACATGCCTCGGGGCATTTCTATGACCTTGCCTGTCTGTATCTGGTGAGTATCTATATTTACCGTCTTTCATACAGTCAGTGTAAGTGATGGTTTTGTTTTACTTTCCGGTGATTTGTAAAGTACAGTTGATACGAGTAATTGGTGACCGATAGTCATGTTGATAGTAAAATAACAGATAACAGTTTTACTTATAAGGATCCTTCAAAATGTTGACATTATAGAATTGTGGCAAAAAACACGATATGCACTGAGCGTGACATATTCCAGATAAAGAATAAACCTGTCAGAGTTCGGTCATGAAGAATCCAAGAAGATTGTGCAGTAGTTGTGCTGCAACTATTGACGACCATTCTACGTCAATTCAATTGTTCAGCTCGGTCAACAAATTTCTAAAAATAGCGAAAATGGTCCGAAACAATTTACTAAAACTCAGCTTGACATTGCATATGAGAGAAACTCGAATCTGGCAACACATTTAGCCCTGCTATGGTATTGGTCAGACTCTAGTGCTGTGCACCTCAGATACTTGTTTGTATTGAGGCTGCAATGTGCTGGTAAGTCGTACCACATATGAGACACTGCCATCTAAATCCATGAAGCGAGAGAGGTACAGAGCAGATGGACTGCACCTTGTAAGTGTGGGTGGTAGAGCCTGCATGTCACTGCTATTGGTGCCAGCCTCTGTGCTGGCATGTGTGTATGTGTGTGTGTGTGTGTGTGTGTGTGTGTGTGTGTGTGTGTGTGTGTGTGTGTGTGTGTGTGTGTGTTAGCGGACGTGTTACTGCTCTTGGCTTCTGCTTTGGAGTGAAGTTGTGTGTGTCTGTGTGTGTCCTGTGGGCCGGTGAGTGGGTGTGCATCGTGAGTGCACTGCTGCGCTTCCTTCTTCTGGGGACCAGATGGTGATGGAGCCGGTCGCTCCACCCAACTGTTTCTGACATCATCACTCAAAGACAAAAAGAGTCAGAGAGAGACAGAAAGAGCATTTCTGATACATACGCTTATTGAAAGATTTGAATCTGTTCTGGAAAAAACGGCAAATGGGCACAAAGGTGTTTGTGGATCGTCTCATCGCATGATTTTTCTGTGATTAACAGCAATCAATCGCATTATAAGCACAATTCCATAATGAATGAAAAACTAGTGTATTGCACGCTTCTATTTTAAAGTAATGTTATCAGAACAACATAACAGGCACTCTCGGAGCAACAGCAAGTTAACAACAGTATATAAATAAAAATAAAAAAAAGACTATAAATCCTGCATTCAAAAACTGAAGTATTAATGTATTTTTCAGCAAAACTTTTTAAAAAAGTATCAAGAGTAAAAGTGCAGAAAATGCTTTCCTGTCATTGATTTTTGGCCAATTATCTTAAATTTAGGATTACATCTATACGTTGTGCTTTTTGTGCTTGTGTTATTTATCTGTGTTAGTGATTAATTATAGATCCAAACAAATGGTTTTTTGTTGTAGTCCAACTGCAAATATAGCAGCTTGATGTTTACAAAATGTCTACAAAAAATAAAAGAGCTATTACATCTGAGATCGGGGAGACACACTCAACAAGAGATTCATGCCTACATGCTTGAATAAAGAACTGCATCAGCCAGGACTGTTGGCTCAGCATTAGTGATATCAACCTACTTTCCTCATCATTTCACTGTTCATGTGCATGCTGTGCAATATGATAGGGACAGGTGCGCAAATTACACAAGGAGCGCTAATCACCAGCCACACTGAGCTGACAGGCTGACACTACCTTGCGATGCTTTGCCTTCACTTCTCTCCAAAGAGTGTCTAATCGTATGTGCAGCAATCCGCTGAACGACAACACGTCTCAGCAACATTATGGGCCATGACTCCGAGAGCCCATTGTAATATGACAGCAGTAAAGGAAGCAATGATTATTTATAGAGAGTATTGTTTTAACAGGCAATAACAATGTCATGTTTAATTTGTCCTTTAGAAGGAGATAGAAATACCTACTAATTGATCTACTAATTGACTGGATCTAATTGTAAATGTATGTGTAAAGCTCAACAACATTATTAGTACATCTTTTGGTTCAGTCTTCCCAAACTGCAGTGGACATGAGCTTCATTTTCCTCGCATGCAGCCTGAACTCGTCCAGTATTCCCACAATCCCTCAGGTCCAAAATTACAACCACACTTCAGTGGATTGAGGCTCAGCTCGCATATAAAGGTCATACGTGACTATTAATGAGTATCTCTGTACCAACTCGTTATCTGGAGCTTGCTAATTGAGCTAGCATCTCTTTTCCATCCCTTGGATGTACACGCCGACGCAGACAAGGCAGCTGATAAAAGTGTTGTTTTTTTTAAAATAAGGCCCGTGATGAACGCCGTGCCAGGTAGAGGAGACCGAGCCCCCTTCCCTCACCGCCTGGTGCGCAGTGCAATGGCCAATCAACTGCTCCCACAAAGCAGGAATTAGCATATTCCCTGGCACAAAATCGCTCCCTTAATTGCAGCTGCATCGAGCCCCTGTTCTCGGCACCTCCTCTTTGCTCCATCATTTCTCTTTCTCGATCTTTTTTTTTTCTCCCGTTTTTGCACTCTTCCCATCGCCAGCCTCTTCCAAGTGTGTGTTTCTCTGTTATTCGTTCACGTTTCATCACTTCGTCTCCCTCCAATCATTCGGTCTTCATCAGACGGCCATTGTGTGAGCTCAGAGGGAGAACACAGAGAGGAAGATGGGGGCTGGGGATGTGTTTGGCATGCTGTACTATAGGAACAAGGTTGTCAGTCTCAAATGATGCTCTCATAATCAGCACATTGAGGCTGGGTTGCTGCACAGAATGACAATATCAGCGGTATGTACATTTCTGTGGTCTCCCTTTCGGCCCGTCAATCTTTCTTTACCTCGCTCGGTTTGTGCTGACTCTTGCTGCTTCCCTTTCTATCCCAACGTTTTTGTTTGTGTCTTTTTGTCTTTCTATCTTTGCTGCGGTTTGGGCATGCTTTACAGTTCTTGTGAACGTTTCCTTCTGCTTGTGCCTTACTTTGCCTCCAGTGTTTCATCTCAATCTTTCGCTCTGGAGCCTCACCATCACGCCGCTGTGCCTCAGTTTACCCATTTTCTGTTCTACCTTTCTTTCTCGAGCTCTCTTTCTTGTGTTAATTACAGGCAGCAAAGAGCAAGGTGGGAGTTGAATGGTTACTTTAATGCTAGTTTTGTTTTCCTGAGTGGCTGGGTGTGCTATTAGCACACTGTGCCTCGAGATCTCTTTCACTTTGCCGTCTTTCCTGACTAATAACATGTTCAGAACAGCGTCTCACACAAATCCTAGTTAAGTTTCCCAAGTTAACCCTTCATTGCCATTGTAACTGCCTCTATCAACTAACATGGTTCAAAGTCTCCCCATCCAGAGCTCCTCCCGCACTGTCATATTCATGTGAATCTTCTTTTACAATCATGCTTGTGTATCTGCCTCCTAACTCTGTTATCGTTACTGGGCTCACGAAACCATTCCTGCCAACACCGTCACAGCTTTATCTCTCATGCCGTGTACTGTCACTGTTGTGGCGTGTCTGTCTACCTCTGTTGTTGCTTGTAGTTTGTCTCCCAGCATTCCTGTTATGGTGGCAGTGTTTATTCTGCCAGTCAAAAACGAAGCAGAGACAGCATCACTCATTCCTGTGTTGTGGAAAGCGGCTGTGGGGAGGGAGAGGGAGAGGGAGAGGGTGCAGGAGAGGGATGGAGAGGGAGAGAAAATGAGAGGCTGCAGTCACATTTCAGACTGTAAAGAGTCCCAGGTGGTTTACACAGTTGTGTGTCTGAGATAAGCTTGGGTCTTGACTGCTGTTATGCAGAATTTCCATACATTTGGAAGACTCGTGCAGGGATGCTGGCACCACTCGAGTGGTCTCACATCCAATAGGATGGACATACAAGGTTCGCCTATAGTGAAAGCCCTGCATCCAACCAGTTCACTCTGCCACCTTCACTACTGCTTGGATATATTTAAAACTGAACAATAAAGCAAAAAAAGGGAAAAAAATGTACATGGAAGGTTAAATGATATTAATAAAATCCTCCATGACGGTAAATATTTTATCTCTGTTTATTTATATCAGTAGCCTTATATATCATCACATCATACATTTTTTAGGGAAAATCTATAAAGAAACTGGATAAAATAACGAGACAGGCAAGTCTGATTTGGGTCAGTGCAACAAATTAAATACATGAAAAATCAAGGTGTTTTATCACAATGTTCTCATATAAATCGAATACTACCATAAAGTAGTCCTTTTTATTGATTTGCAACATTGCCCACAAGGGCCTAACAGACACAGAGATATTTAATTTATAGCAACAACAATGTATACAGTACAACAAAATATCTGAACTATCTATCATCTCGTGGTATATTTCTTTATATCAGTTGAGCATGGCAGACTTTGATACCTTAGATCAAAAAAGACACACCACGGCAGACTGGATCCAGGATTTGGTGAATGTGCTGAAAGCGAAAGCCTTACACCATCTGAATAATTCAAGGAAGTTATAAAGATTGTGACATGGTTGTGACTGGACTGTTTGTATTTGTGTAACTAACAAAATTACTCTTCAATGTGACTTTGTTTATGATGAAGATATGTTGTATTAGCACACCCAGAAAACCTTTCTTGTGATATTGTGATGTTTTTTCTATCTATCTATATATCTATATATATCTATATCTATATCTATATATATATATCTATAGATATATATATAAATATCTATATATATAAATATATATATATATCTATAGATATATATCTATAGATATATATAGATATATATCTATATAAATATATATATATATGTATATATATATATATATATATATATATATATATATATATATATATATATATATATATATATATATATATAATATATATATATATATCTCAATAGCAATATGCATGCCCAGTGTTGTGCATATTGCTTTTAACTTGTTACTTTGTAAATATGTCAATAAAATCCATCATATCTGAATTGTTTTCAACTGGCATACAATATATTCTCTCACAATAAAGTTTAAAACATTTCAATTAACCAATTCCGTGTGCAGCAAAATCCTGTTTTTAAGACATAGAGTCCCTTGATGAATTAGGATACATTATTATTGTCATTGTATTAGAGATGCCGAGTTATTCTCTCTTTAGACTGTGTTTATCGTCATGTGGATGAACTCCCGAGTATGTGGTACGTATAAGATGTATATGATATTCATAGGTATGCGGATATTAGCTGTCTTACTGATGCATGTAAACATCCATTCCTGTGCAATTTGCAGTTTGTGGTGGTGCTCGGCATTTGTGTTTTAAATCATTTTCAAAGCTCCCCTTCAAGCGTGGTGATGGCAGTTTCTATGTCTTTATTCATCCACTGTCTCTTTGATCAATTCAAAGCTCAGAGAAAGCCTACACCAATTACTATAAAACTAACCTGTCACAAATTGCTTTTGTTATTACCATATCAAGTCTGTTATGATTACAGTGCAATACTCCAGCACGGAGAATTGAATCCTAAATATATTCTCCTCTTTTCCACATAAATAATAAGTAAATCCACATGTCGATGCTCTTCCTTGTTCACAGTGACAGTTTAATAGTCTAATACAAAGGTTTGAGAAAATGTGGGAATGAAAGTAATTGTAAAACAGCCTGAGGACATTAATAGTAGATGTTGCATAAAACATATCTCCGCTCGTTAAATTTGGGAGGTAGTTGCTGGAAATCACAGTCATGGATATAACAACAAAAGTTACATTTTGAATAATAAAAGCTATAATGCGCAAACTCACTGGAAGAATTAGTAGTTTGTTTCCATTTTTTAATCTGGTTTTACTGTACCATCTTGTTCATGAATCTTGCAGATAAATCTCAATAAGCGTGGCTCTCTGGTACTAAGAGTGTTTAAACTGGAAGGCCTGAACAAATAGCCTCTTTATTAATAATGCTTGACAGGACTTCTGGTTGGAAGCTAAAGGCTCATTAGAACACACTAACTAGTCCCTGGTAGCAGAGACGCATGGCTGCTGCTGGTCTCTAATAAAGAACTGACTAATTGGCTAATTACATTCACAGACAAAGCTCATGAGTGCTTTGCTTATGGACATCATTTCAAAAGGGCCAGTATTTAAAATGCGTGGTGGAAAACTGGGGTGGCTCTAAAGGAAGCTTGCTGAATAATGAACACACAATTGCACACTGGCAAATGCATGTGCCACCACACAAACTTTCACACACTCACATGAACAAGTTATTGGGGGAAAAGGGAGCAGTGACTTCACATCATGCAGCCCGTGAAAGAAAAATGCATTCATTAGCATGCTTTGTGTCGAAACTCTTAATAGACTAGAGCAATCCAACTGATTGAAAGGAAATTACTCTGAATGATGTGACAGAGCATTTGCGTGTCTCTTCAATCAGTCTCTTTGTTCTGTGGCTCTTCAAAACTTAACAGGTTGACAACCTATTTCTGGGAAATTTTACACTCTGCTCCAACTTTTGAAATAGGTCCCAGTAGTGAGCTAAATAAAGCAGAGATAGGAGAGCTGGAAGATGAAGAGCTGGATAATAAGAGGGAGGGGAGGGAGGAGGCTGTTGGGGAGGAGGAGACAGAGTATAGCTGACCTGACAGGAAGTCTTTGACAGGGACCCACACGGCAGGTAGCAGAGGTGCAGGACTCTGACACTGAAACTGAGCGCACAGTCATCAATCACCGTGGCAAGTCCGCCTGTCAGTAGAGCAGGCCGGGGGACAAAAAAGGCGGCGCCGGGGCAGATGGGAAGGGAGAATGCCTCGACCAGAGGAACCATGGTCAGAGAAAGAGACAGGATAGCCGCCGCACACACGTGCACACAAGGTAAAAGAGGTGCTAAAGGGGTCTTTTGACCAATGGCCTTCCCTGTCCCTCTGTCCACGCTGCAGACCGGCGGTCTGGAGGAAGAAGATACAACGCATCCATCATTACACTCCCCCTGTCTCTGAGACCGCTACCCAGGCTGTGGTAGGAGTGCAAGTGTGTGTGTTTCAGCATGTGTGTGTGTGTGTGTGTGTGTGTGTGTGTGTGTGTGTGTGTGTGTGTGTGTGTGTGCATTTGGCAGTCTCTTTCTGCCTCTGTCCTCTGCATGTTCTCCATGACTGGCGACAATTACGTGAAGACAAAAGGCCGACCAAGAGCATTTACTTGAGCTGATCTTCTTTTTTGTCTTATTTACAAGTGCTAACAAGTATTGGAGTTCAGGGGAACATTTATATAAGCATTGTTTACTTCTCAGGTCCTCGTGAGAAGGGGAATGATTAACATTTCATCTGACAACATTGTCTCTAGTGTGGTTGTGTGCGATTATTTAGGTTTGTGTGTGTCACACAATCACGCAACACTTCAAGCTAATCAATAACAATCAGACGTATTCGGTTGTGGCTCGAGCTGTGAGCTCTTCTGAGCGCACTCTCCGTCTTAATTTCAAAATCACATCAAATTCACAATTAAGGCTGATTATGCTCATCACCAGCTTGCTGTCAAAGGATTATGGGAACACAAACAAACTATTAACGGTCAGATAAACAAGTATGCGCAAACAACCAGCCTGCCATTATGGCATTTTAGACTATTTAATAATCGTTTGGCGGTGATAAAAAAGATACTGTGGTTGAGAAAAGTCTCTCAGGAGCAGCAATGGTGGGATTGCTGGCTATTGTCAATCCATGGTTTGATTGTTGTGCGACCAAACTGTCGTGGCCTTACAGGCCACAGGCGGCTGGACGACACCGTTTGTTCAGTACATTGTGAGTAATTAAATTTCTTTTACACACACTAAACAACACGGTACACAGAGCACAAGTTTAATTCCCCACAATTACTCCTCTGTGAGATCTGTTTCACTGTGTCAATTTTGAGGGAGCGGACCGCTTCATTTAATTTAGACACTGTAAATCATAGTGCTTAGATTCAACAGAAGATTAAAATGTAACTCAGTTTAGAGTCTCTGTGGGAATAAAAAGGCAATCATAAGAGTATCTTGTATCTAGTTAAAATCCATGCGAGGCAGATGTAGTGCAAACTGTGGTATTGGTATTGCAGACCGACATTCACATAATCCTCTGTGATGATGACTGATACTCGAGGTGGTACAGTCAAGTATCACCTCTATGGCAAAACATCTCTGGGGGCACTAATTGAGATTAAATCCCAATTTACAAAAGTAGAGGCTTGACACAAATTGATGTCAGTGGAGACAATATATTTATATAAAAAGGACGTATACCCTAGTGTCAGAAGAGTCCAAACAAAAGAAAAGGTTGCAGTGATTCTCATTTCATCTTTCTTTCTCACCTTTAATATTATAATTAGAAAATACTTCACCCACATATATTATGATATTCTTTTTTATTGCATTGTCTTGTCCACTGTCTGTGTCTGAACTTGGGGTGTTAGAAATTAAAGGTCAGACCATGACTGCCTTATTAATCTCTGTAGGAAATATGGAATATATATATATCACATCAAAGTCCAGCATTCCTTAGGCCAATTTGTATCATGATATATATATATATATATATATATATATATATATATATATATATATATATATATATATATATACATACATACATACATACATATCATACATATGAGGATACAAATTGGCCTAAGGAATGGCTTCTGTTGGTGAATACTTGTCTGCACCTGTAAGTCAGGCGTTGCTATTTCTAGTCAGTTTAATCTAATGAAGCCGTATTACCTTGCAACAACTGAATGTCCCAGGATGTAAGTTAATAGCACAAGCACTAAATTAAATCTCAACAGTCAGAATTCTTTGCTCGGGAGATTGTGATCTGAAAGTGGAAGGAATCTTTAACTTCAGCCGTTTATTGCTTGTATCAGAATATTGGATGAGGGATAGATTATTCAAGACCTACAGGAACAGAAGGGCGAGGGGGAGGGTGGCGCTCTTCTGATCGATCCTCTTCATCAATATTGAATCTGCTACACGAGGCTAGGGCACAGAGGGGAATGGGGAAGTACAAGAGAAGCAAGACATGAGGGGAAGAGAAAAAGACTTTAAGAAGTTAAATGTATGGAGGAGGTGGGTTGTGAAGTTAAAGACGATACAAAGGAATCTGAGCTACTAATGCAGCCCCTGGGAGAGCTACACAGCATTCTCTATAATAGAGATGGAGGAAAGAGACTAAATCACCAACCATGGCTCTTTTAGAACATTGCTTGTAAAAGCACACTTAAACTGTCTCTAAGTCCAGCAATAATGTGATAGTAGGCTTCAGACAACATCATAATTGTGCCTTTAAAAACACTTTAAAATGCAATGTGTGTCCGTGTAACTGAAGCAGTAATCAACATTTAAGACTGCATAGCAGTCCCAAGAGGCAGACCTGCTCCTGAACAAAGTACTTCAAACTGACCAACCTTGCTAACCAGAAAGTATCTGCACTCTCATTTTCACGGCTAAAAATTAAAACCCTTCCATGTCTTTAGGCTACTAAGATTTAGGATATTTATTTAAATGGCCCACATCATATCGCAGAGTATATTTATATGAGCACATCATCAAAATGGAGCAGCTGAAACCCAGCTCTCATCTGTGGCTCGCCAGTCCATTAAAGCTCTTAAAACGCCGACTCAACAGGCATCACCCTGGCCAGCTCCATTACTGGCGTACATGGAGAGTACGGCGAGATCACAGTAATCACCTCCTGTTGCTCTTCAGTAGTTTGAGTGATGTTCCCCTGAGGCTGCTGTACACGAAGCAAATGCGTGCAGGTACTTTTTGTCTTTCTGCCGTCCGAGCAGGCACGGATCTACAGGGGTGCTTGAGGAGGCTAAGCACCCTCAGACTAATATAGAGGCCCCCTGAGATGACTTTGTAGTAAAATTTTTCACCACATCACTTCTTATTAGCACACAGGGCTACTCTAATCATGTACCTGGACCTGGAAGTGTGATGCACAGACTGACTCGATGAAGGGGTCGTAGTCACGTCACATATTGTTTTTTGGATTGCCAATTTAAAGCCCTAAGTGTGAAATTTGAGCTTTTTGCAGAAGGGACACTTAAAAGACGAAAACCCAGACAACTCCCACTGAACGCCGTGGTAGTAACATGCCAAATAAAGGGAAGCCACGTTCTAAAACTTTCAATTTGTAACTAAACATTATGCAGTACTGAATAATACTTGAAACCCAAAAAAATAGTTATGAGCAGCTTGCATACAGATATATGAAATTAAGCAGCTAAATTGAATGAATAAATAATGGTTTTGATTGGCGGTTAGTTTTACAACCAGTAAAAACAAAATGTTCACAAAACTTTGTTGCAGATTCACAAATCCCAAGGCTCAGCTGTGGCTAATGTTAGCATGCAAGGGGAGACGACAACATTAAATTACAAAAAGTTAGTCGCAGTAAGTAACATGTGTCCTCACTTGGTAACAGAATTGGAATCCTTTAAGACATTTGTTACTGCACAACAAAATCCACTATTTTATAACTGCTATAAACCAGCCATATCCCAAATTAACGAAAAAGCTAATTTTGTATCATATTTAGCTGCAGTTGCTCGGTCTTTGCTGTGAACCCTTCTCAGTCCAGAGGCAGCCTCAGTGAGTCTCTTGAATCAGACCTGCTTCAAAGATGGTTTCAGGGCTCGTGTGGCGAGGACTGCAGGTTCAGCAAACAGGTGCTTTGTGTGCATGCTTGTGTGTATGAGATTGATGGCTGTAGTTACAGCTACAGAATTACTGTCAGCCACAGTACCTGCTGTTCTCTTAACCAAGGAATTGTATTGTCATTATTACTGTGCATAGAAAATTACAGCCAGCCATTCTTATGAAACAGTGTAGTCATCATCTCCCTGAATAATATTCTCATATATATATGTTCTATGTGGGATGTAATAGAAAGCCATCTGTGAGCGGGGCATTGTCGTAGCTATGCAATGACTTGCATGAGCACTGACACTAAATGAGCATCATAGCAATACATACTGTATGCCATGCAGTGAAGGGAGACAGACTACTTCACAAAGAAATTAATGAGCTAGATTGATTGGATGCTCTTTTCCCTAATTGCCGTAATGAAGAATTAATACCATCACTGAATATTTGTGAGAGTGATTATATCATGTTAACGTTTCATGATTGTACCAAAGGAAATGTGAATGCTCGGGGGGTCTAATGTCAGCTACCTGCTGTAACATGAAAAGCTGCAAGCACAATAACCTATATGAGTATGGAGGTCACATTTTGGGTGATACACAGTTAATTAGCCTCGAGCTCAGTATGGGTACTGTTCCAATTATTTGTTGAAGTGCCCTTTTCAGTGCGCAAGAGTCATTCTCTTGGCTGCTGTGTGAGTGTTGCCTTGTCTGAGGGGCAATGACCGGCCGTTCAGTAGTGGACCATCAGCTGAGAGGTGATGGATGGTTCTCAAACGCTGGGATGAACAGGAGCAGCGCAAATCTGTCTCTGGCTATGGCTCCGTTTAGGACACAGAGACGCACACTGTCGACAACACACAGTCACACACGACTAGAAAAATACACAATTGCTGTTACCTTTGCTGTTTTTGAAGAGCCTTTCCCACTTTTCTCAATCAATGTGAACAACTCAGATGAGTTGTTTTTAGAACGATGAATGTGACGGGTTGCATGTCTTGTTTTTGAGCCGGATAGACAGAGATATGCTAGAATAAGCCACTTTGTTAAGGTTAGGGAAAGATTTGAGTTTAAATTATTATTAGTCAGTTAGAAAAAAAAGTCATACAATCTTGTGCTTCAAATCAGCTTTTTCAATAGTAAACCAACCATGATTTATCTCTGACTAGCGCACACACATGCACACGCGTACACGCAGACACAATTTTAACCTGAAAAGAATAATATGTAGTCACATTGTTGGTTGCAGCTTGTCAAGTCGGCATTTCAATCAAAGAAAGAAAGAAAGAAAGAAAGAGGAATGGTCGAGTGAGCGAGAGAGTGAATACAAAGAGAGAATAGTCTGAGTGGGAACAAAACAGTGAATCAGAAGAATATAACATTATCTTCTGATTGTTTCACAATGCGGCACAAATGAACACATACACACCTTTTCACCAACATGCAGGAAGATGTCGGATTCTAAAGGAGTGCAGCCAAAGGCACGCTTCATTCTGCTGTGGCCTGTCTGCTCTCTCTGTGTCTGGACATTGTTGCATATTATACCTTTAAAACCAGGTCTGAACCCCCCAAACAGGCCTCAGAACAAGTGACGACCAGCCAAAAGGCCTGCTGAGACTCAGATTTGTCCTCGCAAAGATTGATTTTCAAGTAGACAAGCACAGGCACACACTTACACACATAACAGAAATAAAGGTGGCACAAGTGTTGATTGTTGATAAGCACATTGAAGCCGCCCATCCTAACAAGACACAAACCTGTGAGATTTACAAGCCAAAGGTTGGTTTTGTCCTCTTTTCTCTTCTTTCTCTTCATAGGTCAGCTCATTCATCTTGAGGCCTGCTGAGACGTCAGAGCAGGGCATGGCTCAATCGATCAGGAAGTCTAACTGCCCTTTGTGTGTGTTTTCTCATGCATGTGTGTACATACAAGAGGTCTGACTGGGGCATTTTATTAGCGGCCAGGGAACGGCAGCTGTGGCCTTAGCCTTTTGCTTCACTTTCTCACCTTCTCCCCTCCCACGCCTATTCTATTCTTCTTCTATCTTCTTGTTTTTTTCCCCACATTTATCTACCTTTCAATCCTCCCATCTCCTAATTCCTTCCAATCCCTTCATCCGTTCATCGCCCTTTCCCTGCTCTTCACTCTTGCTGACCTCCACAACCTAATCTACCTCATCTCCCTTTCTTCCAAAGCTCCAGCTCTCGTACCGAAAGTGAGACAGTTGACAGCTTTATGGCTTTACAGTATCTACCGTCCATTTACCTTTCATTTTCCACTGTGACACCTAATTATCCAGTTGTCATAAGAGGAGACCTGTTTGTATGGGAAGAGTCGCAGAGTGGCGGGGTTATTTCCCCGATAACAGGCACCGGTTGTGGGAGATGCAACGAGAAGGCCCGTGCAGTGTGAGGGATTGGCGGATTGAGGCAGGAGCGAGGTGAAGGAAGAATGACAGACGGATTAAGGTATGGAAAGAGTAGGGGCGTGGCAAAGATGGAGGCTGCATGATTTGAAGGAGCTGAAACCGGATCGAAAGACTTATGAGAAGGAACGAAGACGTTCAGAATCCACAATGTCATAGTCAAGCTCTCAGGTGAGATTCGCGCCGGTTCTTGAGCACAAGCTAATCAAAATCTACCATGATTACGGTGTTCCTGCACATCATTACCTACCCAAAAAATGCACTCCTGCATATGATGAGAAAGCTTCAGAATACCAAATACACATACAGAAGTATTTTCGCTATTGGCAAAAGATCACTTGTTTTTCTACCAGAGCGACATTTTCTGTGCAGTGTGTGTGTGTGTGTGTGTGTGTGTGTGTGTGTGTGTGTGTGCACATGTATATATTTGCATGCATATGAGAACACAGCCACCCAGTAACAGCTGCTTCCCACCACTTCTCATTGATAAAGGATGAATGACAGTAATTAGGCAAGCGGAGGTAGCTAATAGCGGGCGTGGGCAGAGAACATACTGTACATGAATTGGATTTTCCATCCGAAAGTGATTGAGGACAGTCGACTTGAAGTGTCAGCTACATAAATACACTAATTAAATAGTGTCAGTTTTACTTTCTCCCTCGTGTTGGTTTGATGGTTGGGTAGTAATGATGCTTTCCTGTTCACTTATGAAGTACCGCTATAGCCGAGGAAAAACTGAAATATTAAGCAACATGTACATAATAAGATAGTAATTAGGGCTGCTGATAACTTATTTTCTTTTTCCCCCAGTTATTCAATTCATAATTTAAAGCTGACATAGGCAAAGCTACTGCATTACAGTTTCAGTTGAAATAACACATTTTGACCACTGCGTGTCGAAAAATTATAAATAATTGAAGGGTTCTTTTAGAAAAAAAATGTGGCGTCTGTGTCTGTGAGCACTCACTCCTTTGGAACGACATACCACAATAGCCCATTACCAGAATTCAACCAGGGACGATGGATCACATGCGTCTGAGTTTCTGCTGTCCAGAGCAGAAGAGGATGCCCGGGCTCCTAGAGCTCAGCAAAGCCCCACAGAGTGGAGGCAAGTGGATGCTGTAACAGTCGAGTCTGCTTCAAAACCCTGAAGAAAGTCTACTGTAAAAGGCTTTGAACATGAAAACACATTACACAACCCATCAAGTGGTCCACAGGGAGTCTCTGTGTGTCCGTGTGGGCTAATTGCCTGCTATACAGCGATGAGTCATAATTCCCATAACTGTTGAAGTCAAACAGGAACGACATGTTCACTCAGCAGAGAATGACAAGAGACATTAGCACATGACCAATCAATGCCAAACCAAAAAAAAAAACGTGATTCCAAGAGATCAAGCTGAGATAATAACACAGTTTCTTTTATGTTGCTCAAATCTTTCAAAGACATACAAAGTCGATTCAGGGTAAAGAGAGAAAGGAGATTATTGGATGTGTAGGAAATTAAATAAATGTAAATGTAAATTAATGGAAAGAGATTTTGGCAAAATCACAAACGTGCATGTGTGACAGATATGTGTGAAAAGAATCTGAATAAAGGAGTTGAGAACTAAGTGAGAGATCTCCTCGTTTCACAGTTTCACATGCCACACACTTATCCTCATGAAGTGTTTTCTGATCACATCCGAAAGGAAAAGCGTTATTCTAATGTATGGAGGGGAAAGATGTGGTTATCATTTAAATATAGCGATAACGGTGACACAGAACCGCACTGTCAATGAAGCCCTTCTTTTGGGATCTTTTGCAAAAAGTGATGACCATGTTCTCATTCACAAGAAATGTCTTCAAAACTGAATTCACCCACATTTAACTCACAGCGGTTACAAGTAATGCTTTTGTAGCCCTTCCTCCATTCCTTTTATACTGACGATCACTTGAATAAAAATAACTTCATTAGCTCTTTATTGATCAGTGATTTCTGTACGAGACAAAAAACGCTGAAGAGAATCGGAGGCTCCTCCACTGATGATTAATCGGATCATGCCGTCATGCGTATATGAGCTTTCACATCTATAGGAATTTAATTGCGATGCTAATGGTTATGAACCAGCAAAATGTTCCTTATCCTTGTTAAATCATCCCACATGTTGTTGCTGAGTCCACAAAGTCAAACTTGTGTGCGCTGCAAATGATGTGTTTGAAAGATTGATAATAATAGCAGAGGCATTAATGGGCTTGTTTATGGCGTCTGGTTTACGCTCCTATTCATGTTTGCAAACATAAGACTGTTAAAGATCATAGGAACATATCCTAATGACAAATCTGCACACACGCATTCACACATTACTGTGTTCTTCATTCCTTTCCTTTGAACTACTACACACTAAAACCCTTATTCCTTGTACTTCTTTCTTCCCTCCCCTTCTTTCCTTCCCCATCACTGTGGGAGGTAATGAATATGGATGGAGGCTGCTGCAGAGGGGGAGGAACAGGCCGTGGTCCACAACCTTACACACACACTACGCATTTGTTTTTTGTGAATGTGCCTCTGCTTGTTAATGCCCATTTCCATATTTGACTCATGTGTGTATGTGAATTTGCTCTGACCTGACTATTCAATATTTTGGGTGTATCCTTGGCACATTGATTTTGGTACTGTAAACATTTTGCTCTTAACCCATTTCCCCCTCTATTTTAGTATTCCTCTGTGTTCACGGCCCGAGATTTCAGATCAGATTTCACGAGTCATTCATTTCCTGAAAAACAATCAATAATTTTGTGTAAAAGTGAAGCTATTTTGTGACAACAATAGATCTAAGGGGTATATCGGTGGTAAGATCAAAGGCTTGTGTTTCATTTAGCCGACATTCTGGTGCCTGCTGAGTTTCTGCCTCCATCTGTGGCTAATGCTCAAATCCAGGTAACTCTGAGCAAAAAGAAACCCATAATGTCAGACTGTCACAGTCTGTCGCTTTGACTACAGGGGTAAAACATGACCCTATTGTCTTTTGGAATAATTATTTTTCCAGGCAGAATGTGTAGAGCTACATGTAAGCACATTGCCTTCCTGTCTTACCACAACTCCTTAATATGTGTCACTGTTTTTTATTCATGATAATCGGAGATGAGTAAATCTAAAAAGGAAAGGAAAGCAAAAGGTGAAAGGAACGAATGAAGAAGGCGATAAAGTCAGAGAAAGAGAGGTTTTCTGGAGGGAGGTCATGGTCCAGTTTGTGTGTTCTTTGTTAATATGTCGAACAAGTTTTTAATGAATTGTCATGGAAATAAGAATAAAGGCCAAGGAACAAACTACTTAAGCTAAAAATATTTGAAATCATTTTAGAATATCACAACATAGGGCCTAAAATGCTGCACTAAATCAAAGAGAGAGAAAACTGGCACCTGTGTATCTTTTGATGCAGATCCAGACACATATTAAAACATTTCTTGAAATAACAAATTAAAAGGATCGGGCGGTCTTGGCAGAAGTTAAGCTTTCTGCTTCAGAAACGGGACAGGTGATGAGGCGGTAGACGGCTGACCCATCAAATCAGTCCGAGAGTTAGTGAAATCAGTGTGTGTCTGTCCCACTGCACAATTATACCAGCCCAATAACCCGTCCCGTGAATATTTTTTACAATAACTGGAACAGCAAGGGAGAGCGCGAGGGAGAGAGGGAGCAAAAAATAGAAAAATAGAAATCGTTTTTTATCACAGAGCCTGTAAATTAGTGATTCTGTAGACAGCTTGTTAGTTTCACCGCCTCTCCGTCTTTCTTTTTTGGAGCAATTAAACCAGACAATTGCTCCCCTGGAATTGCCTGTCTGAAAGAGGCTCGATGCCAGCTACTCAGGAGCCAATATCCCCCTCTTGCTTTTACTGCCGCAGGCTAGCCAGGCTTCTCAAATGCGATAACATGAGTGGCCAAACAATAGAGCCAAGTTTCTGCCAATCATAGTCACAGTCAATCAAATACAATTGGCTCTCTACTAAGATGGCTGCAATAAACACAAAGCAGTTATAAACTTTTGGGAGAACATGATTTTGACATCTGTTATTGTTGGGGAGAGACAGGAGCTTTCAGCGGTGAGCACAAAGGCGGCAACATGAGCGAAACTGAGCCATTATCGAAAAACTGCTACTCCAACTCTCAGTGTGCTGTACTGTGTAATTTTTCCTCAACACTTCAGCATGTATATCAGATGAAGGATAGAACAATTCAAAAGATCATGTCATAAAGTTTAACCTGAATTCTGCTGACTCTCTTGGGCAGAAGCATTTCCAAAGCTTTTGCTTCTTCTGCTCAACCTTCTGTTTATTCACTCCTTGTTAGTGTGACTGAGACTGGGAAATGAAAAAAGGAAAGAAAACAACACTTTTTGACAGGATCCCACAACAGCTGTCAGATGGATTCAGCAGTATAAACAAAATGCAGCATTGTTTCGAATGGGAAGGGGGAAAAAAATATCTTTTGTTTCTTCGTACCTGACTGGGGTTATGGATGAGATACGAAGCAGGAGCTGTGACAGAACTGGGGTGATTGAAGGCTTGGGAAATAACGTTTCTTGGGAAGTCCTCAAAGAAATTCCAAAAACAACTGTTTTGGATTGAACATTAAACGCAGCACGGAAAGGATTTTAACAAAGTCTGTTTACAACACTAACTATGACCTAGTCTGGTTTGAAATATTCATTGTGACGCATGCACACAGACACACACGTTACACAGCACTCAGGCATTGCACTTGAACCTTAAAAGGCCCTGAAACCCTACGCTGTAATCAACCTCTATATATAACCTACTGTAATGGGATCATACGTGCAACACTCTGTAGCCAGGTTTGATGTTGCCGGGTTCACTTGAAAAACGGTGATATCACATATCTTAAGTTTCTATTGATAGATACAAAATAATCTCCCCACAAGGTCGACTCAGAAGCTGCTGGAGCTTTTGATTGTCTTCCTCCGCAGTTCGAGCAGATTTACCAAGAATTTATGTTTAGTGACAACTTTGGTGCTATGAGCTGCCGAACTGCAAGAACAGAGTGCAAAGGCAAAGTTTAGTGATATATGCCTAACAAGGTACAACGTAGAAGCAGATCGCCACTGTTTACCACCTACCTATATGGACATGGACTTATTATAATAGGACATTTTGATGCAATACCTGCCGGGCTGTCGTACAAGGGAGCGCTTTGTTTCAAGGAATTGGCCAAAACACTATTAGGGAAAGCCTACAACAGTTCTCGGGGTCGGCTTTCTGTCCAGCTGAGCCAGCGTCCACAAGGGGGCACTACTTTGCTATCGTCTCCACCGGAATGTAATGATTTCCAAACCCTGAACCATCACGGACTTAATCGACACGTGATACAAATCAATGCGAGGGTTTGAACAATATGAATCAGAATTCATCATGACGACATCAAAACATGTTACATTTGTGGGTTTGGGACTTTTTTTTTTTTTTTACTTTCTTCACGACCAAGGTAATTAAAAGGCCAACTGCTGTATTTTAACGTGTTCCAGGCTATTTACTCGTTTTTGTCAAAACAGCATCATTAAGCACAATTAAAAGAAATGGTTGATGAACAAACCATCTGTGTTGTATAAGCTAGCATATGCTTGCATGTGCTTTTAGAAACCATTTAAAATCCTTATTAATTAAGTATTTCTTCGTATATTTAGACACACCAATGCACCTATTAAATATGCTAGGCTAAACACACCCACTCCTCCTTGTTTACCTTTTCTTAAACGCTTTCCAGGCTTCCTCTGATAACCTCACGTTTTTCGGGTCACGAATATGAATTGTCAGTAATTCCCTCAAGCGGCATCAGCAGAAATGCAGATTTATAGGAAAGTGGGCATAAAAGGCTGTGGCTTCTGTCTTTCTTTTGCCCGACAATATATCATATTGTTCACATACTGCCAAGACTTTGGTTTGATCTTTTATGTGATTTTGCTCGTTAGAATTATAGAGAACCTACAAAGATTTAAATGTTTTTAGGTACTTTAAAAGATGTCATTCTACTTCAAACTCTACCTTCAAAATCTTCTGCTCTCTGCAGGCCAAGAGGCCTTTGTACATCCACACATGTTCCAATATGCAGCTGTGTACGTGTTTTCAAATCTGTACATGTTGCAGATTCATTTTGACGCAACTTGTAGTGAGACCTCCATCATCGATGACGTCCGGCATGACCAAACCGAGTGACATAATCTCTTGGAGCTACGGGAGGCGGAGAGATTTACCAGGGCTCCCAGCGGGTCGAGCAGGTGACCAACAGATGGAGTCGGGCTGGCCGCACTGCCGACCAGCTGCTTCTCCACTGCAGGGAGGCCGCTCTCTCCCTCTGCTGGGCCACTAATCCTCTCCTACCACCTCCAGTCGCAGCCCTGACCTCGTGATCCCACACCGGTGCCACAGTCACCTGCTCATAACCACGCAGCACTTCTTTGCGGAGAAATGCCTTCGCTGCATAGTGAGGTAGTAAGGAAGTAAGGCGCGTCAAGGCTGGGGAGCAGAAGGTTGGCGGATCAATCTCAGCTGGGAGTTGGCGATGTGATTTGCGACAGCCTGATATTCCCTGACATGATTTTCCCGCCACCGGCCTCTTGCTGCGACTACACTAAGCTCCCACAGTTTCAATGCAACATCTTGATCTCTTGTGCACCACCTTTGCTCCATGTCCTCCTTCCATTTCTTCATGCTTCACTTCTTTCTTCATTCCGTGCACTCCGGTTTTTCTGTAGCTCAGCACACAGCAAATTCCCCTTCATTTCACTCCTCCGTTTGTACTTTTGAAAATCACCCAACAGAGTTCGCCATCTGTCATATATGGGGTTTGTTTTTTTTCAGAAAACTCTAGCCAAGTTGGATTTGGTTTTTGCTAATATGGTCGTGAATCTGCGCAATATCAGCACTAGTCTGTTCTTTCCACTAAAACCACAAGTTAAAATTGCTATTTATTCCACAGGGATCGAGCCTTAACTCATAAAAGCAGCAGCGGTAGTAATGGAAGATGAAAACACATATATCGTAAGGAGAAAGAGAAATGAAACAAGTGATAGATAGTGATAGAGTCAGTACGTGATCTATATATTGGCAGAAATATTCCACTTAAGACCTTTGGCTGTGAGCTGCACTCGGGGTTTAGGACGAATGTTAATCTTTCACGAATATATACTTGGGTCATGACAGACAAATATCTTTCGTGACAAATAGATGCAACTTAGTGGGAGTGTTGCCAGAAAAAAAAGCACGAAATGCTTTCAAAACAAATGTAGCCGAAACAAAATCACATTTAGTTGCAGATGCATGGGTGCTCTGAAATGGTATGGCCACCAGAGTTGCTGACACAAGCAAACAACTTTTCTCAAGGATACAACTCACCAAAACAAACTTCCCCACTTCAGATCTTCCATGAGTATAATTGAAATGCTGCTGTTTTCCTCTAAACTGCTTCGCCGTATAATTGCAGTGAATTATTACTTCAGCCTGTTCTTCGGTTTCAAATGCCCTCACTGATTATCACAAAGTCATCTTTACTGCGTCTCTCATAAAGCAACTGAACACAATGTACAGAAACCTCACTGATTCTGTAAAGTATTTGATTGACTTCATTTAAGTTATTAACTGTAATCACAGCTTATCGTGTGGCCGGCATAGAGCGATTCCCAGTAACCCTCTCACTTTACGCCTGCATCTTGCACGGTTGTTATGCTATTGCATTGACTAAATCTTTCCACAGACAAGCAGACATACAAGCACCTGGCAAAGTATTCAAAGCCGTTTTTGTGGGAGTTCCTGCTACAGGACGTGAGTCAAGGGAAGTGAGTCTGCCATGATGACACACACTCAGACTCTTAAGGGGAAACAACACGGCGTCACGGCTGATGATGATTATGGCTAAAATTGAACACTGTAATGTAACAGTGTCACAACCGTGCGCCTGCAGGTGAGTAGTTGAGATAAAACAAGACACATTCAAAAGGTGGTGGGATCCAAGCAAGCACAATTAAAGAAAGAGGGTAGGAAGTGGGAAGGGGGCATTACGACCCTGCTTCGATTTGGCATTGCGCCTGATGGGATCGAATCACAAGAAGAGGACTCTGGTTTAGAACAACCATGATTCGCATCTGCCATTATTATTGTAAACTCCATACAATTAGAACAGTTTGACAGGTGCAGCACACAGTAGAGGGTGGCAACTTGTTAAGCCATAGGCAGATGTGGCTAAAAGCGAGGTTGAGTGCAACTCGAAGGCCCACATTGACTGACCAGCCTTGTTTAACCAATCGTGAATAGCAGGCCATCAGCACAGGCCTGAAGACTGACAGATGAATGTACTAATTTAGGATAATAATGATGCACATGCGCATCTACGCATACAAAGACAGCCGAGAACACCCATAGGCTCAGTCAGTTCAATGCCCTCATTAGCTTTTATGTAACTGTCTGCGTCTCTCCTCATGCCAAATGTCTCAGGGACAGCTTCAGGGGGGGACGAACAAGCTGTGTGTCAGCTGGGAATAATTTAGGGCAACATAAACAAAATGTCTTTTAGTTTTGATGTGAAAGATTGCCTTGTCTCGCAGGGAATGTTGGGTCTTTCCACAAAAAAAAGAAAACAAGCTTCATCATTTATTCGGGGATGGGTTGTAGGCGGTTCTCTGCTTATCTTTTCATGTTGTGGAGAAATGACATGGTGGGTTGCACGGGCCACAGATCTCTGAGCTGTCCTCATTAGAGCCTCTAATATCTCAGAATATGAAGCCCAGAACCACCAGGCCTCGCTGAGAAAATGTAAGACTTTTGATCCGTCAGCTGCCACGAGTCACATTTAAGTCATGAAATGTATGAGGGATGTTTGTGTTATTTTATTTATACCATTACCAGAGCAGTTGCATCAAATTTTCCAGGGTTTTATTTGGGTTTTTGTATAATGAATCATATAAATAGCCATGACATTGTCTCTCCTAATGGAGATAATACTCATCACACAGAGTCTAATGTCTCTTGAGAAAATATAACCTTTTGAATGAACTGATTCATCCGGACTGACTGCATCTATAATTCACCTGGTGCAAATGCCTTCTCAAGGGCAGGTCTAGAGCCTTACCTTCAACACCAAAAGGAGAACTCTTACAACTCAATTTATGGAGTTCACATAAGCACTGCACTATTCACCTTCAAGGTACAGAGAGTTTGAATGAAGGGCTGCTCAACCATGGCAGCATGCACCTCCACCCATAAAGAACTCCATTTTAATTCATAACATAGGCGAACACAAGTGCACTTCCATTAAATTTGGAAATGACATCGGGGGAAAAAAACAAATTCACACTTTGCCACAAGCCAAGAGGTAGATTAAGAAAAGTAAGTAAAGAACTCAGTCGGAGAATTTAATTTAAATCTCTTGAAGGATTGGCTGTGTATCAGGGTGAAACATGTAATAAGTTTGTTTAAAAGGCATCAGAAAAGGCATCACATTTTTCAGCTGGAATGTAATGTTTTACTCAGTTCAAAGGAAAAGGTCATTTGGCATCCTGCAGTATTAATGTACCACCATTTATGATTGGTTTTCAATCATTCATTAAAACTCACCACGCTTCAAGGCACAAAGCTATGATTAAGAAACATTTCTTCCCTCCTCAGTTTGGCCACCAGTCCTTTTTTCCTGCTTTAGGCTCACTCGTCCATTCTGTTTCATTATTTACTTTCTAATTAAAGCACCTGCAGTTGTGCCCAGCCTCTGCCTACACACACACACTGTACTTTATATCCATGTGTGGTGACAGACAACCGCTACATTAAACACTCTGCTAAAAGCCAATCTATGTAAATGCCGTTACATGGTGCCTACTCGACTGTCTGTAATTGTCTCACCTCTTCTTTTTTCACGCATGTGCTCTCGTTAAGGTGGTACAATGCTCTGAAAACAGCTGGCCGCCACACCTTTCCGAACATTTGCTCTTTTCATTAGCATGAGAACAATGCTTTGTTGCCATAAATAAACCAAGCCATGTCAGCCACACATGGCTGTGAATCAAAACAGCTGACACAGAAATGGATGCATCACCAGGAAAATTGATGATGGAAAAGCAAAATTAAACGGACAAAAACAGACAAGATCTTTCTGCACAGATCCCGTCAGATGTTATCAGCAGATTGAATGGGCGTTATCGGCGGGTAGCAGCCTCATCAGCGCATCGGTAGGCCTTATCATCGAGTCACATGGTTGATCACGATACAAATACAAGACAACGACGCGAAACTTTACTTTTGTTTTTAGTCCCGGGAAAGATGGACACGCTAGTGCGCCGGCTCTGTGGGCTTCATGGAAGCGGGAGATCTCCGGAAGATCCAAGAAAAGCCTTTTGTCTTAAAATGGTGAAAACCACTTCTAACGCCGATTCTGATGCCATTCAGAAGGGGATGCTCAATGGAGAGAGCATCATTGCGCTGATCTTTCCAAATATCATAGGTTAGCTTTTGTATTTTCACTGAGGCTGGTGAAGATAGAAGTGCGCGCTCACCGATGGCACTGAATAAATCTTGCATATGAACACTATTTTTGTCACATTTTGTCAATCTCTACCTCTGCACAGAAAAGAGAATGCCAGGCGAGTAGGTGGCATGGCATTACTTGTTATTAGACATGAGGCTCTGGCGCCGGTGTTTTCTCTTCTAAATATTTATTTTAATCAGAGCCTTTGCAAATGTGTATAGATTATGCTTTCTGTTGATAATGAAATTAACTGTATGGCATCCGCAGTATGGTCTCTGGTTACAGTTTAGTTTGTACACATGGTTTATCAACAGGGTAATAGAAGGAGCTACAGACCAATAATGGATCAATTAAATGTATTCAATGCGAGGCACAGTAATGAATTGTGCATATCGTAGTTTAAAGCTGCATATGCTGTAGGGGTATTTCTCAAGGCAGCAAAATATACTTGTAGTCAAATAAAAATGTAATAGAAAACAAGAACATATTTTTTTTCCAAACTGTATTAATTGATCCAGCTATTTCTTTATGGCTCAGAGTTTAACATCGGGCAGAGCACCAGCCCTCTGGGAGGAGAGCTGATCTGTCCAACTGTAGGAGCACAACACTGCTGCTTTGTATGACAAATCAGGGGACATGAAGAGAAACAGCAATGTGACATATGCATAGAGTTTTGTTAATGTTACAGAGAGCCAATTCAACAGGGATAAATGATGTTTAAATGTACTGAAACAAGACTGTCACAGTCACACTAGCGACTCCATGAGCTAAATGCTAACATCGACATGCATCCCTATCGCTCATGAACAGTCAAGGGTTCACCAAAGTGTTCATCCTTTAAATAAAGGTCTCTACCAAACTAGTGGACGGACCGACCAATCAAACCATCGACCTCGCCGTGTTTAGATTTATGTCATTGTTAACATTGAACTCAGGATAATAAACAGTCATCGGTCGTTTGGGGGAACTTATTTGCTGATCATTTGTAAAAGTTATAAGCAAACAGAGAAAGTTATTAAGTTATTAAGTTGTTTCTTCATCACCACTGCGTCTTAGAAAAAGGCTGCATTGTCACATAACCTTACTAACAAACTCATAATAGCACAGGGGTCTTGACTAAACGTGGTAGCTTGCAGAAAATGGTGCAGGGCGATATTGCTGCGAGGGGAAAAGGTCAAACACTGTCCAAGACTCTCGCTAATGATGTCGCTAACTGCTTAAATAAAGGCGGCTGGACAAAGTGCTGACGCGGACCAAAGGAAGAAAACAACAAAATCTCACACCTTCCTCTACCCTTCAACTCAATCCAATTTCATATTCTCTGCGATTGACTTTGACCTACTTACTCCCACCCCTAATTCTCAGTGATACACTTCCAATTAAAGCCTAATAAGGAACGCCATCTCTCCGAGAAATACACGTGAAATCACACTTTGTATTTGCACGGGCTACAGCAGTTTGTGGATAATGATGATGTACGATCTAATAACAGATTTATGCTTCTGTCAAATCAGACATTTATTAGCATTCACGTGCTAGTCCAATTTACTCCTCTGATTAATGTGCCAATCAGTTGAACTTAATGATTAGTGATACGGGATAATGTTGCATAACATTGTTAAACCTCATTCAAACAGCGGGAGATTCTGAGTAGTCAGACATGTGCACAACAAACTGTCAGTGAAATGGGAGGAACATTTAATGAGGAGAAATGGTCAGAGGCCAGAAGTGCAGCTAGAGGTAAGCGGTGCACAACATTACCCACATGCCTCAGAAATGCCTCAATGGAATAAGTGAAATTATTTATTTTTTAAAAAAGACTACTTAAAGGTTTCATCATGTTCCACAGGTATCATTAAGCGTGTACATGTGTGGTTAAGTCCAAGTGAACTATAATTTATCTTCACTTTTTGTGTCAGAAATACAAAGTGTATATTATAGAGCTAATGTTTCAAAAGATTGAAAAGAATATATTTGTGGAAACAGTATTTAAGCTTCAAGCACCCGGGAGGATGGTTCCCATGAGAGTCACGACGAGGTGTGGTGGGGCAGAGACTCAGGCGCAGAGGAAACTCAAAGGAAAACTACAAGTGTTTTACTGATCAAATTACCAAACAACGGAAAAGACTGGGAAACAAACACAACTACAGCAGCTCAAAGGCCGTACACGGGTATACAAAGGCTATATATATATATATATATATATATATATATATATATATATATATATATATATATATATATGAAAGTGGAAACACAGGTGTAGGGCATGAACAATCAGTAGACACTGGGGAGACACACATGAACATACACATTGATCTAACAGGGTGTTACCGACAGACGTTGACCGACATCTGAGAGCCAGCGTCAGGGTGCGTACTTCCCTGCGCTCTGTGGTACAAGACGTTTACCCCCTTGTTATCCACATCTAGCAGTGGTCATGTACCGCAAGCAATTAGAGGCATCTGCCACTTTTTAACATTTTGGAAGACAATCATGCTGATATGTGTGTTTGACTTGAAAGTCAAAGCTGCTTCGCCCAGCTTGCCAGCTTCCATTTCCATTCCCATTGCCAGCTTCCATTTCAACCAAACAAGTACACACAAAAAAACAATATGTACTTTAAAGAATACATATTTCTTATTAATTGTGAGTTTTATTTTCAGTTTGATCATAATTTGACAACAGACTGTGAGGCATACATGTTTGTAACATAACACTATCTGTGTCATTTCCTCATTTATCTTAGTGTAAATCATAATTGCAGGTATAAACACCAATCTTTATGAATAATAACCAATGTTAAGAGGCTGTGTCAGCTCCCTGGATAACAATGCTCTTCCATCATCCCACTGAAAAACTCAAATCCTCCTAGCCAAATCTTATGAGCATATTGGGTAATTCAATCTGATGCTCCAAATTGCTGCAGAAAAGCATGCGCTTCAGAGCAATTTACAAAGGGGTCAGAAGGCTGGCATCATGAAGGGAACATGGAAAAGTTTCAAGTTATTTTCAGCCACACAGTGAAAACAATAACCCCTCTGGCTAGCTTCTTAATTAAAAATCTGTCCGGAGGGAGCAGTTTTTTTTCTACGTGGTCTGGTAAACTAACTTGCTTACAAGTTTACAAATTAAGGTACCATGTGGCTGCCATTGTTAATATTCAAATATTTTTCTGTACACGCTCCCAGGCCACACTGCCAACAGTGCACAGGTATGTGTTGCTTTGAATATCTAAATAATACCACTTCTACTCAGGATCCCACAGGGTTTCTGAAATAAAACTATTTAAAACTGGTGTGGTGTCCATTTATGGAAGAACCTGGCTTTTTGCACCTTCAGACCAACACGTGGTGATGAGAGTGTTTCTGAACCGACACACTTTCTCAGATGGAGCCAGTGAAGTGGAAAAGATGAGTATACAGACTGACACGGAGCTACAGTCACTAACAACTACAAAAAAAAATAACATTATTTCTGTGGCATTACAAAAGTCTTAACCTTCCTGGAGCTGACTTGATCTGACTCACAGAATAATTGAAAACATGCATTTTTTTTGTCACATGTGCTGTGACTTTTTGTTTACTTTACAATAAAGCTCTGATTCAGAAAGGTCCAATCATCCAAATATGTAGCAGTGGGGGGTAACAAGCTGTAAGGGATAATCAGTGCTGATTCACCGCAGCTCACCTTCCAATTTGCACAATATTTCCACTTTTCTTTTTGTCTTTTATGTGCTTGTGGGGAATTGAGAGTTTGTTGTGTCTCACAGGGAAAGATATTTATTGTATTTTACATTTTTTTGTTGACGTTTGAAAGGAAAGAAAAAAGTCACTTGGTGGTTATTACCTTATGTTCAAGAATTCCTGAAGCAAATCACATGAATGGAGGCCTGGATGGGATTTTAGGAAAAAAAAAGACCCAGTTTGCATTCTCCTGCGTGAGCATGAACATGCAAAAAAGAGAAAAACAAGGTGTCAAAAACAGCTATAACATATTGTGGTGCTATGAAGTGTCTTCCTATGTATGTATGTGTGTATATATGTATATATAATATATATATAGCTTACAGTAAATATTGTGATCATACAAATTTAAGTAAATATCCGTATTTGGCCATTTGCTTTGGTATTCCTACCTGAAAACCTTGACATTTTGTCCACCGTGCATCCATTATCCTGATACCATTTCCTCCCTCTGCACACCCCTCTGACCTCCCCCAATTCTTCTTCTTGGCTTGGACTCTGATCTGTGGCGTGAAAAGCTCCGACACCCTGGTGCTCGACAGGAAGAGAGTCCCAGGGTGATGGGACTGAATGTCTTGCCAACACGCACTGTGAAGCGGGCGCCTGTGGAGGTCTGTATGGACCTTCAGATGTGGAGAACAGAGAGACAGACCCTCCATTAACAACGGCCCTCTGGATCCAGAGACTTCCTCAGAGAGACTCTGCCAGAGATGGCCACCTGCCCAATTTACACACACACACACACACACACATGAATGCACGTACATAGAGAATCATGCACACACAACCATCCAGGCCTAACTCTTTTTCAATTTCTCAATTGATGTCCGTCTTATGTGCGCGCACACACAACACACACACACACACACACACACACACACACACACACACACACACACACACACACAGTCCAGCCATACACCAGTGATTCACAGCGCCATTGAAAAGCTTGCTGCAGCTGAGGCCCTGCATTTATGCCATTGTGTGGTGCCAGTAGAACAGATGTGCAACCTTACAATGCAGCAGCCGTCTAAATCAAGAAATTGTAATACACACATACACATTTAAAAAAAACCACACCGACACATGTCACTGCCAGTGGAAACTCACTTGATTGAAAATCATTTGATTGAAAGCTTTGATTCAAGACGTTTCCTTTAGAAACGCTCGACGAAGAAACATCTTTGTTTTAAATCCGACGCCGGAAAAAGAACCCAGCCGTTTTTGTTGAGAAGATTCTTGTAATCAGCGTTTGCAAGACCAACTATTCATAAACACAACCTGCAAGTCGACAAACCTGACACGATCGTTATCAACCCATGAATAGAGGTATAAGTGCCTGTATTTCACAGCCCTCATTACCTGCAGCATTTGCTTTATATTCACCGGTGAAAGCTAATCATGCAATACTCCAATGAGTAGCTGTATGTGCAGAGTCCACATTTTCATTCAGCGCAAAATGTCAAGTTGTTTCTATGTTTCCGAGCCTTCAATTCATCTGGTAATACTTTGCCTGCTCTTTTGGAGCCGGGCAGGGGGGCGTCTATTATTGCTACTATTGCTGATCACTTATACGTTGCTGAATGGGTCGAGGGTAGGCCGTAATTATACACCATATCTCGTTCTGTCTTTATATCCATCTCTGTCACCCTCTTTCTGCTGTGCATGCGCGTGTGTGTGTGTGTGTATGTGTCTGTGTGTGCGTGCATGGGTTTTGTGTCATCGATTTTGTGTGTGTTCAGCGTGCGTCGGGTCTGTCGCGTTTACCAAAAGCATGGACTGAGAAGATTGATAGGGGTGATCGTTTCAGAAACATGTAATTCATCAGCACTTGACAAATCCATATCTGACACAAACACCATCCCCAGCAGCTACACCTTCCTTGTTTTTTGTGTTTCACTCTTGATGAAATCTATGATGCGATATGTGTGTTTGTGTGTATCCATGTGTGGAGCAGAGAGGGGGCCTCCGTTTGAAAGTAGAGGGGGATTGACAGTTGAGGATTGGACAATATTTATCTACAACAGAGCCGAGGAAAATAGGTTTGTCCCTGATGACATTTTCATCGATTGAAACATGTACTGCCCCCCTTCCCACCGAAAATGACTAATCTCAGGACTGAGGTAGCGGTTTTGTTCTTGGGAGGTCAAGGTGCCATGTCCACACAACATGTTGGGCTCTAGATGAATTCTCTGTTTTATCCCGACATGGATTTTTCAATCTTGCCCCCGACTGAACTGAAAAAAAGGTGGAGAAATGAATACAGGAAACAAATCTCTTCAAATACCACCTGTTTGCTGTTCTTTTTGCAAAAACGGTCAACAAGACGTGACTGAAAAGCCAAAGAGGAAAGTTTTAAATGCACCATAAAGTGGTTTTAAATGTCATAATGATAAGAAATATATTAGTAATAGTAGGCATTTATTTCTCTAATAAAATACCTACAATTTCATCCATATTAAAAGTCATCTTAAAGTTTAAACACACCTATTCTCTCCTAACTTTAAGTGTGTTTAATGGAGGTGCTTTGATGAAAACACAGGGACATTACCAAAGAAGAAAAACCTTTATTTCTTGGAGGGTATAAAAAGATTGGCAGCTACATTTTCTACCGCACTGCCATAAAGGTTCACCAATGTACTGATTTTGGCTCAATGTGCATTGGTCGACATCCTTCTGGTGTCGTTGAACAGTGTGTATGGAGTCATTATCATCTTGGCATATGGGGAACATCATGAAGGAACAGTGTTCACACCTTAGGGTGCATCTGGTCACATAAAATACCATTGCAGTGCTTTGTTATGTGACCCTGCAGAGTTATGAATGGACCTAATGGCTGCAAGAACACAGCAGCTTGTTACCATTCAGATTCTCCATGTTTAGCAGATGGCATTGTGGCATTGTGGGTCGAGGCATCAATTGGCTTTCTACAAACAATAAACTCATTCTAATGTGGTAAAATGAGACTCAGTGGACCAGAGGGGTCCAAGGTTTGTGAATATATTAAGTTATGCATCTCTGTGTATTGGCTTATGAATAGTTTTTGGATGGCACACTGACCCGAGGTTGCCAGACTTGACTGGCACCCAAATTACCTGTTTAGAGCCCCAAAGTCCCCAAATTGTTATTGGTGGCAACACATTCTCACTGAAGTCAACATTTACTTCAAGTTTTGCACGTGTCATAAATGTGTTTTCCTGGTTGCAAGTCCTTTGTCTGTTTGACTCCCACCTGCCCTTCACCATGTGCTCTTACTGTCATGCTTGCAGATATCATACATTTGAGTTACTTGAAAACCTGTTGCGTCACATACCGTCGCTAAAGGGGACCTACAGGCACCCATCTCCGATGTACACATCTTTTGATCCTGTTTATGATTTATTTTTTTGGTCATGTGAGATAAATATTCTGTCAAAAGTCTGTGTGCACTTTGTCTTGCGACTGCTGTTCCTCACATATGATACAAGACTTTCCTCACTAGACAAACAACACTCTTGCCGTCATGTAATTAATGTCAATAGAAAAAGGTGTCAAAGTAGTTTGTTGTCAAAATGTAGATAACTAATCTTGAAACATAGCCTCTTTCTCTTGATCATTAAAATGTAGTTATATATTTTTTCAGCATCAACGCTGAACTGCAACTCAGAGGAGAAATCTCAGTCACACTTCGGTCATTGTTTCAATATTGTTTTCTCATTAGGCGCTCCCTCCGACACATCTGCTTGTTCATCGGCCCCTCGAGGGCCTTGTTCAACAGTTACACTCTCTCTGGTGAGTTTGAGGTAAATTCCAACCGGATACGGTCAGGCTTTGTTGAGCATGAAGCACTTGTGCTGATAAACTGTACACAAGCTCTGGTTCCTGGAAGTTTTCGGTAAAAAAAAATAATCTGTGAACTTCTAAATCCTCGTGTAGAAAAAGTGAGTACTGTTGAGAAAAGCCTTGGCAGATACTGTGTCAAGGTAATTCTCACACAGTCGCATTTTTTTCCCAGGAGATATGCAGATTTCATGTGCTGTAATCATTCCAATATTCTGTTCCTCTGAAATTAATTTGAAACTCTCCTTTTTTCCACTGCATTCGAATCGCTCTCTGCCAAAGACCCAATGGTTCTCCCTCAGCAGTATCTGGGGGATAGTGACTCATTGAGTCATGTCATTAGATAATGGGTTTGGAGGAGTTATTCAAATAAACACAGTTCCTGGATGTAAAATGGAGGCAGAGAGTTCAGTGTTGTTGTTTTTTTTGTGGAGACATCAGGGGATTTTCAGCGCTGCTGCAGGGCCCATCTGTTGTAGATCGAAGCAGCATCACAGAGCCACTGACCCATAGCCCAGCTGCCCTGTCACAATATTGTTTTAAAGGCACAGCAGTCATATGCACCTTATTGCAAGCGGCTCACAAAGGTATTCGGTGTAATGCCGACAGTAAATTTACAGTAATGCTCAAGCTCAAACCAGCTGGAGTTCATCATTTACTTGTTATTGATCAGCTCGGTTCCCCAGTGATCACAGCAGTGCTGCTTATTGTGTGGGAAGTATGATAGCGCCTTCAGCACAGTCACCTTTTGAATGCATTTCAGCTGTATTTATTCAGTCAATATCATTAACAACAATATTAACAACACATTTACATATTTCAAAATGCAATTGATACTGAATAAATTATGCTAAACACTTTGAATTTCTTTTCTTGCTTTTAGTGAGATGGTCAAACTTTAAGGCACTTTAAGGCACAACCTGTTGTTGATCTTCTTAGATAACATGTTGAACTTTCATTTCTATGTCAAGGGTCCATTTCTAAAAAGGGATAAATGTTCATGTGAAGCTAGTTTATAAAAATGTTTTTAATGTTTTTTTAAAAAAAAGCATCCGTATCGTGTAATATTGTGATAAACTGGCATATTTATGCACAAAAGAAAGTCAAGGATATACTAAGATGTGAATCTCGTAGAAGCTCTATTTAAAACTGAGCTAATACATCATTTATTTTTATTTGTATGACTCTAAATCAACCTTTTGTCACATGTACACCCTTCCACTCCGTTAATTCCCTTTCTGCCCCAAGCTTTTAAACTCCTTGTCTGCAGTTTGTGACACAGACTTGCTGTTGTACTTTTTTGTCTCCGTAGCCAACACGAGATAACCCCGATGACATGGTCATATATTCTTGTAGTCAATGCAAAATAGCATTTGAATTGAATTGCTAGGTGATGCTTTCTATGATTTGTTAAAAGTTCTGCGGACAATATGCATTTGAAGTGCTTTGAATAGTAATATAGTTATAATGATCGTATCTTATTGACTTTTGGTTTTAAATTGTGTCTGACTTTACATGATAGTGAGATTATTACAAAACTGATGCACCTCCGAACAAATAGGACCAAAGACATTTTCCTCAAGTCCTAATTCTCCTATACTGATAACATTTTGCATGTACATTATGACCCTGGACAGTTTGGAAAGCCCTCTTCCCCCTTACATTATTAATGCCCAAAAATAGCCATTTTTATATTTTCAGAAATTCACGCTTATTAGCTACAGAGAGGCGGATCTATGTGTTAACAGACCGCTCGCAACTCACTGAATCTCCAACCACTTTGCTCATGCATTGAAGAATATACAGGACAGTATCTCTTTGAAGCACGATCTTCTATGCATGGCTATACTTTCCACTACACCTTTTACTTTTCCACAATCTCACAGACTGCACTAATGCACATGTCCCTTTACATCCCCGTTACCCTTTCCATGTCTCCCTCAGCCCATTTCCCTGTAATTTTAGAAACAAACTGCCCTCTGAACACCGCTGTAGTTCTTCTTTTTCAAACGTTTTGATTACTCAAGTGTGTCTGTAATTGAGTAATCAGTGTTGGACACTCGCATGCTGTTGGAGACGAGAAAATACAGAAACTGTATGTCAGACGTACGCTTGGCCTCGGGGCGTGTGTTTTTTTTTTCTTCTTCTTTTTTACTCTCCGAGCCTGTGGCCATACTGTATTGACAGGCGAGCTGTGGCAAGGTCTGGCTGAAAGGCTATCAGGGCTTTTAGTCGCGCCCTCGTTTAGACAGCTTTGAAAAGAGGAGCTTGGCCTCTGTGGTTATTGCTGGCACGTTAGAGGGAGTGAATATAGATTTTATCCTCCCCACCTCCCACCTCCTTTTTTCGCTTTCTGGTCTATTTATCTCTGTCCGTCTCTCGCATTCTCTCTTCCCCCCTGTCCTTGCAATAATGACAGCAATTCATATTGAATTTCTCTATTCTCTGAAGGTGATGAAGATGAGGCATCCGAGGAGAGGATGCAAAAGTTGTGAGGCGGCAGTTCATGAGGAACAAAACCGCACCGGGGAAAATAGAGGTGGCGGCGGGGCCTGCAGGAGAAAGGGGGAGAAAAGATAAACTGTGGGATAAGATTGAAGCATTTCTTGTGATTGATTCTGAAACACGAGGTAGAAACAAAGAGGTATTGGGGGAAAATGGAGAAACGGAGCATTCTGACTGGGAAGAGGAGAGAGGAGTTGAAGTAATGGCGGGGTCAGAAAATCCTGTGGGAGACGAGGGATGAGAGCACGTGGAGGAAAAAGATGGGATGAGCTCCACTGCGCTGGGCTTCATACCCCAGAGACCTGCGGTGTGTGTGTGTGTGTGTGTGTGTGTGTGTGTGTGTGTGTGTGTGTGTGTGTTCTGTCTGTGAATCCCTGTCCCATTGAGTGGATTTGTTCAGTCCCAATTGTATTTTTTTTTTTTACAATATTTGACTTGTGCAGACTGTGTCCATTAAGGAACTGAATCTTTAAAGTTTCCTGATAACGAAATGAAACAAATGAACACATCAGTTCAATATCAGCAAAGAAGACTTAATACTTTATATAAGACCTGGAAGACAACATTAGACATCATGAAGATTAAACTGTCCAAAGGTAAAGGACATAGAGGGGGGGAGCAGGGGTGCAACATTATGAATGAATGGGGAGGTAAAGATAGAAAGCATGGGATTATTTTGCCTGAGCTAGCTTCACTCTGAGGCTCATCAATAACTCAGACATGATGGGAAATCTTTTCCTCTCGCCCTGCTCTTGGATTTGTTTGGTTGGCAAAATGCTTGATCCCGAACCCCACCATGTTTGACTTTTGGCCTGAGTATTCCCTCCTCATGCACACGTCATAATGTGGGATTTCTGCTCGTGACACTCTTTATTGAAGCAGCACAGACAGTTGAATTCAATGGTGTTGATTATTCTTGTAAAGTTATGAAACTGACAGAAGGCTCTTTATTTTTTATCAGAAAATATGTGACGTGTTTTTAATGCAATTTCTTGTTGTGTAAATCCAATTATTAGATGCATTTGTTTAATTCTCAAGACTAAGTATAACCCTTCACATTAATTATGCTGGCTCAGGGAATTTGTCATGTTTTACCCACAATGCACCAGAAAATAAAGCAGTTGAAATATTGACTTGCAAGAGATTAAAATAGTATTAACATTTAAATATCAAACAATGACTGGGGATATGTCCAAAACACAGCAACTGAAGATGCCACAAAACATCAGCCGATATGTGAAGTCATCCATTTTTTACAATACTGTACTCAATATGTCTGCACAATAATGTTGTTTGTTTGATACGGCAGACATTTCAGTGTGTTACCTCATACTTTTGATTCTGCAGGAGGTTGGAGAGTTTATTGAAATGTTGAAACCACAGTAAACAATCAATTACATCAAATGTTTGGTGTATGTTGTGGTTATCACTAATACTGTGAGTTGGACTTGCAAAACAATTTCTCCAAACAGGAAAAAGCAGATTGTACTGAAAATAATGTGATTACAATTCCAGGTAACTTAGCAACAGCCAATCACAGGGAAGACTCATAAGTGGACGTGAGCGGGACCAATAACGTTGGAGTGGATGTTGGTGCTCAGCTGGGCTTCAATGTAACTCGTCAGTGGGTAATTAGGTCAGCTTGTTACATCAAACAGCACAAACACTCCCATGGCCCCACAGCCCGCTGCGTGGAGGCAAATTAAGGCAACAGCCTTGAAAAGCGGAAACATCTTAGAACTGAGGAGAGGACACCAACTATTTAAATACTGAAGAGCGCTGTCAAGTGACAACAGACTGTTGTGTCGCTGGTTTGCAAACACAAAGCTCAAGTGTCCTTCAGCACAAAGCTCTGTCTTAGAATCAGTGTATTACAAAGTGGATTGTTTCCCGTTCTTAAATTAAATGAATTAATTAAACACACAGATGCGACTGCATTACTGCACCAAATAGTCACCTTTTGTCTCAAAATGTCAGTGAATTGTGATTTACTTGTTGGGCTAAGCGTTGATAAGTGGTTGGTAGAGATTGACAGGATGGATAATTAAGATTTTTCTTTTTTTTTTAAAGAAAGGAGTCACGCTGAAAATAACAAGAGAGGAATTGAAGAGCTGGTAATGTGCTGGCACAAAGCCCCCAGGACAGTTAAACAGAGCATGTGGTCCGTTCCTTATTGTCAAACTTGATCATCCGTCTGGACGAGGACGGTCAGAAGTATAATAAGCTGCTCACAAAAACACAAACGACACAAAGATGCCGGCTAAAGAAACAAAGAGAGCCTATACGGAGATTTACATATGAGCAAAATCAAGAAGTAAAGCAACTGTGAGGATTTACAGTGAGGGGAAAAACCTTTTACTTTGTTCAGTTTAGTCAGTAAGGCTTACTGCTAAATTACTGCAAGTTCATCATCCTCGTGCAGGTTTGGTTGCTTAGTCACAGCCGGCGCGGCAGGAGAGCGTCAACTCAAGCACTTTGGATAAAAGGATCACAACGTTGCTGCTGGCTTCCTGCGTGCCTCATTAGAGGCAACATGTGAACAGCACGTTAGATAATAGCCCAAATCATACAGTATATGTAACGATGTACACGGCCAGAACCCATCAATCTAGTGTGTAATAACAGAGTAAGATCTCAAATGATTACCCCCTTTATTTCATGAATTCACATCTTGTTCCCCACTACATGTATTGCTAAATAATGTAGTTGAATCTTTACAAAGGATTACACTGTTACTGCAGAGTAATTATGAAGTCCAAGCTGTAATCTAAATCGCTACGGAATGATTTTTTGTTATCGATAATATAATTGCATCCGTTCCTTTGTGTTTGTCTTATGAAACCTTGCCAGGTATATAGAGTAGCTGTTATATTGAATATGTATATAAGCCACTTAAATCCTGATTTACAGTGATTTTACAGCTAATACATGTTGTGAAACAGTTTGCGGCGGGCCTATCAACTCAGCTTAGTTATTGTAAAATCACTGTAAATAACTTAAGTGGCATATTGCTTAAATATTATAATAATGCACTGGAATGTTGTCTTAGTGTGCTAAAATGAACAGTCGAGACAATGATATATTTATTCATGAGAGATATATTATGAGGAAAAATAAATGAATACAAAAAACAAGGGACTGCATAAAAGAGAGGCAGAGAATTTAAAAAGACAGATGGAGGATTTCCTTCAGCCAGGTCGACCCCAGGGGGCTGCAGGGCCACTGTGACCACCACAAGCTACCTTCCACCAGACTTCAAACCCAACCTTCCTCTCTGTTTTCTTCCTACCAGCTGACTTTAAGTGTGTGTGTGTGTGTGTGTGTGTGTGTGTGTGTGTGTGTGTGTGTGTGTGTGTGTGTAGGGGTTTTTTCCTCTATAAAATGAGACAATAAGGCTCTGGTTCTCTCGGCTCTTCCTTAAGGCATTCGGAGAGATAGAACAAGCCACAGTCGGGGCACAGAGACGAATACTTCACTTGAACACACACACACACACACACACACACACACACACACACACACACACACACACACACACACACACACACACACACATGCCTTGATGAGACTCATAACGACAATATGAATTTACAGTAGCTCAAGTTTTTCCCTTTGTAGTCACGGCTGCACAGTCACCTCCATTCACCCTCTCTCATTCAGTGTAAGCCATTATAGTGACTTTCACTAAGCGCTTTAGGATAATTAATTTATGGCAGAGCACTGTGTCATCCTAAAGTCCTCTTTGAGCAATTACAGTGTGTGGTCAACTTATTATTCCTGTCGGGAGGCGGTGCTTAAATTCCCTTAATTCTTTTAGAAAAGTGGGTTCACAGGGACTTTCAGATGGTGTCAGACAGGCTGTGAACAGGGCGTTTAAGGTCAAAGGGCGACCCACTATGCCAAAACACATTCACTGACACTTCAATGTCACGCAGCAAACACATAAGATCCGTTTAAAATGAATATCACATGAAGCCCCAGAAGACATCACAAGACAGTCATCATACACCAAAAAAAGAGGAAAAAAAACTGCCATTAGAAACCCTGACAGAAGCAAAGAAAAAAAAAACTCTCTACAAAAGGCCAGTGCTGCTCAGCGGTTAACAAAAAAAAACACAACCATGTCTCTCAACTGCATTACATATTCAAGATTAGAAACAAGAGTTTGACATTTTGGTAATCATATTATGAAAATCTAGCTCACGTTCGGGCTACAGTTAGCGCTGTCAGGCCACACCCACACAGGTGTTTTCACTTTGCCTGATTAGACCTCTCCTCAGGACTGTGTGGCTTCTACAAACCTGCAGACTCCACCTCCATGTCTTTGCTCATGTGAAAGTGCAGCATATCTTTTACTACCAGCAATAAAGGATACATCTAACCTTTGTGTTACTTGCCCAAATAATCTTATGTAAACAACTGAACTGCCTTATGACATTTAAAATACAAAAGGAAAGGTCAATTCCCTACGCTCCACCAGGCCTGTGTGAGTGGCCTCAAAAATAATCTTTTGAGAGTACTTATCCGATATCAGAGCATGATTAATATTATATTAATATTTCTAACTGCAAGATACTGGGATAATTCTTGTATGTGTAAGGCAACACCAGGCTTGACTAAACATTGCTTTTCTAATTTTGTAAAATAAACTGCAATGAATAAATACAGAGATATGTTTCGGTCTGATTCTATTATTAGTATTGCTATCTTTAACAACCTTTAACAGTCAAAATGTAGGTTACAAACTGTGTGTTTTGTAATTCTGGATTGCAATTTCCTGCTCAGCACCCATGACACCCTGTTGGTAGATCCAGTCATGCCTGTCAGTTGGATAAACTTAAATAAACTCCCTGTCAAATTATTCTGACACTCTTTTTTGTCCTATGTGGTCAAAATCCAAACTTCCAGTATGCCGAGACTAATTCAATTTTCCTGCCGAGGGTTAGTCAGTTCTGCTGTATATTACAGGAGCTGTTGCTGTACGGACAAGCTGTGCACACAATATGACTCAGTATCAGTATTTACATTACCAAATGCAATGAACAAATCCAGGTCACCTTTACCTTGAGGCGGCACCATTGTCACAACGACTGCAATAATTAATTTCTCATCATCATCATCATCATCATCACCATCATCTTCAGTAATACATTTCATTATTGTAATGATGGTGAATGTCTGGGAGTTGCATATGTTCTACGATCATCAGAATCGCCATCGTCCCTCCATCACCATCGTCTCGCTCTCCTCTTACTCTTCCGTTCAGAGCGACAGTCGAGTGGCTTTTGCACCGTTTGTTCTGCGGAGTGGCGGGAGCGAGGAGTGCTGTCCACCGACTTTGTGAGTTTGTGGTAATTAAAGCTGGATAGAGCCCTATCAAGTAAAGCTGCTTATGTTTAATACAGTCAGCCATGCAGACAGGGGCCAGCGGCACACGGCCCGGCGCGGCGGGGGGACGGCCCGTGTGCATAATCCCACCAAATGCATCCGCATGAGAGGGGTGAGGGGGAGGGTTACGCTTGGGCATTTAGCAAAGTTAAAGAGCGTGTGTGTCTGTGTGTGTGTGTGTGTGTGTGTGTGTGTGTGTGTGTGTGTGTGTGTGTCAGACAGACAGACAGAAGGGGGACAGTGCATTTGAGAGAGGATGGAGAGAGTTGCAGAGAGTGAGAGGGATTTAGTTTATGGCAGATAGACTTCACTGACTAACTCCATTGTGCTGGGGCTCTCTGGTGTGGGGATCAGAGACGAAGAGAGTGTCCTCTCCGCTTAAATCTGCTGGCATCTCCAGCCAGGCAGTCACTCGCTCAGTCACAGTGTAACACGACCGTGCAGGGAAATAATGCTTCAAAAGCCTCACGCTCAGACAAAGACAGGAAATACGACCCGACAGCAGGACTACATGAGCACTTACGCAGCTGCACAACTGTATTATTTAAAGTTTTTCAATGAAATTTAATTAATGTAAAGGCACGGAGGGGATTGTGTTTGTCTTGGGAGGGCAGTTTCTAATGCTTTGGCAATGTCACCTGCATGTCCATGAAATCTCGTCATAATGAACGGTCATCATAATCTGCTAGAAAAAGGACAAAAGAATTAAAAAACTAAAAGTGACAATTTCAGCATTAGGGCTGGTTCATCTCTTCTCATCTCTTTCATACATGTACATTGGAGAAATAAAACCTCTTGAAGTTGAAGAAGCTACATTTCTCCATCCCCTTTTATTTGTTGAATGTTCACCTTTTCAAGTAGGATGCAAATTCAGTGCACACTCGGCATGAATCAAAGTTATTTGACATGCTTCAAGGAAAAGGTTTGAATTCATTATTCAGTGTTTTTTTTGCTCCTGTGTGTGCTTGTTTGCCTCATGGTAATAACAGACTGGAAGGTATACTTTACTTTTTTCCTCATCATCATTATTGTCATCATGCTACACTGTATGCCTCTAATTTGACACATTTGTTCATGTTTATGGAGAGTGTGTAAAGCCAATCAGTCAAATATATTACTCATAAGCAAGGGAAAGTTTTTATAGGTAATAAGAAAGTGGTTAATTGTGTTGCTTGAATTTCTCAGCAGAAAAATACTTGGTAAAGGAATACTAATCAACAGGGGAAGAGTGCAACCCTTAACAATTAGTGTAATCTAGCATCAAGTTGTTATGTTTTGTAGCCTTGTTCGGGCTTCAGTGTGTGGAGGTACAAAATATAGTGAATATATTACTTTTAATTTGACCAGATGAACTCAACAAAGGAATATACAGCCTGGATGAAGGTGTGGAACATGTTTTAGATTAACAACTGACTGCTAATAATTAAATTTTTAATCTGCTCCTTCATTTTGGTGCAAGAATTGAGCATGGCCGAGCCTTCGTTACTCAGCGTGCATTTACATAACAGATTTCTGAAAAGTGGAGAGGGAGTTGTCCAGCTCATATTCCTAAATGGGAGGCGTACAGTGCTGTAATTTCACAGCTGTAATGTGGCATCAAATTAGCCTTTCAGATGAATGCCTAATCTAACCTCGGCCCAGAAAAAGATCCTAGCGATCCATTCTCAAATAAGGCTGCCAAATCCTCCAGCATCCTTAGTGGTGGTGCTGTGACGACACTTTAATAAGCTTTAAGCTCCTCTTCTGATTTAAGACAACCTGAAATATAACACTAATTCCCTTGATGAAAGAAGTGTTATTTCTATAATTGTGACACATGTAACACAAGCTGAGGAGAGAAGTGGAGCGTGTGGGGGATGAAGACGTGGATTTGCTTTCAGCCTAATGCACACATTTGCTGAAGTGGCTTCAGCCAGTGTCTTTTCAGCTGACCTCCTCTCACTCTGCAAGAAAAAAAAAACGAGGTTTCAGTATGGTATTCCTTCCCTCTCTTTCTCATGATGTTTGATCTCTAAGCTCAGAGGAGGGTATTAGACTTCACAAAGGCGAGCCGTTGATACCCCAGGGATCAATACGCCCCGGCTGGTCAATTCATTAGAGCCGTACAGTGATTAATTAAGTTGTCCTAACCGTCGGAAGCAGAGAACATTAAAAGGGAGCGAGAAGAGACGAAAAAGAGCCGGATTGGCTCATCAATGGCGTTGAGGAGTGAAATGTGAAGCTCGGCGGTGATGTGGGCTTTTGAGGTTTTCCTCTGCTTCACCCCTGTCTGCTCTGTCCTTGGAGCCGGGACTGTTCATTAGAGGATGAGGAAGAAGCTGGATACCACGGTGTGAAATAGGGAGAGATGCTAATCCTGACAGGTTAGTCATTAAGAAGCCCTGACAGAGGAGGTGGGGAGGTGTGTGTGTGTGTGTGTGTGTGTGTGTGTGTGTGTGTGTGTGTGTGTGTGTGCGTGTGTGTGTGTGTGTGTGTGGAGGAGAGGGGGTGGGGAGGGGGCACAAGGGAAAGAGCAGAGTCTATGAGACAAGGTAGTACCCTTGTTATTAATCCTGGTCGGACAAAATGTGAAACACAGCAACCTTTGACCCCAAACAGTCTGTGTTTTTTTCCAAGTCACCAATTTATTTCACGTTGGAAACACATTTTTAAATGCCACTGACTGAACTATATTGACCTGTGACCTCCGAAAACCTCTGCAAATAGTTTTTTGGTGTTGTCATATTCTTTAACACACTCTAAATCACCATATGGACAGAACGGTGAGCGCACAGGGCAGAGGATCAGAGGTTACATAGGATTTGTGTCATCGTTTGTATCTCAACCTCCCTACACCGCTCTCTGCTTTGACACACACCTTCTTGTTTAGGGTAAAACTGACTTTCATATTGGCTACGCTGTCAAGCAAACTCGTATGTGTCAGTCTACAACTGGTTTGGTGTGAAAGTAAAACAGAGCAAACACAGAATGCTTCCTCTTGCTCTGGACCAAATTAAGACGAAAGGTGTGAAAGAGCCCTCAGTCCCTCTGGTATGGCAGCTACTTAACACATGAGCTCATTTTATGGTGAGCCCAAAAGGTGCGACAGCCAATGCTAAAACATTAGCATAAAGCTGAAGGGATTCAAATTATAGTCCCTTTGAAGCCTCGTCGCGTAAATTGGGCGAAATTGCAGCTAGCGCGGGTGGCTGTTGCAGAGGCTGATGCCGACATAATTACAGTGTGCCGTGTTCCTTGGCAGGAAAAGAAGGCTCGTATGAATCTCCCCTGATTACCAGTATTTAGCAGCATCGTCCTGATTGCACATACAGTTCATGTGGCAGGTAGCTGTTAATCCTTTCAGTTCTTTCTCTTATAGTATATGTCTCTGTCTGAGCTCTGACTTCATCTCTTTCTACAGAGACACCTGTCCATCTCTGTCTCTACAGTATGTGTCTCGCAACGTGTATTTAAAGTGTCTCGTCCTCCGGCAGCACGCCGGTGTAACGACGACACTGCCGAAGGTGAGAGACAAAGCATCGCATTTCCACCAATGAATGGCTTTTATGTGATCTGTCTGTAGCAACAATAGGCCTCGGTGTCAAGGTGCATGAGATTACGTTACCAATCAACCAACAACTGACACTGGCAGGTAAAACAATACTCTGTAATACAAAATGAGCAGGACACACAAACACACACACACACACAAAACCACACAGCCATGTGCATCATCTACACAAGTCCATCCACAGAAAGCTAATTACTGGCATCCTTTCTGCATTTTCTCTTCTTTTTTTTAACTTTAGCTGTCAACACAGCACATTTTCTAGAAGGTGACAAATAAGCAAATGTAGCAAATTTGTTTTCAATTACACTGATGCATTGCAAGATTATTGTTCCACACAAGAGATATTGCCTCCATTTGGCCTTTAAAACATGTTCGATGAGCTTAATTATATATTTTCATGCTGACAGGTGATGCATCGCATTCTGCTATTTCTGACCGTTGGTATCCAAGGCTTGTGTAATGATGTCAAGCAGAGATATGATGAGGGGTGGGAGAGCTAAAAAACAAACGTAATCCACCAGTGGGATATGGAAGCATGTGGAATCTGGTTTTCCCTTCCATTGAGGCCCAGGGGTCCCATTTTAGATAATCAGTATTTCACAAATAGGACTTTTTTTTTTTTGCTTCTGTGAAAATAACCCTTCAGATGATGGCTTCACAATGAGGCAGGATGGAGCTCTCTGTGCTGGGAGAATGCTTTAAATAATAAAAGCACATGGGGCTTCATGAATAGAGTATTATGAAGCTGTGAATGGAAGCTTTTTTCCTTTTGCCTTTGCTTCCCATGCTGGCTCCAAAAAAACACTCTGCTGCTGTCCAGCTTTTCCCTCAAGAAATGCAAAGAGAGAGAGAGAGAGAGTGAGAGAGAGAGAGAGAGAGGGAGAGAAAGGGAGAGAGATTACTGTCCAACCAGTTGCATGAATTGTATTTTGATGCTTTGGAAACTTTCATGCCAATAAATCCTCTTTGAATTTGAGGGAGAGCGAGAGCGATTATGGACACAATATTATATATAGAGCTCTCAAAGCAAGGGTATTTGTCATCTGAACATAAAGCCTATATATCCTTGATATATTTATTCTGACTAAAATTCAAGAATTATTTAACATGTGTAAGCTAAATTAGCAAGAACATTGTACAATACATACAACTCAGTTTCAATAAAGTGTATTGATACAAAATGTGTCACAAAGTAAGGAAGTAAAGAAAGTTTAAATTAAAAAAATGTTTTTTAAAAAGTTTCAAATTGCACTTGAAGTGTGTGTTTTCGATCTAAAACCTCAATGTATTTAAAATTTAAAGTAATTTCAAAAGTGCTTTGTGTCCTTGTTTAGGTAGAATGCTGTTTATAACTAATTGCTGGAACTCATTCACGCTATACAACAGCAAACATTAATACTGGTCCGTATATGAATGCACAAAAACACAGTTGCTTTCATCTGGCATACATGTTCGATGAAAGATAATGAATGAAATCTATTTTTCTATTAATATGTTTTCTTTTATGATTGAATCAAATAACCAGAACTCAAAATCAATTGTGCTGTAGGCGGTTGTAATCTTAAAATGCCAGCTTGGTATTTCAGCATGTACGGGGGGAAATCTTTAGCAAAACAATCACGTAAGACCGCCCGGCCACTTCTCTGTGATCACTTATTTTGGATGTCAATATTGCCAATCACACAGCAGCACAGCCTCACATTTCTTAATACAAAATAGCTCATTTCAAGCTTATCACTAAATATTTGGCCTTTTAATTCCAGCATCGGTTTACAAAGTCTGAATATAACCTTTCTTAATGTCCAAATGATACGTCATGGTTTTCCCATTGCTTTCCAACCACGGCCTGTCACATGACTGTGACTTCTTGCATGCACATGAAGGGGCACTTCCATGTCTCCCGTCGTGCATGTGAGTGTGTGACGCTGGACCAGAGATCTGACAGGTGGGCGGTGTGTTCAGGGCCCCCTCACGCAGCCTCTGGTCCTCTCCAGCGACCGGCAGTGGACTCCACCGCGTCACGTCTCCTTCCCCCCCCCCCAATTCACGCATCACCACCTGGCGCTCTGACAGCGGCTTCTGCCCGTCGTGGCCCCCTTGTCAAACCCTGTTGCCTTACCCCCTGACACCTTCCCCCATATCGCCGCTCAAAATGCCAAAACCGCCGGCGCTGAATGTTTGATTTCTATTTATTCATGTGGTGTTTCTGCTCCTCCACCTCCCACACTCACTCTTGAATAACTTTCAAAATATACTGTATATCTAAAACACATAGCAGGCTGCCTGTGTATGGGAGCTGTCAGGAGGCTGTCATGTTAGCCGGCTCTGCTCGCCGTACACACCCTCATGAATTCATCAGCTTGAAGATGAGAAATCTCTGTAAATGTGTGTGTGTGTGTCTGTCTTTCTGTACATGCGTCTGCCTTTGATTCTACATTTGTATAGGTGGCACAACTTTGACGCCATGTGACATGTGATATGAGCAATGACGAGAAAATGAAGTTTGACTATTCTACAGTGTACTGACGTAAGTATGTGCATGTTATGACCTCCAAAATTTAGAAAGTTGACACCTTCGTGGAGTTAAAATCAACGACCAGTCGAATGGAAGATTATTCAGGTTCCTTCAGGGTTTTTTCTATGTAAAGGTTCTCCTCTAATCAGCCTTCAGTCTGGACTGATTTAACATTGGAGCCCATCTCTCCCTGTCCTTAATCAAGCTCTCATCATGTTTCCTGCGCCGCATGAATGATTCACTGTCAGTCGGAGCCGAGCGCGTGGACGGCCTCTCAAGGACTTGTTTTCTGTCTGGAAGTTCTGTAACATCTTTCAGCCGTTTTAGATAAAACAAAATTATTCCGGGGGGCTCGAATGATGAAGGTCGGATATGATAATGTCATAAAAGACGTCTCTCTGATAAACCTCCGCCACCGTGGTGCACTGCAGGTCAATGAAGCTTGAATATGAGGCCATATATATATATATATATATATATATATATATATATATATATATATATATATATATATAACTGAGTACTGCAGTCAAATCCTCTAACGTTCAGGTCAGATTATCTGTCCATCCACCTTCAAAGACACAGAAACCATTACTGCATATTCTGTCACAGCACGACTTGACGCAACAAGAACCACAAAGTAATTGGATTACAAACATCAAACATTCTCTGTACTGTAATCTCATTTATAGCAACATCTTTGGTGCTAGATGCCATTGCCATTTTGGACCAGTTCCCAGGTTTTGAGAGTATCACTTTTCTGTTTCTTAGTAATGTATGGCAAATCTCTTCTCTGTTTAAAACATTTCAAATTGTAAACGTCCTATACGTTGTGGTTACAAACATGCCATCCAACTTTATAATTCCAGTAAATGACATGCGTAGCACAGGGTGGTCTGTAAATGGCATTGATTCATATTTGTAGAAGACGCAGCATCGTATACGTTTGCATAGACGACATCATTTCTCAGTGAGGACAGTAACACCGGCAGACTGCGCTCTTGTTTTTCCTCCCACTTGCTTCCTGCGACGTCCCTCCACATTAATCCTGTCCTTCCTCTCACCTCCTCTCCTGACCCCCCGGTTCAACATTTGCTCAGCTAATAAGCATAACATTTCAGCTGAAACCATTTTTTCTCTTGATTTACTGCGCACCATGGCGGCACACCAAATTAGAGTGTTTATTTATGGCCATCAATATTTAATTGAGTTTACTCTAATCTTGCGTTAGTGGGTTCAGAAGTCTCTGCATGGCTGTTTAAATATTAAAATTAATTGGAGCGGAGATACTGTAAAGAGGCTTGGCTTAATTGTTCTGGGAGAACAGGTAGCTTCTGAAGCCTTGGGATGCAGAAGGTACCACACACACACACACACACACACACACACTTATGCAGAAATAAATCTCGAAGTGCGCATGTGTGTGTACACATGCACACTTTGAGATTTCTTTCTGCGTTCAGCATGCACAAACAGAAATCCCGGGCTACAGTTGAGTCGTGAAACTCAGTTGATATTTTAAGTTGTTATAAAACGTGGCAACACAATTCGTGCATGTTTTAAGTTATCACATGCATTTATTAGGTAAAATCTTTTCTATTTACTCTATTTATTTTTGGGACAAAGTTGACACAATTAAACACCAGCTTTTAGAGTTAAGAACGTTATGTAAGTTAAGTTAAGTAAGGAGTGTGTTCAGGTTTCTTTGGTGTCAACAGAAAAAAAAAAAAGAATAGTTAGACATTCTGGGCTTTTTTGACACTGTCCTCTCAAGAAGAAAAGAGAATCCTGTACCGACACACACCGTCTTTCCTGTTTCGGACCAGGATATATGTGCAAATATTGCAACGCCGATCTTTGCAAGAAGGTAGTTGAAGGAATGAAAAGAGGGAGGCTGTGTTCGCATGGTCAACCAAAGTCGCCACTTGTGGCAAGAAACCCTATTTTGACTCCAAAAAAGCAAAATGGCACAAGCACTTTTCCATATTTTGGCACGATAAGTAACATGTTAGGGTAGCGAACCCTGTCAAACCTAGCCGAGATTGCAGCAGAAGTGAGATTCACCAGCCCGGGTGAGGAGGATGTGGCCTGGTGTCATTTTGCTTTTATCGGAATATGCACATCTGCGTAAACAGGAATATTAATGGGACTTTCATTTGCATAGGCATGGAAACAAATTATTAGCAATATTGTCTTTTTCGAAATACAAAAACTTGAGTACTTGGTACAGTCACTGTGGAGCACAATGTTGAACAAAATGACACTAGTAAAGGCATTTAAACTCACGGGGAGTGTCGAATAAACTCACATGCAAATATTTAACATTAAAACTATTCATCCTGACAGCAGTGCAAATTTGTGACAGTTGCGGCACTTTTTCAATAACACATTCAAACAGATTAATACTGACAGAAGACCAATGAGCCAGATCTTATTGAAGGAGAGCAGTGTGTCAAAGGTCAAAGGTCAAATCTTTCATTGGGTTTCCTGTTCCCGTAAATGCTCTGAGTAAATATAGAGTTTCCTCTGGTAAACAGTATTACAGTAAAGTGTTTCTATCTAGAGCGTTTTATTGTGAAAGGTTAGGACTGGAGGAGTGGATCTGGTATGCATAACCTCGGTCAAGGTTGAAAGGTTCTGACCAAGGAGCATTTGTGTTTTTGCACAATATCGTGTGTACACAACGTGATTGGTTGATACACTTTTTAACAGCAGAATATTCACGTTCTGGCTGAACAGAAACAAATTGTTAAAAAAAACATTGTTACTCACACAAAACAATTGCTGCCAGTATGTAAGCGCCTCAATAGTGGAAGCACATAAAATTATGGATGAATTTATTGTCTTAGTGCACTCAACACTATTCCTGTGAAGGCTGCATGGTTTCAACTCGCCACTAATTTTGCTACTTTTTTCAAAATAAAAGCACACGGTTACACCCAGGATCAACAAATCCATCGAACCGCTTGAAAAGAACGAACTCATCTGGATGAGAATCAACAGGATTAGTTTAGAACGATATCTGCTTGTTAACCTGAATTAGTTAATCTATATTGAAGCACGGGGCCGTGGTCTGGTAAGCAGCAGAGAGCTTGTGTTAGGCCCGGGGTTATGCTGTTGAGGTGATTTAAATAACACTGTCTGTCTCTCATTTCATTAATGCACTTTCCCTCTCTCACAGAGCCTCGGGGCATACAGCTCGAGCAGCGACTGAATGAAATTCTGTTTTTTAAAATGAGCAGCGTACTCGAAAGCGATGGTAATCTCAGATGTAGAAATTGGAAAAGTCAGCACAGCAAATGCATCAGCAGCTTTCCGCCAGACAAACATGCAATATTGATTCTCTTTCAGAACAGGTCATATTTTATGTATTTGTTTTAAAGATTTTGATATTGTGCTCCAGTGCTCCTCAGGTTTTGGAGAAAGGGCCTCAGGAACCTTAATTGTGTGCATGTGTGCGTGTACATATGTGGACTGCTGCCTTTAGATGATGTCTCCCAGGTTCCCATGTGACCCTACAGTGTGTGCCCATCACTTTGCACCAGCCGTCCTAGTGAAGCGCTCTTTCCTCAACCGTCTCCGCAAATGACAATTTGTGTTTACTCACATTTTCCTACTGGAGTTCAAATTCAAATATGCAGGAAATCCAAATAGATGCTGAACTGAACTGCACTCAGATACTGTGGAGCACATTATTTATCATAATGGCACTACGAGTAAATAACAAATAAACAAAAAGCAAGGGGAGAGTAAGCCGGAAGAAAAAACATCTCAGATAATATTTCTGCTGAAAGCACCATGGCTGTAGACATCACTCTCGCGGCCCAATTCAGCTGACAATGAATTGTCTGATGGCGCTGACATCAAGAAGACAGATACCTTAATAAAAACTGCCTTCAGTGCCACATAAACAGCAGCAGGAAATGAAGTAGAGTTTGAATTGCTAAGGACTGTGATGTGGTGAGGCCTATGATAATTTACCCACTGAGGAGGGAGGACAGACTGCGTCTACGTGCCCTCAGAGCCTCCACACCTGCCCTGAGATGTCCACATGCCTTAATGCAAGTATTCTTTCACTCAAGAACTATTTTTTTTTTATGTAGAAGAACATGAAATTATTTGCAGAGCTGCTAGTGTGGTGACTCTGTGCTGCACAATAGGTTCATCTGTGCTGACTTAATCATCTAAATGTAAACGCGGCGATGCTGCGAGGCTCTGCTTCCACCAACTTCAAAATAATGGAGAGAAAAAAATAGCAGTTCTGTTCCTCGACTCCTGATGAAAGCCAGTAACAAGTAACCTTGAAAAATGACTGATTGCACATCATGAAATTGCGGCACTTTTTTACACTTTTTAAACATATGTCGGCTGCTGACGGGAGAAAAAAAAGTGTTCATAAACAGAATGCGCGACATCTTCAAGAGTTGAATGAAAGTGTTGAATGAGGAAGTTCAGGTGCTGAAGGATCTGATTCCTTTTGGAAATGCGACTCTTCATTTGAATTCCTCACACTTCTACTCAGGTGCTTCTGTGAATAGAAACTAATAAAAAGGCACTCCAGCTGCTCCTGAACTATGTAATGACTTCAGGAGAAAGAAAAAATCTCTGCTTTTCTCCATCCAACACCAACTGTATTGAAACTGAATTTAACATGTTTTAGTTTTTTAGATCACAGAGCTTTGTAGAAGATGCAAACGCATAACTATTTTAGACTAAGCTGCTGTTTTACGGGTGAAATAAGAACATCAGTTAGATGGGAGCAGATAATGATAATGAATCTGGCCCTTTATTATCACATGCAAGTGTTGGGACTTTGCCATGTGGATAAAACAAAGATGGAGGCCTGCATGTCATTTTGAAGGCCTAACTTGTGAGATTTGGTTCAAACACTGGTGCCTCATTGGACGAGAGCCACGAGAACCCCAAGAAGTCCCTGTGACACAGCCATGACATCACCAGGGCTATAGAGACGGGCATCAATGAGACTCACGTCGCCAAAAGAAGGTGAAAAAAGACAGTAAAAGTCCTTCGCTGGCTGAACAGACTGTTGTGTGTTCAAGAACACACTTGGATCCTGAAGGAGCAACGGATAACTTGCCCCCAACCACCACAAAGCGATTTCAAGTCAGTGGCTTTTGTCTGGGCAGAGGCAGATCATGTGTTTTTAACCTCGTTTGTTTTGTTGCAATGGTATTGTTAATGTGTTACTGTGTATTTTACGGATCACCGAGTCCCATTCAGTGTTGTGTAACATAGCTGTTGTGCATTGTTGCCACCGTGATAGTGTTGTTTCCGCGCTGCTGAGCTTTTGTTGTGTTTAAATCCGCTACCAGGAGCAAAGCTGGTAAACTGTACTTTATGAGTTAAAGGTCCAAGTTAAAGGTTTTCATCTTCTCATCTCCTGATTTTCAAACTAAACCGGACACACACACACACACACACACACACACACACACACACACACACACACACACACACACACACACACACGCGCGAACGTGGCGCGTAAGCATGGCCTAGATTGTGTGTCCGATTTTCCCATTAAATAATCACGGCCACGCTGCCATTGTTAAGTCTTGTGTGACGTAACCACGTGCCGATGGCCGCTACAGTTTTCTGTGACTATTTTGTGCATAAATATTGGAACAATTGATGGATGTTATAGTCAGAGCTCGGATTCAACTCTTTACCGTTCACTCTGTATGTCCAATGGGACTTTTGACATTTTGAGTGAATTTTATGACTTAATCCTGTTTGGTTGTTGGTCCGTGATCCCAGAGCCCCATTGTTAATAATTTATGTTCAAAATCAATTAATAATTGTATCAATATTAATAATTGTATTTTCATGCTAATAAACAAACACCCTCCAGTCAGATCCCAACACAAGCTTTAGTGACAAAAGACGAGGAAATAGGGATAATCTGTCAAAGAAATGGGGATGAGAAGAAGGGGTGTGAGAATGAGGAAAGAAGGGGAAGGTGATGGAGAGGGAAGTGTGTTTGTGTGTTTGTGTGCGTTGAGGGGTCTGACTGCTTCAAATTAGACGGCACACTGCTGCAACGGCTGAAGAATTTTATTAAGAGTCTTTATATCGTCTGCCTTAAGCCGCCCCGATCAGCATAATCCCTGTCCAAACAAGAGATAATGAATCTTCTCGTTTAGTATTGGGTTGGATAGAGGAAAGCAGGATGCAGTGACGGGAGAGAGAAATGCACAAATTATTGGATTTAGATTAGAAGGGGCCTATTTTAATGGGTTTGAAGTAATACCACAACGTTAATGAAAAGTTGCCCCGGGCCTACATGATTGGGTGGGGAAGTGTGTGTGTGTGTGTGTGTGTGTGTGTGTGTGTGTGTGTGTGTGTGTGTGTGTGTGTGTGTGTGTGTGTGTGTGTGTGTGAGAGAGAGAGCGAGAGAGCGGGAGAAAGCAGATTGGCCGATAAGCTGTGCTTAACACAACTCATGGAAACCTCAGCTATTGTGAGCGCGGATGCTTTTGTCTTCTGTTGTTTTTTGTTGACTTGCCATGCCGTCATGTCCATATGTTGTGGTTTATTTTTAGAATTTATTAATGATGATTACTTATGTGTTGGTGTGCATCTTTGTGATTTCATGGATTACTCATACGTGTGCCGACTTGTGGAACAAACACAGATTATTCTACAGAAGTCACAGCATTTCCTCTCAGTGGCTGTCAACATGGCGGCGGCGTGCAGCTGACAAGTCCAACAGCTCTGACAGTGCAAACAAAGGCGACGTATAATAGCCGCTATGTTAAATCTCTGATTATAAAATGCTGCACCTTTAAAGTCTGCCGATATGTTTAGAATTCATCTTCAATTCATGTTTCCCCCGCCAGTTTGTAAGAGTACGGCATAATACGTGGAAGAAGTAGGAAGAGAGAGCTGCCGTACAGGCGGCACTGTAGCAGATCCAAAGAGAGCTGGATGAGCAGATATTGGCAGACAGACAGAGAAAAGGAGATGCAGACTGTGATAAGAGCAGACATGTACAAGGTCCTCTGTGGCCTCAATCTCCCACGCACACATAAAGCAGACTTACCTTGAACAATCATGACACTGTCAGAGGAAACAGGTGTTTGAGTGTCCTGCCGTGGAGGCCTTTAAAGAAAAGCACTAATGTATTGATTACTCCCCAGATCAGATTCATACCATATCCTTTTTACTTGCTGCCTTATGGGGAGGCTTTCATCAGAGCATACATGACAGCAGTGAGAGCTCTTTTCATGACACATCCTGCAGCAGGAGCAACAGGCCTTTTGACCCGTACAGAAGGAAACGCACGGCTGAGACTAATTTAGCAAACACTCTGTCTGTAACCAACTCTCTTAACTGCAAATATTATAAATGTTAGATTTTTTTAGCAACAAACCATTGCACTTGTAAGAAAAAAATGAATACAACACTTTGTAGTCTTATTTTTTATGAATATGTGAATAAATAATACAAGGAAATATTCATATAAAGGTAATTACAATGTAATAAACCGAACTACAACTTAATGCACAGTTTTCATTATGA